>NC_086109.1:61665173-61980709 GCF_963921235.1 Mobula hypostoma
AGGACAGCCCTCATCCACGAGGTGCTGTTTGCAGATGATGCAGCACTGACGTCACACACTGAAGGGGATCTCCAACATCTGATTAGCCGCTTCGCCCACGCCTGAAAGGAGTCTGGGTTCACCATCAGTCTGAAGAAGACAAACGTCATGGCCCAGGGTGCAGAATCTCCCCCAAACATCATTATTGATGGCTGCTCTCTTGATGTGCTCCACTGCTTCACCTATCTTGGATCGACCATCATGAGCTCTCTGTCCCTCGAAGCAGAGGGTAACAGCGGGATTGCCAAAGCTGCAGCTGTCATGGCCAGACTGAACAAGAGAGTGTGGAACAACAGACAGCTGGCGAAGAAAACCAAGCTGCATGTGTACCAGGTGTGTGTGCCCAGCACACTCCTCCATGCCAGCAAGGCCTGGACACCAAACATCAGTCAAGAGAAGAGGCTAAATTCATTCCACCCACGCTGCCTCAGGCGCATCTTGCGCGTCCCCTGGCTGGACAGAATCACCGACACCTCCAGCATCCACGCAGTACTCAGCCACAGGCAGCTCAGATGGTTGGGCCGTGTCAAACGTATGGACCAGGGACACATTCCCGAGGACATCCTGAGTGAGGGTTACCACCCACGAGGAAGACCAAGCCTCCGCTACAGGGATGTCTGCAAGCACGACATGAAGCCGGCGGGCATCAGCCTCAAAACGTGGGAGGAAACAGCTGAGAACCAGACAGCATGGAGGGCTGCAGTCAAAGGCAAAGGCAGTGTACGACGTGCTGAGAGAGCAAGGACCAACATGCTCATCAGTAAGAGAGTCAGAAAAGCCAGAGCTGCATCACCCAGAGCAGCTTCCTCCTTCACCTGCAGCCGCTGTGAGAGAGACTGTCACTCTAGAGTGGGGTTGAACAGCCACTCTGGAAAGTGCAAATAACCCCAAGTCTACAACCCCAAGAACTGCCAGAAAAAGTGTCACGCTCCGAATTGATATTGCATTTGTTAAATAGGGGCCGTGCACAATCCTGATTTGATGGAGATGGACGTGAGAAGCACGGAGGAACATCTGGAGAAACTTCTGAAATGCCCGCTTCACTGCCGCTGCTACTGTGCGATTGAGAATCTCCAAAGGGGAAGGCCCCAAAACCTCAGCTTTGCCTATTGCCTGTTGCTGGGGCCAGGGTCGAAGCGCTCGGCAGAGATGGTGCTCAGTGCTCGGTGTCGGAGGGCTGGTCGGATGCTCGAAGTTTTCGGACGGACACAGAGTCGGACTGTGGTCGGGTGCTTCCAGGATGCTGCATCGGCAAGTTTGCAGCGCTGGAAGCTCAAGGCAGGGAGAATTTCTCCCTTCAACAGACTGTGTGAGATGATGGGACTTTTGAGAGACTTTGAGACTTTTTTTTTAACTGTGCCCATGGTCTGTTCTTCATCAAATTACGGTATTACTTTGCACTGTTGTAACTATATGTTATAATTATTTGGTTTTTGTCAGTTGTTTTTAGACTTGGTTTGTCTAATCTGTGATATCATTCTGGAGGAACAAATTGTATCATTTCTTAATGCATGCATTACTAAATGACAATAAAAGAGGACTGTGTGTCCTCATAATCTAAAACTCAAAAAAAAATCTAAACCATCATCTCTCGAGACACACGGATGCCAATGACGATTATGTAGATACACACAAATTCAAAATATACTGCATATTGCAAACGTGAACAGACAGAGAAACACACAGATGCAATATGGTTATCACAATGTCATTAATTCTTTCCAAAGATAACGGTCTCAATGTAACTAGTGGAAAATCGCCAGAGAATTTTGGCATTTGTTCTGATCAAACAATCAAATCAATTTAAACCCAATGTTACAGGTAAAGCAAGATGAAGGCTCAAATCTACATGCTAGTGGCCAACTGAAAACAATATTGTTCGGAGAATTTTCTTCCCGTAGGAGAAGGTTGACTCGGTGCATCTGTTGTTCCCAGAGGCAGCTCTGCCTTTTGCACTGATTTCTCTGTTTTGTACTTCAATAGCAGGGGGATCATGCTCTGAGAAGGTTCTCCAGGGTAGGAGACAACAACTGAACTGCTACCACAATTGGTTGCACTTGTTTGACTCTTGCCTGACACCTCAGCATGGGAAAATTAACCCCGCAAGGAACTAATGGTAGGTTTTGGTCAACAGTAATAATGCAGGTAAAAAAGGGATTAACACAGGATGTCAGGCTTGCAGAGGCAGGAACCTCCCAGCTTCCACTTTCCAAATCATCATCCGCAGCCCTTTAAACCCAGGCTCTCATTCACAGTTCTTCACTCATACCAACCAGCCAGCTTCAACCAATGGCTCCTGGCTGTCAAGTTGCTCCTTGTTGCCTTGCCGTGTTAAGAATCTGTCCCCTTGTATTTTGTGGTCCCTCGTTACTTGCAATTTTGCAGATGATTATTAAAGTTACTGCTCATTGCTTTATCATCTCTGTTGCTCTGTGTTTTGGTCAAGCCTCCTCTACGTTTCCTGACAGGATGAGTGAAGCAACGATTGATCCAGCCGATTACGCCCGCCTAAAGGAAGTCGTTCACTGACAGGAGCGCACTATCAAGAAGCAGCAGGAAATATTTCACCATCTGCTCTCCACTCTCAACCAATTCTGTCTCGAGACAGCATCCCCGTGCTAGTTAACCTCCTCCCTTGCAGCCCCAGGTTTCAGTGCCCGAACGCTTATACAGATCCCCAACCTGATGCTGCAACTTCCTGCCCCAGTGCGTCTTACACGTCGAGCTCTAGCCATCACTGTACGTTACAGACCTGAGACTACGTCATTTCTCTCTTGCCTGGGTGAGCTCTGACCTGGGCCATTGCTAAATGGGACAAGAAAAGCACCACTTGTAATAAATATGCAGATTTTACCACTGAGATGCATCATTTGACCATCTGGGATGTGGACGGGAGGCAGCAGATTGGGTACTTCACCTGAGTCAATGCTTACAGTTGGCGCTGGATTACACCGTGGAATTCAAGACTCTCGCAGCTGGAATGCTGGCCTATTACTATCCTGGCCTCTCAGAGCACTTGAAAGATATGCTGTCTACCCTGGAAAGCCTTATCGCTCTGGCCCTCCATTTAAAAAAGTGTCTTATGGAACGACCCTCGAGATCATCAGCCAGAACCATAGTTCCATTCCCCGCACCATATCGGACTGCAGGACCCTAATCATCGAATACTCCAGAATCCATGCAGTTAGGGAGAACTCTCTTAACTATGGCCCCCCAACCCCCAAGAGTGTGAGCGTCAGTGGAGAAACAACTTGGGCACTTATTGTGGAGCCACTATTCAGCAATGCATCAAATACTCACTATGTCTAGGAAAATGGCAGCACTAGAAAGGGTTAAGGGGCCTTCTGTCTGCTAGGCTCCCCCACATCCCCCTTCCCTCCCCCCACCCCCTCCAGTCTCTCATTCCAGCACCATAGTCTGCCTCCGTCTATCCCTCCCCCTCACACCTTCCTCTCCCTCTCCCCTCCTGAGACCTAAGCCATGAATGATTCCATCGCTGAAGCTTTACAGCACAGCTTCTTTCAACCATCCCAGCACCCAGCCGGTGCAGGATTCTTCTTCGTCAAAAACAAAGATGGGGTCTTCATCCTTGTACTGTGGACTCAATAAATTCACCATAAAGAATTGCTACCTTCTCCCCTTAACGGATAGTGCATTTGAAACTCTCTGCAGGACCCAGATCTTCACCAAACTGGATCTACAGAGTCCGTACAGCCTATCAGTAATGGCCAGGGGATGAGTGGAAGACTGTCTTCATAACACTCACTGGTTACAACAATTACTTGGTGATGCCTTTCAGATTTTCCAACAGTCCGGTCGTTTTCGAAGCTTTTGTTAATGAGATCTTTCAAGACATGCTACACAGGTATGTATTCATCTACTTCGATGATATCCTCATCTTCTTCAAGGACCCACAAGACCACGTCAGTCAAATTCATTCAATCCTTCAGCATCTCCTTGAAAACTAACACTACTGCAGGGTGTAGAAATGCCAGTTCCACACTCCAGTCACTTCCTTCCTCGGTTATGTCCTTTCAGCCCAAGGCATAGTCATGGACCCAGAGAAGGTGTATGCCTTTGCTGAACGGCCCAGCTGTGCTCCTTCAACTACAGCGTTTCTTGGGCTTCTCCAACTTCTATCGCCATTTCGTCAGGAACTATCAGCCAAATCGCCGCTCCTCTTCCCTCCCTCATGAAATTCCCTAGCTCACGGATAATGTCTTCTGCTGCTGTGGGTCACGCTTTCAAGGAGCTGAAGAGATGCTTCACCACCGCCCCCATTCTCCACCATCCGAACCCCTCTGGACCTTTTACGGTGGACGTGGATGCATTGACGTGGGTACCAGGCCATCCTCTCTGAGTGAGGACTGGAAGGAAGATAAACCCCTGCATCTTCTCGTGCAAATTCAACTCTACACAGTGCTGTTTGAGCTACTCTCCATCAAATGGACCTTGGAGGAATGGAGACATTAGCCCATGGGAAACAGTCCTAGTCTGGACTGTTCACCAGATCCACCAACTCAAACCACGCCAGGTTTGGTGAGCCCTCTTCTTTGAGCAACTCAACTTCATCTCCTACTGACCCAAATCCAAGAAGATGGACGCTCTGTCACGACAGTTCAACCAAACTCAAGTGGAGATTGACCCTCAGCCCAGCGTTCTATCCTCCAGATTCTCGCCCTGATTGTCTGGGACCACAAGAGCCAGATCCACCAGGCCCTACAGCACAAACCTGCTCCAGCCAGCACACCTGACAACCGCATGTACAGTTGGCCGTGTGCTCTGAAGCACTCTAATGGGCCCACTCCTCACCCCTCTCTGGCCATCTAGGCACACAATGGACCCTGGATTTTTTTGCAATGCCAGTTCTGGTACCCCACCATGATCGCGGATGTATGTCAATTCATCACTGCCTGTCCTCAATATGCCCTTTCCAATCCTTCCAACCAGTGGCCCTCTGGGCTCCTGTGGCCCCTGCTGGTCCCTCAGTGACCGTGGTCCTACATCGCCATGGATTTGTCACATCTGATGAGGCCGCAAGGATCAGGACAATGGTGGGCCTGCTCTCCAAGATGGGCCACTTTTTTGCTCTCCCCAGACTTCCATCAGTTATTGAGTCGGTGGACCTGGTTCCACAAGATGTAGTTCACTTCCATGGCTTCCCCCAAGGCCTCGTGTCGGACCAGGGCCCACACCCAGCTCCCACTTCTGGCAAGCCTTCTGTCCCCTGCTCCACACCTTAGTGAGTTTGTCCTCTGGCTATCATCTGGTGAACGATGGACAGTCAGAAACAGTCGACCAGCAAGTGGAGAAGTTTCTGTGATGCTTCACCGCCTTCCACGTGGAAGAGGTACCTGCTCTGGGACAAACGATCCCAACACATCTCCTCTGCCACAGTATGTCACACTTTGAAGTGCTTCATGGCTACCAGCCTCCGTTGTTCCCTACAGAAGAGCCAACGGCGGAGGCCCTGTCCGTCAGGGAGCAGGTTTGCCGTTGCTGGAATGCCATCCTACCTTCCAACCATATCTAACTGCTGCTGGCACCCAGTCAGACCACTCCAGCCTGGGGTCGGTGTCTGGCTGTCCACCCGAGATTTGCCCAGTGCACAAACTCCCGCAAGCTCTCGCCTCGGTTCATTGGTCCCTTTAAGGTGGCCCATTGCATCAATGCAGTCACTTACCATCTCCTGCTGCCACCATCCCACAGGATCACACCTACCATCCATGTGTCCTGCCTCCAGCCCACTGTCCGTGGACCACTCAACCCGTCTCTGGAAGCGAGGATGGTGGAATGAGGTCCAGCGTACATGGTTCGCTGGTTAATGGATTCACATTGTTGTGGATCAGGTGTGCAGCACCTGGTCAAATGGTAAGGGTACCGCCCGGGGGAGAGGCCTTGGCTGCCATCTTGCAGCCATCGCTTATCGAAGCATTACACTGGATCCGTCCGGGATCACCCTGGACCATCGAGTGTTGGCCGTGGCAGGGAGGAGTCCCGCTAGGCTTCCATAGGCAAGCATCTCCCAGCCTCCGCCCAGCTGAAAGGAGTCACTGCTCCTTGTTTCCAAATCGTCACCCTGCAGCCCATTTAAACTCTGCTCTCTTTCACAATCCTTGTTTACTCATTCAAACCAGCCAGCCTCAACCAGTTGCTCCTAGCCTTCAGTTACCTCGTTGCCTTGCTGTGTTAAGTATCTGTTCTCTCTTGTTTTGTGGCCCCTCATGGCTTGTAATTTTGCAGTTTATTATTAAAATTATTACTCACTGCTTAATCATCTTTGCTGCTCTACATTTTAGATCAAGCCTCCTTTATATTTTCTGACATCAGATTTGTGTAATTGGATGATTGATGGTCAACTTAGACCAGGAGAAGAATTAGGCCATTCTGCCCATTGAGTCTGCACTGCCATTACATCATAGCTAATATACTATCCCTCTAACCCAGGGGTTTCCAACTTCGGATCCATGGATCCCTTGCTTAATGGTATTGGTCCATGGCATAAAAAAAGTTGGGAACTCTGCTCTAATCCCGATCACCTGCCTTCTCCCCGTAACCTTTGCCACCCTTACTAATCAACAAATTTTCAAAGCAACACACACAAATTGCTGGAGGAACTCAGCAGGCCAGGCAACATCTGTGGAAAAATGTACAGTCGACGTTTCGGGCCGAGACCCTTCGGCAGGACCTTTTCCCATAGATGCTGCCTGGCCGACTGAGCTCCTCCAGCACTTCATGTGTGTTGCTTGCATTTCCAGCATCTGCCAATTATCTCCTGTTCAAGAAATTATCAAGATCTGTTTTAATATACCCAATGACTTGACCTCCACAGCCATCTGTGGCAATGAATTCCACATATTCATGGCCTTCTGGCTAAAGAAATTCCTCCTAATCTATTCAAAAGGGATGTCATTGATGAGCTGAAGGATCTGTTTCTGTGCTGTGTCTCTCTCACTGATTTCGTATAATGCTATAAGAAACTAGCACCAATTGTCATCTGTCAAATGGAGTAAACCATGCATTAACTAATAGTCAATCTTACAAGAGTTTTCTTCATTTGAAGAAGAGATGCTTTATTCATCTATAGATAATGGATCCTTAATTTGGTTCTCAGTTACTGATTTACATGTTCTTTGTTCAGTTCAAATATTGGGAACAGAATTCTTTAAGAAAGCAGAATATCATCAAGATACAAAATTACTCTTAATAATTGTTGGTCGCTATTAGTAATATACCATTTGTTCTTTATAGTGTATATGATGTAATTCTATAACCACAAAACATTCCATACTTACAATTTCCTGTAATGTTCAATAATTAATTAAAATTTACATAAGACTGGATGTTTTGAGGAGGTAATTTTAAGATTTATAAATGCAGCATTTAATCAAACTTCACAGGGGACAAAGTACAAGAGTTGATACTAATACCACGATAGCTTGGCATTCACAGTCACATGACAGACGTGCGCACAGAACTAAATATTATCGTGTCTTACGGCCAAGATGTGTCGGTCTCGCTCAATGAGGTCAGCCCATTTACACAAGAGTCTTCCCCTGGCTGAAGTGTCCAGCTTTCTCCATGGGGAACCTTGCTGGAATGCTGCTCTTGCTGCCTCCACTGCTTTATCCACGTCAGGCTGTGAACAAAGAGCAGAGTAGATGAAATTACCCTGACAGCATTAATGCCATTAGGACACGTTGTGGTTGAAATTCACTTTGGTCTGCAGTGAAACACTGCTATAAATTTGAAAGTGACATAGCACACTGCTTTAAATTTAAATGTCAGACCTGGGTGAAGAAAGCATGCAGCATCTCTACTTCACTGGGAGTTTGGGGAGGTTCGGCATCTAAAACTTTGACAAACCCCTACAGATGTGTAGTGGAGAGTGTATTTACTGGCTGCATCACAACCTGGCGTGGAAACACTAATGCCCTTGAATGGAAATTCCTACAAAAAGTAATGGATACAGCCCAGTCCAGTTTATTATTGTTCTGTTTCTTTTCTCATTTTGCACTGCACAGTTTGTGGTCTTTTGCACATGGGTTGTTGTACGTCCTGTTGGGGCTGCTCTTTCTTTGATTCTATTGTGTTTCTTGTACTTACTGTGAAGGCCCGCAAGAAAACGAATCTCTCAGTTGTATATGGATTCATATATGTATGTACTTTGATATTAAATTTACTTTGAACTTTTATTTCTTTAACAAGAGGGCAGTGAATCTATGGAGTCATAGCCATATGTGGCTGTGGGTGTCAAGTCATTGGATATACTGTACTTAAAGTGGAGTTTGATAGGTATTTAATTAGTAACAGTGTCAAAGGTTATGGGAGAAGGTGGGATAATGGGGTGAGGGGAAATAAATCAGTCATGATCAAATGGCACAGTAGATTCGATGGGCCGAATGGCCCAATTCTGCCCCATGTCTCATGGTCTTACAGTAATTGTTTCATAACTATGGACATACACTGATCAAATTTTCTCAAACTTTGTGCGCTGCTCTGCGGATGAAGTATGACAGAATGAAGTTCCACCTTATCATCAGGAGAGCAATCCCCAATCAGCACTAAGAATATTGATCTGATATAGGTTCCTCTTAGTAAGACAGGCAGCCTCACAGAGAGTGACACTGAGTATCTTAGCAGTTTCATTTCTGTTATTTTCTGCTTCAGTGCAGACATATTTGCAAAACTTTACAATATAGTTTAGTCTGTGTCTGTCTTTTGACATTGCCTCATTGGGCAAGGGTTCAAAGTTCACAATAAGTTTGATTATCAAAGTACATATTTATCACCATGTACAACCCTGAGATTAAATTTCTTGTGGGGACACTCAACAAATCTGTGGAATAATAATTATAACAGAATCAATGAAAGACTGCCCAACTAAGGCATTCAACCAGAGTGCGGAAGACAACAAACTGTGCAAATGCAAAAAGAGGAAACAATAATATAAGTAAATAAGCAATAAATATCAAGTACATGAGACAAAGAGTCCTTGAAAGTGTGTCCATAGGTTGTGGGACAGTTTAGTGATGGGGCAAGTGAGGTTGAAGGGTGTGATGGTTGAGGGGTAATAACTGTTCCTGAATCTGATGGTTTGAATCCTGTCAAAGTTTTAGATTAATCTTTTTTGTTGAATCTTCGTAAACTTCTAAGAAAGTAGAGGTGCTGCTGTGCTTTCTTTGTAATAGCACTTGCGTGCTGGGCCCAGGACAGATCTCCCAGAATTATAACACCGAGGAATCTAAAGTTGCTGACCCTCTCCAACTTTGATCCCCTGATGAGGACTGGCTCATGCACTTCTGGTTTCCTCTTCCTGAAGTTAGTAATCCATCATAATCACTGGCATTCAGTGAGAGGTTATTGTTGTGGCACCACTCAGCCAGATTTTCAATCTCCCTCCTATATGCTGATTCATCGCCACCTTTGAATTGGCCGATGACAATGGTATCATCAGCAAATTTAAATATGGCATTGGAGCTGTCCTCCGCATTTCCTGTATCAGGTGCTCCTGGTGCAGCCTCCTCTATATCGATGAGACTTAATGTAGATTGGGGAGCGTTTTGTCGAGCATCTTTGCTCTGTTCACTATAAGCATTATTTCCCAATAGCCAACCATTTTAATTCCAACCCTGATTCCCATTCTGACATGTCAGTCCATGGCCTCCTCTACTGCCACAATGAGGCCGCTCTCAGGTTGGAGGAGCAAAATCTGGGTAGCCTCCAACTTGATCATTTGAAGTTCAGTTTCTCTAACATGATAATTTTAAACCCCTCTATCTTCTCTCTTCTTCCATTTTCCACATTTCTTCTCACCTGAATATTGCCTCCCCTAGTGTCCCTTCTCCTTCCCTTTTTCTCATGGTCCACTCTCCACTTGTACCAGATTCCTTCTTCTTCTTCTGCCCTTTTCCTTTTTCATGTATCGCCTCCCAGATTTTCACTGCAATCCCCTCCCCTTCTCCCACCCACCTATCTTCCCCCTCACCAGGTTTCACCTGTCACCTTCTCACTTGCACTCTTTCCCCTCCTCCAACTTCTTATTCTGGCTTCTTCCCCTTTCCTTTCCAGTCCTGATGGAAGGTCTTGGCCTGTTTATTCCTTTCCTTAGATGCTGTCTGACCTGCTGAATTCCTCCTGCATTTTGTATGGGTTGCTTTGGATTTCCAGCATCTGCACAATCTCTTGTGTTTATAAGATTCCTCCTCATCTCTCCTCTAAAGGAACATCCTTCTATTCTGAGGCCGTGTCCTTTGGTCACGATTCTCCCACTATCGGAAACACCCTCCACACATCCACTCTATCTAGGCCTTTCAATATTTGATAGATTTCATCGGAATGTGTTTGTCATTGGCGCAAAACAATGCATTTCACTGTTTGTATTGATATTTCAATGTATTAGGCTAATTCTTCTCTTGTTTAAAATAATCTTTAACAATAATCTTGTGTCTATCCCAGGATCATTCTGTTAAACCTCCTGTAGGCCCTCTCCAGTTCCAGCACATCCCTTCTGAGATATGGAACCCAAAACTGCTCACAATACTCCAAATATAGCTTGACTAATGCCATATGAAGTGTCAGCATTACATCCTTGCTTTTATATTCAAATCCTCTCAAGGTGAATGCTAACATTACATTTTCCTTATTTGCTACCAACTTAACCCGTAAGTTAACCTTTAGGGAATCCTGCACGAGGACTCCCAAGTCCCCTTCTGAATTCATTCCCGGTTTAGAAAATACTCTCTGCCTTTATTCCTTCTACCAAGGCGCAGGGCCATACACTTCCCTATATTGTATTCCCTCTGCCTCTTTTTTGCCCATTCTCTGAACCTGTTGAAATCCTTCTGCAAACTCCCTGTTTCTTCAACAGTACTTACCTCTCCACTTATCTTTGTATCATCTGCAAAGCTGGCCACAAAGCCACCACTTCCATCATCCAGATCATTAACATATAATGTGAAAAGTAGTGGACCCAACACTGACCCTTGAGGAGAACCACTAGTCACTGGTAGCCAACCATTCTGGTATCCTTCTTGTCATATCATGGGCTTTTATCATGTATAGCAACATCACATGCAGCGCCTTGTCAAAGGACTCCTGAAAATCCAAGTAAACAACACCCACTGACTCTCCTTTGTCTCTTCTGCCTGTTATTTCTTCAAAGAATTCCAACAGGTTTGCCAGGCAAAATTTCTTCTAAAGGGAAGAAACTCTGACCCATGCTAACTTTGACCTATTTGATTGTGTATCACCAAATAGCCTAAAGCCTCATCTTTAATAAAGGAGTCTAATATCTTGCCAGCCACTGTGGTCAGGCTAACTGGCTTATAATTTCATGTTGTTTGCCTCTCTTTCTTCTTAAAGAGTGGAGTGATATTTGCAATATTTTAGTCCTTAGGAACCATACCGAAATCTGGTGATTCTTGAAAGATCATTACTCTATCTACAATCTCTTCAGCTACCTCTTTCAGAACCTTAGGGTGTAGTCCATCTGTTTCAGCTGATGTATCTGCCTTCAGGCCTTTCAGCTTCCCAAGCACCTTCTCCTCAGTGATAACAATTACATACACTTCTGCCCTCTGATACTCTCAATTTCTGATATACTGCTGGTGTCTTCCACAATGAAGACTGATACAAAATAATTATTCGGTTCTCCCCCCATTTCTTTGTTCTGCAACACTATCAATCCTCCATCATTTTCCAGTGGTCTGATGTCCATCCTTGCCTCTCATTTGCTCTTTATTTGTCTGAAAAACATTTGGCTTCCTCTTTGATATTATTTGCTAGCTTACCTTCATATTTCATCTTTTCTGTCTTTATTGTTCTTTTTTAAATTGCTGTCTGTTTGTTTTTAAAAGCTTCCCAATCCTCTCACTTCCACTAATTTTTGCTTTATATAGGGATGTAGAAGAAATCCCCCGTATGCCTACTCTTTTGTTTTATGCTGTCTTTAGCTTCCCTTGTTAGTGATGGTTGCCTCATTCTCTTGTTAGAGTGCTTCCTCTTCTTTGGGATAAGCTGATCCTGTGTCTGCTGAATTACTCTCAGATTCTCCAGCTACTGCTGCTCTACCATCATCCCTGCTATTGTCCTCCTGCAATCAACTTTGGCCAGCTACTCTCTCACGCCTCTTTAGTTACCTCAACCCAACTGTAATTCCGATACAATTGAATTTAGGTTTTCTCTATTGAACTTCAGGGCAAATTCTATGATTTGTTCAGCATGGCTTCCTTAGGGCTTTATTTAATTAAGCTCCCTAATCAAATCTGGTTCATTACACAACACCTAATCCACATTGCCTTTTCCATAGTGGGCTCATCCACAGGATATTCTTAAAAGCCATTTTGTAGGCATTCTACAAATTCCTTCTCTTGAGATCCAGCACCAATCAGATTTTCCAATCTACCCGCATTTTGATATCCCCATGACCATCGTAACATTGTCCTTATTACATAGAAACATAGAAACATGGAAACATAGACACCTACAACACAATACAGGCCCTTCGGCCCACAAAGCTATGTCTAACATGTCCCTACCTTAGAAATTACCTAGGGTTACCCATAGCCCGCTATTTTTCTAAGCATGTACCTGTCCAGAAGTCTCTTAAAAGACCTTATTGTATCCGCCTCCACCACCGTCACTGGCAGCCCATTCCACGCACTCACCACTCTCTGTGTTAAAAAACTTACCCCTGACTTCTCCTCTGTACCTACTTCCAAGCACCTTAAAACTGTGCCCACTTGTGCTAGCCATTTCAGCCCTGGGAAAAAGCCTCTGACTATCCACACAATCAATGCCTCTCATCATCTTATACACCTCTATCAGGTCACCTCTCATCCTCCATCACTCCAAGGAGAAAAGGCCGGGTTCATTCAACCTATTCTCATAAGCCAGGGGTCCCCAACCTTTTTTGCACCACGGACTGGTTTAATATTGACAATATTCTTGAGGACCGGCCGACCCGGGGGGGGGGTGGGGGTGGTTCAAGTAGGGTTAAACTCACCTCAACATGTCTTTTACAGTTAGGGTTGCCAACTTTCTCACTCCCAAATAAGGGACAAAAGTAGCAGACAAATCCCGGGACACTTTACTCCAGGAAAGACTACCATGACCATGAAGACTTGCGCGGGCACCTGTACGCATGCGCGTACGTGCCGATTTTTTTTCCCACGAATCGGTTTTGGCTTAATCTTCCTGACTAAACTGTACATACATTATTTCTACTTTATATAGGCTGTGTACTTATCATATCATTCCTGTTTTTACTATATGTTAGTGTTATTTTAGGTTTTATGTGTTATTTGGTATGACTTGGTAGGTTATTTTTTGGGTCTGGGAATGCTCAAAGATTTTTCCCATATAAATTAATGGTAATTGTTTCTTCGCTTTACGCCATTTCGGCACGAAAGGGTTCATAGGAATGCTCTACCTTAGCGGGGGAAATACGGGACAAGGGCGGTCCTGTGTGGGACAAACCAATTTAGCCCAATATACGGGATGTCCCGGCAAATACAGGACAGTTGGCAACCCTATGTTCAAGTTCAACAGTGCGTGACAGGGAATGAGGAAAGGGGCAGCTGACTCATATCATTTCCTCGCGGCCCAGTAGCACGTGCTTTGCGGCCCGGTGGTTGGGGACCGCTGCTCATAAGGCATGCTCCCCAATCCAGGCAACATCCTTGTGAATCTCCTCTGCACCTTTTCTATGGTTTCCACATTTTTCCTATAGTGAGGCGACCAGAACTGAGCACAGTACTCCAAGTGGGGTCTGACCAGGGTCCTATATAGCTGCAACATTACCTCTCAGCTCCTAAACTCAATCCCACAATTGATGAAGGCCAATGCACCGTATGTTTTCTTAACCACAAAGTCAACCTGCACAGCAGCTTTGAGTGTCCTATGGACTCGGACCCCAAGATTCCTCTGATCCTTCACACTGCCAAGAGTCTTACCATTAATACTAAATTCTGTCATCATATTTGACCTTCCAAAATGAACCACTTCACACTTATCTGGGTTGAACTCCATCTGCCACTTCTCCACCCAGTTTTGCATCCTATCAATGTCCCGCTGTAACCTCTGACAGCCTTCCACACTATCCACAACACCCCCAACCTTTATGTCATCAGCAAATTTTCTAACCCATCCCTCCACTTCCTCATCCAGGTCATTTATAAAAATCACAAAGAGCAGGGGTCCCAGAACAGATCCCTGAGGCACACCACTGGTCACCAACCTCCATGCAGAATATGACCCATCTACAACCACATTTTGCCTTCTGTGGGCAAGCCAGTTCTGGATCCACAAAGCAATGCCCCTTTGGATCCCATGCCTCCTTACTTTCTCAGTAAGCCTTGCATGGGGTACCTTGTCAAATGCCTTGCTGAAATCCATATACACTATATCTACTGCTCTACCTTCATCAATGTGTTTAGTCACAACCTCAAAAAATTCACTCAGGCTTGTAAGGCATGACCTGCCTTTCACAAAGCCATGCTGACTATTCCTAATCATATTATGCCTCTCCAAATGTTCATAAATCCTGCCTCTCAAGATCTTCTCCATCAACTTACCAACCACTGAAGTAAGACTCACTTGTCTATAATTTCCTGGGCTATCTCTACTCCTTCTCTTGAATAATGGAACAACATCTGCAACCCTCCAATCCTCCGGAACCTCTCCCATCCCCATTGATGATGCAAAGATCATCGCCAGAGGCTCAGCAATCTCCTCCCTTGCCTCCCACAGTAGCCTAGGGTACATCTCATCCAGTCCCAGTGATTTATCCAACTTGATGCTTTCCAAAAGCTCCTGCACATCCTCTTGATTAATATCTACGTGCTCAAGCTTTTCAATCCACTGTAGGTCATCCCTATAATCGCCAATATCCTTTTCCGTGTGAATACTGAAGTAAAGTATTCATTAAGTACCTCTGCTATTTCCTCCGGTTCCATACCCACTTTCTCACTGTCACACTTGATAGGTCCTATTCTTTCACGTCTTATCCTCTTGCTCTTCACATACTTGCAGAATGCCTTGGGGTTTTCCTTAATCCTGTCCGCCAAGGCCTTTTCAAGGCCCTTTCTTAAGCTCCTTCCTGATAGCCTTATAATCTTCTAGATCTCTATTATTACCTAGTTTTTTGAACGTTTCGTAAGCTTTTCTTTTCTTCTTGACTAGATTTACAACAACCTTTGTAGACCACAGTTCCTGAACCCTACAATCCTTCCCCTGCCTCATTGGAATGTACCTATGCAGAACTCCATGCAAATATCCCCTGAACATATGCCACATTTCTTCCGTATATTTCCCTGAGAACATCTGTTTCCAATTTATGCTTCCAAGTTCCAGCCTGATAGTCTCATATTTCCCCTTACTCCAATTAAACATTTTCCTAACTTGTCTGTTCCTATCCCTCTCCAATGCTATGGTAAAGGAGATAGAATTGTGATCACAATCTCCAAAATGCTCTCCCACTGAGAGACCTGACACCTGACAAGGTTCATTTCCCAATGCCAGATCAAGTACAGCTTCTCCTCTTGTAGGCTTATCTACATACTGTGTCAAGAAACCTTCCTGAACACACCTAACAAACTCCACCCCATCTAAACCTCTCACTCTAGGGACATGCCAATTGATATTTGGGAAATTAATATCTCCAACCACAACAACCCTGTTATTATTACATCTTTCCAGAATCTGCCTCCCTATCTGCTCCTCGATGTCCCTGTTACTATTGGGTGGTCTATAAAAACCCCCCAGTAGAGTTATTGACCCCTTTCTGTTCCTAACTTCCACCCAGAGAGACTCCGTAGACAATCCCTCTATGTCTTCCTCCTTTTCTGCAGCTGTTGCACTATCTCTGATCAACAGTGCCATGCCCCCACCTTTTTTTGCCTCCTTCCTTGTCCTTTCTGAAACATCTAAAGCCTGGCACTCGAAGTAACTATTCCTGCCCCTGAGCTATCCAAGTCTCTGTAATGGCCACAACATCATAGCTCCAAGTACTGATCCACGCTCTAAGCTCAACTGCTTTGTTGATAATACTCCTTGCTTTAAAATAGACACATCTCAAACCATCGGTCTGAGTGCGTCCCTTCTCTATCACCTGTTTACCCTCCCTCTCGCACTGTCTCCAATCTTTCTCTATTTGTGAGCCAACTGCCTCTTGCTCCGTCTCTTCAGTTTGGTTCCCACCCCCCAGCAATTCTAGTTTTTAACTCTTCCCAGTAGCCTTAGCAAACCTCCCTGCCAGGATATTGGTCTCCCTGGGATTCAAGTGCAACCTGTCCTTTTTGTACAGGTCACTCTTGCCCCAAAAGAGGTCCCAATGATCCAGAAATCTGAATCCCTGCCCCCGCTCCAATTCCTCAGCCACGCATTTATCCTCCACCTCATTCTATTCCTATACTCACTGTCACATGGTGCAGGCAGTAATCCCGAGATCACCACCTTTGCGGTCCTGCTTCTCAACTTCCTTCCTAGCTTGCTGTAGTCTGCTCTCAGGACCTCCTCTCTTTTCCTGCCTATGTCGTTGGTACCGATATGTATCACGACCTTCCCACTTCAGGATATTGTGGACATGATCAGAAAAATCCCGCACCCTGGCACCTGGGAGGCAAACTACCATCCATGCTTCTTTTCTGCGTCCACAGAATCGCCTGTGTGACCCCCTAACTACAGAGTCCCCTATGACTGCTCCCATCCTCTTCCTTTCCCTACCCTTCTGAGCCATAGGGCCAGACTCTGTGCCAGAGGCGCAGCCACGGTTGCTTCCCCCAGGTAGGCCGTCCCCCCAACAGTACTCAAGCAGTAGTACTAATTGTCAAGGGGTATAGCCACAGGGGTGCTCTCTAGCCTCTGACTTCTGCCCTTCCCTCTCCTGACTGCCTTTTCTATCTCCCGTGGTAATTTTAACCCATATCTTGACTACTGTTTGAAGTCCTGAATATAACTTCCATCGAAGTCTTTGTTTTTTTTTTGGAATGTGGCAGTCACAGTGCAGAATGTCTCATAAGTACAGCATGCTACTCTTTTGACATGTTCTCTTCCACATAATAATCATTTGCAACACCAGAATACCAGCAGATCTCAGCAGTGGTCTTGAAAAAGTACTTTGTCAAGTTAACATTCTGTCCAAGTTTTGCATATCTTGTACAGGTAGTACATTGGGTTGTGTAGGAACTGTATGTTAACTGACTTCTACATATCAGAATCAGAATCAGGTTTATCATCACCAGCATGTGTCGTGAAACTTCTTAATTTAGCAGCAGCAGCTCAATACAATACATTATAGAAGAAAAAAATAACTAAATAAACCAATCAATTACAGTATATGTATATTGAATAGATTGAAAATCATGCAAAAACAGAAGTATTATATAGTTAAAAAGTGAGGTAGTGTTCATGGGTTCAATGTCCATTCAGGAATTGGATGGCAGAGGGGAAGAAGCTGTTCCTGAATCGCTGAGTGTGTGCCTTCAGGCTTCTGTACCTCCTTCCTGATGGTAACAGTGAGAAGGGGGCATGCCCTAGGTGATGGGGGTCATTAATAATGGACGCTGCCTTTCTGAGACACCGCTTCTTGAAGATGTCTTTGATAATAAGAGGAATAGATAGAGTGGATAGCCAGCGCCTCTTCCCCAGGGCACCACTGCTCAATACAAGAGGACATGGCTTTAAGGTAAGGGGTGGGAAGTTCAAGGGGGATATTAGAGAAAGGTTTTTTACTCAGAGAGTGGTTGGTGCATGGATTGCACTGCCTGAGTCAGTGGTGGAGGCAGATACACTAGTGAAGTTTAAGAGACTACTAGACAGGTATATGGAGGAATTTAAGGTGGGGGGGGTATATGGGAGGCAGGGTTTGAGGGTCGACACAACATTGTGGGCCGAAGGGCCTGTAATGTGCTGTGCTATTCTATGTAATGTAATGTATGTAATAATATTGGGACTAGTACCCAAGATGGAGCTGACTAATTTTACAACTTTCTGTAGTTTCTTTTGGTCCTGTGCAGCAGTTTCCACTGCCCCCCCACCCCCCATACCAGATAGTGATGGAGCCTGTCAGAATGTTCTCCATGGCACACAAATAGAAGTTTTCAAGTGATTTAGTTGACAAACCAAATTTCTTCAAACTCCTAATGAAATATAGCTGCTGTCTTGCCTTCTTTACAGCTGCATAGAGATGTGGCGCCAGGTTAAATCTGTGATCTTGACATCCAGGAACTTGAAACTGCTCACCCTCTCCACTTCTGATCCCTCTATGAGGATTGTTTCTTGTTTCCTTGTCTTACCCTTCCTAAAGTCCACAGTCAGCTCTTTTGTCTTACTGACATTGAGTGCAAGGTTAGTTGCTGTGACACCACTCAACTAGTTGGCATATCCTACTATATGTCCTCTCATCTCCATCTGAGATTGTACCAACGATGGCTGTATCATCAGCAAATTCATAAATGGCATTTGAGCTATGCCTAGGCACACAGTCATGGGTACAGAGAGAGTAGAGCAGTGGGCTAAGCACACACACTCCTGAGGTGCGCAGTGTTTACCATCAGCGAGAAGGAGATATTATCATCAATCTGCATAGATTCTGGTCTTCCGATTAGGAAGTTAAGGATCCAATTGCAGAAGGAGTTATAGAGGCCTAGGTTCTGTAGCTTATTGATCAGGATTGTGGGACTGATGATGTTAAATACTGAGCTATAGTCAACAAACAGCATCCCGACATAGGTGTTTGTGTTGTCCAGGTGATCTAAGGCTATATGAAGAGCCATTGGGATTGCATCAGCCATTGACCTATTGTGGTGATAGGCAAATTGCAGTGGGTCCAGGTCCTTGCTGAGGCAGGAGTCCAATCTAACTATGACCAACCTCTCAAAGAATTACATCACCATAGATGTGAGTGCTACTCAGTGATAGTCATTAAGGCAGCTCACTCTACTCTTCTTAGGCACTGGTATAATTGTTGCCCTTTTGAAACATAGAAACATAGAAAATAGGTGCAGGAGTAGGCCATTCGGCCCTTCGAGCCTGCACTGCCATTTATTATGATCATGGCTGATCATCTCAGAACCAACTCAGAACCCTGCCCCAGCCTTCCCTCCATACCCCCTGATCCCCATAGCCACAAGGGCCATATCTAACTCCCTCTTAAATATAGCCAATGAACTGGCCTCAACTGTTTCCTGTGGCAGAGAATTCCACAGATTCACCACTCTCTGTGTGAAGAAGCTTTTCCTAATCTCAGTCCTAAAAGGCTTCACCTTTATCCTCAAACCGTGACCCCTCGTTCTAGACTTCCCCAACATCGGGAACAATCTTCCTGCATCTAGCCTGTCCAATCCCTTTAGGATTTTATACGTTTCAATCAGATCCCCCCTCAATCTTCTAAATTCCAACGAGTACAAGCCTAGTTCATCCAGTCTTTCTTCATATGAAAGTCCTGCCATCCCAAGAATCAATCTGGTGAACCTTCTTTGTACTCCCTCTATGGCAAGGATGTCTCTAAGGTGAGAACTTATGACCGTAGCAATGAGATGTTGAAAATGTCCTTGAATACAGATGGTTAGCACAAGTTTTCAGAGCCTTACCAGGCACTCCATCAGGGTATGACACATGACAGTGTAGGTCAGTGATTACAAAGGTGATAAGAAAGGAGGACTTTGGTACAAGTTGAGCTACGGACAACAGGAATTGGTTTAGTGCAATCTTATAGAAATATTATATTTTATACCATATTTAATGATGTAAAATGACACTGGATGTACATGGCTACTGATAATCTGCACTTTAATGCATTAAAAAAAGAACTTGTTGATGATTTCTACAAGCCAATCCAATGGTTCAATCAGAAAACCAAGCCTTTATGAGAATCAGATTAAATAGGACTGGAAAGTAGAAATGATCAGAATGAAATTGCCCCATATTGTTGAGTAGTATCCATTCATCTGAATATATTGTTTTGCATACACATCCAATAATTCTTTCGTTTCATCAAATATATTTCATGTTCACCCTTGTGCTACCCATGATTAAGCTGCAACATACATATACTGTTCCCAGTAGTTAATGAATATTAGTTTGCATTTCTGTAATTAACTGTTGCTATTTTGAAAAATTCTTTAATTATTTATGGTCAGGTTGGATTTGTGTAAGTCAGGTCTACTGACACCCTCCCTGGCAGTATAGGCTCCCTGCCGTAAAATCGTGCAAGTGATGCTGCCCAAACTACCACGACTGCAATAAACCCCATTGGTAGGTTTTGGAAGTAAATTTGCCCTAGTTACGTTTTGGCACAAAACTAGCAGAAATTGGTTTTGATCCAAATTTCTCATAAAGTACCCACTATTGAGTCTACAAGACTCAGGGAAAGTCCGTCCCAGTGGCCAGCCTGTACCAGAAGCTATTTATAAATAGGATCTAAGTCTCACCATTTAATTACACAAATCATAAGTCACTTTATATTGTGAGAATCACAAAAAAATGAATGGAATTCTAGCTTGTGTTCTACAGAAGAGCATGAGTTGTCACTGAGTTAGTGTCAGCAGTACATAAATCCATCAAGCTAACAAAATACCATATTGAAGCTCTAGATATACCTGCTCAATCTGGTGGAAAACATGTTTCACAACTGCAACCTGGAATTTATAATTTGTGAACATCACAGCTATTGTATTATCTGTTACATACAAAATATCTCCTTTCAGAAAATATATGCTTTGTCTCTTCACAAATACGATGACTAACTAAAATAAAATAGCTGTCTGTGGTAGGTATAGAGATCGAGTTTTATTGGTGTTTACTTTGGCTCTCTGCCAGACCAAAATCACAGGTGTGGACACAATAGCTTTCAGTAACTGTGCTCCACTTAACTTGCCCTTTAAGATCACTACACATTGTAGTGTGCATAACAAGGTGTTGCTTCACCTTAATTGCGTCAACTTATAAGGGCAGGCACGTGGAAATGGAAGGTGGCTTTCCTACTGGATGGCGAGTCATCCCAGGAATGGAAATACATCAGAGTGAAATGTCAGGACAATTTTTAGTAATCAGGTTGTAATTCTTGTAGTTATGATTACTTTTGCAATTAAACTAGGCTTGAATTATTTATGGGCGGTACATATCGACTTCATGATTCTATGGCTACTCATCTAACTGCCCAAGGTTTGAAGCATGGCTTCCATGTGAAGACACAATTTAGTGGTATTTCTTTCATTTAGTGTAGACAAAATACTAATCACAATGCGGGTTTATCTGGGTAGGGTAGACTGTGCAGATTGGATGAAAACTCGATAGAACACCCTCCGCCCCCAGAACCCCTTTTACACTCGGTGACCTTCATTTTAATTCTCCCACCCACTCCCGTTGTGATCCTGCTGTCCTAGATCTCCAGCACCGATCATTGTAAGAACAGAGATTCATTCCGCAGTTCAGCACATCACCACGTTCCAGCCTCACTACTCAGCTCAATGATTTTGAAAACAATTCCGCTACATCTCTGCAGTCTGGTCTTCTGCTTCTTTTCCAGTTTCATTGCATCCCATTGTACTTTGCTCTTTTTTCTCTTCCCTCTCTCTGCATTGGCCTAAAGCTTGTTACATTTCCAACTTTTTACCCATTCTGCTGAGAGGAAATGTTAGCTGAAACATTGTCACTGTTCCTCTTTCCATGGATACTGAGACTAATCCAACATTTTCTGCTTTCATCTACAAAATTTCTGGTCGGTGTTCCCCCCCCCCCCCACAAGAACCATTTGTAATCCCATGTGTTAGTTTTATCTTGGAGGCTTCCGATCACCTCTCTTTAGTACAACAGCCCAATAATGATTTCACACATGCTGTGCACAGTGTATAAATATCAGTTAGATAATGAAGACAGGCTATGAAAAGATGCATGGGAAATCCGAACCATATCAGAGAGAGTAGACTATGGGGGCTTCCTGATACTTGGCATGGTTTACACTGGTCCGATGTTCGATTATATTTAATGGGAAGTAAAACCTAGAATAGATTTTATCACTAATGGGTTACTAGGTGAATATACTCAAAGAAGATTCCTTAACATGGAACTATCAGGACTCTAATGTTAGTTCACTGGTAATCTAAGGAAGTATCATTTCAAAATTTTCTCTACCTGTTTGATAATATGAATTTAACCATGTACAGTGTGTATGGCTTTTTATTAAAAAAATACATGTATGGGAGTAAATTTTGTCTCCATCAAACTGACCACATCATTAACAGCTAAAAAGCTCAGTACTTCAGCAAGTTATTTTCAGGAAGAAAATATGGCTTCCCTTTCATTGTTTGGTGAGTTCAACCCCACACCAATGTGATATACCTCTTAACTAATCTCTAAAATATATCTCCTCAGGAGGACACTACAAAGGTTGTGCCTTTTCAATGTCCCAAGAAATGAAATAGGAACTTAGAGCATAGTTAAGAAAAACAGCATAAATTCGCCACTAATTTTCCTTTTTTCAGTGGATTAGTAGCAAAGTTATAAAGAACATTAAACAGTCCCAATTGGTCCTTAAAGGTGAGGCAACCCCTCACCTGCGAATCTGCTGGGGTCATCTATTGAGTCCAGTGCTCCTCTACATTGGTCAGGCCCATTGTGATTTGGGGGACCGCTTTGTTGAGCACCTCCACTCCATCCACCAAAAGCAGAACTTCCTGGTGGCCAAATATTTTAATTCCAATTCCCACCGACATGTTGGTCCATGGCTTCCTCTTATGCCAAAATGAGGCCACCCTCTAGGTGGAAGAGCAACACCTTACATTCTGTCTTGGTAGTCTCCAACCTGATAGCATGAATATCAATTTCTCCTTCCGGTAAAAAAAATTCTCCTCCTCCCCTTTTCTTCTATTCCCCACACTGGCCTCTTACCTCTTCGCATCTGCCTATTATTTCCCACTGGATCCCATCCTCCTTCCCTTTCTCCTGTGGTCCACTCTCCTGTCCTATCAGATTCCTTCTCCAGCCCTAGACATTTCCCACCCGCCTGGCTTCACCTATCACCTTCCAATCAGTCTCCTTCCCCTCTTCCCACTTTTTTCATCCTGGCATCTTCCCCGTTCCATTTCAGTCCTGAAGAAGGGTCTTGGCCTGAAACATCGACTATTTATTCATTTCCATAGATGCTGAGTTGCTCCAGCACTTTGTGTGTGTTGCTTTGGATTTCCAGTATCTGCAAACTTTCTCTTGCTTATAAATTATATTATAATATAGTCTTCCATCAACTGAAAATACTTTACCAATAGGTGAAAAACAATATCCAAACCACTAGGAAGTTCAAGAACAGTGACAACAGTGACAAGGTTTAGTTAGTAAAGGATAAAAATTACATTATTTGTTAGATGATTTATCAGAGAAAACTAAGTCAGAGAATATAAACAAATATTTCATTAGGCATATGCAATCTGCATATTACAGGGGTCAGCCCATTTCTGTAAATGTTACAGAAACAAGCCTTAAAGCCATGACCCCATTGTGAAATTAAATGATTGTCTGAAATTGACTGCAATTTTTGTATAATATTCTGCCAGCAGAGGAACATCATTGGAGAAACAGAATGGCCTTCATTCCTAAGACACTGAGCGTTTCTGTCTTACTTACATGAGCAACATTCCTTATCATTTTCATGTAGGTAATACAAAGAGCGGAGAAAGATTTGGCACGCGTCCAAACCTGCTCATATGAAACTCCTCAAATTCAGGTTGTCACAAGAAACCTGGACAAGCAGCTTAATCTCACAGAAACACAAAATATTTACATGCCAAGCTATCAGGCGATTTCAAATTTCTAATTCTCTGTGACGTTTACTCCGCGCTCTGCAGCCCTGTGGGCGCGGTTGTGCCCTGCTCCAGCTGGCTCTGGCCTTCGTATCGGTGAGCTTTGCGATGATTTGCCCCGCTGTGTCGTGAACTGAGGCTGAGGCTATGGGCCTGGCTCAGGTTCTATTGCTCCGAATGCTGTTGCTTGCTTTTATTATTTGCACGATTTGTGTTTTTTTTCTCTCTCTGTGCATTGGGTGTTGGTCTTTTTTTAAAAAATCGGGTTCTTTTGGGTTTCTTGTTTTCTGGTTGTCTGTAAGCAGACAACTCTCAAGGTTGTGTAATCTATACATACTTTGATAATAAATGTACTTTGAACTTTGAACCCCAATTTGGAATAAAAACCTCAAACGTATGATCACCTTAGACAGTAGGCTGTCGACTAGAAGACTGGATTCTCAGGCACTGACCACTGATGATCTCTGGACGTTGGACAGGTCTCACATTAGAAATCTACAGTGCATTACAGGCCCTTCGGCCCACAATGTTGTGCTGACCATGTAACCTACTCTAGAAACTGCCTAGAATTACCTTACCGCATAGTCCTCTATTTTTCTAAGCTCCGATAATCTATCTAAGAGTCTCTTAAAAGGCCCTATTGTATCCACCTCCACCACCGTTGATCTCCGTGCATTCCATGCACCCACTACTCTGTGTGAAAAAATTGCTTCTGACATTCTCCTTGTATCTACCCCCAAGCACCTTAAATCTACGCCCCTTAAAACTAAAACTATTGAGATTCTGATCTCAGTCCTGCACTAACGTACGGATCTTCAGCAACTTGAATACATTGTAAATATTCCTATATTTCCAAGCACGTGGGCACACAGATCGACTTCTGGTCCAGCTGTACAACGCTGCTTCTTTCGAAACACACAGCTGATGAAACTGGAGTTGAAGCAACAAATACTTGCTGGTGCATTATGACACAATAAGGAAATGGGAGCTTAAGAGACTGTAGATGCTGGAAACTGGAGCAAATAATGAACGGCTGGAGGAACTTGGTGGGTTGAGCAGCGCCCGTGGAGGCCAAAGGGTGGTCAACAATTTGGGGTGAAATGATGCAGCTGGCAAGTATATACAGTCAGTGGCTATTTTATTAGGTTTCCCTGAACTCCTACTTGTTAATGCAAATATCTAAACAACCAATCACGTGGAGACAACTCAATGCACAAAAGCAGGCAGATACAAGTCAAAAGGTTCAGTTGTTCAGGCCAAATGTCAAAATGGGGAAGAATTGTGATCTAGGTGACTTTGACTGTTGGTGCCAGATGGGGTAGTTTGAACTGCTGTTCTCTTGGGGTTTTCATGCACAACGGTCTCTATGGTTTACCGATGTGAGAAATAAAAAAAGAAAACATCAAGTGAGTGGCAGTTCTGTGGACGAAAATGCCTTGTTGATGAGAGAGGTCAGAGGAGAATGGCCAGACTGGTTTAAGCTAACAGGAAGATGACCAAATAACCATCACAACAGTGGTGTGCAGAAGAGCACTGCAGGTTGAACCATGAAATAGGTGGGCTACAGCAGCAGGAGACCATGAATACACACTCACTGACTACTTTATTAGGTTGTTGTTGTCGTTCCCTTTTGCGCCTCGTGGCCCATTGTGCGGCATTTTTGCCATTTCCGTAGCATTTCAACTTTTTATGAGGCTGAGTTGCTAGCTTGACACTCAGCCTAACATGGATGGAAAGTGTGCATGGAACTGGCTGGATTTGAACCCGTGACCATTCGCCTCGAAGCCTGGTGCTGATTCCACTGTACCACTGGCTGGCATAAAGTGCAGGTGCTACCTAGTAAAGTGGCCACTAAGAGGGAATGGTGAGACAGAGGCTGTAGGTGGTATTTGGAAACAGAAAAGGGAGAGGCAATAGGCAGGTAGAAGGGGAAGGTATTGAAAAGGTAAAGGGGGAAAAGACCCAGGTGGATAGATACATGGATGATGGACAGATGGAACCAGGTGGGAGACAGTAATAAGCTGAGGTAATGGGGGGGGCCGGGGGGGGGGTGAGAGAGAAAGAAAAGTTGAACAAAGCGGGAGAGAGATCCAGGTGGAAGTGGGAAAGAAACTCTGGGAAAACAGGTTACTTGAAACTGGACCATTCACTCTTCATGCCAATGGGTTGTAGACCAGCAAAAGGGAATACGAGGTGATGTTAATTTGACCTCATCGTGGCAGTGGAGTAGGCCAAGGACACACAGATCAATGTGGGAATGGGAATGGGAAGACGAATTGAAATGGCACTCAGCAGGAAGATCAAAGTGGCTGCTGCGGGCGGCCATCGACAGTTCAGATCCGTCTACATTTGCTCTCACCAGTGAGGAGTAGACCACAGCCCGAGAACTGAATGTAACAGACCAGGGTGCAGGAGGTGCAGGGCAACCTCTGCCTCATTCCTAGACTGTTTCGGTCCCTGAATGGTGGTGAGGGAGGAGGTACCTCTGGTACAGGGAAAAGTGCCACAGGCCCAGAAAGCTTGGGTGAGAAAGGACGAGTGGACTAGGGAGTCATGGAGAAAGTGCTCCCTACAGAAACAAAAAATATGGGGTAATGGGACGATGTGACTGGCATTGGGATCCTATAGGAGCCAGTGGAATTGGCCAAACGATGATGTGTTGGTTGCTGAGGTTATTGAGGTGACAGGTAAAGTCCAAAGGTGAGAATCGTGTGTAGCCCCATCACTCTGGAATGCCTGGTTGCTATTACTAGCTTCATTCAGGATGATTTTGGCCCAGAACATTGACTGTATTCTTTTCCTAGATGCTGCCTGGCCTGCTGAGTTCCTCCAGCATTTTGTGTGTGTTGCTCGGATTTCCAGCATCTGCAGATTTGCTCTTGTTTGTGATTGGATTACTACTCTGCGAAGTCTCTTCCAGGGATGCCTACCCTGAAGAAGTTTAAATCTTCCCTTCAACGGGAGTTCAGTGAAACTCTCTCTCACTGGTGCCCTCCGACTCTTTGACCACATGCTCACCCAGACCCGCTACCACAGCTATGTATCCTTTCTGGGAACGTGTCTTCACCGCCAGCTTGTACCACACGGTTTCCAGTTTCATTTTCAAGCTTCTCGATTTGGACCCTCTGAAAACGCCAGGCATTCACAATGAATTGACTGCTTCTCCCACTGCGTTCTACGCGCCACGCTTTTCTTCTCTTCCCCTCCCCCCACCTTTTAAATCTACTCCTCAGCTTTTTTCTCCAGTCCTGCCGAAGGGTTTCGGCCCCAAACGTCAACTGTACTCTTTTCTAGATGGCCTGCTGAGTTCCTCCAGCACTTTGTGTGTGTTGCTTGGATTTCCAGCATCTGCAGATCTTCTCTTGTTTGTGTTCAGAAGCTGATCGATTCTGTCTCTCACAACATAAATAAAATGAATAGAACTATACATTGATAGAACAGGAAACACCTTTTAATCAAGAAGTTCTTTCACCTTTGTGTGGGATCTCAAATGCTTTCAGACATCTAGGCCCGATATTGACGATACCAAACATGAAAATATCTAGTAAGTAGAGATGGGCAAAGCTTTTATCCCAGAGTGGCTACAGCAGCAAGATACTGTCTCCCAGACAAAACACACTTGCTGTTTCTTTATCCAGCTCATATGTAGTTTCTGATGTCAGATGGTCTTTACCTTAATACAGGTGGATAAGAACTTTCCAGTTACCATCCCTGAAATCATCAAAACACCGAAAAATGCCTTCTGATATTTGAATCTCTGAGCCAATTCAGTCAAAAGTATATTTATAAATTTAACAGCCAATGAAACAACTTGATTGGTCAAAGATGCCTGGAGTGAAGTGATCAAATAGCCATCACCAATGTACTGAATGGGCAAATCTTACTTGCACACACAATATACTAACATGGTGGAAATTTTAGTGGCTTCTTGTCCAGTAATCAGGTATGAAGAATTATCAGGGAGATTTACAGTCATCCAGTGCAGGGCAAAGTGATCAAATTCATTATGACTTAACAATTTCTGTGAGAGTTGTATCAAAACATTCTGAAGCATGTGACTGGCAAATTAATACCAGGTGGATTTACTACAGGTGTTGGTCTTGCCTACAGTCCCAATTTTTGTACTCTAGAAATCACTCCACAGCTCTAATGACTTCATAAACTAGCAATTGTGGGTGGGGTGATGGTAACCAAAACATTATCAATGCCTCTGGTAATATTCAATTACAACATTGTTGAGGTTGCAGAGGGAGTTAGGTGGGTCACACATTGCAGTTCACATGGGTAGGGAGCATTGGGTGGTATTACTTGTAGGAGGGGCCAAGCACCAAATTCATGCTCTTTAAGTCATGCTAAGGCAGCCTCCACCCCTCCCTGTTTGCAGGACGTATACGATGTGTGTACGATGTCAAAAGATGTGTTGCACAATGTTTGATGTCACTCTGGAATTCCGGGCATCTCCCTGAGACTATGTGTATTGTGTGTAATACCGGTCTCCTTAGTGAAGAATAAATTAAGATGCTTTGCAAACATTATCATTCAGACAAGGTTTCCTGGACGAACACCAGCAACAGAGCAGAATGTTCACTGTTTCTCTTCCGCAGATGCGGTCCGAACTGCTGAGCCAGTATCTGCTTCATGACATTAGTTTTTTCAGCGAATGCACCTTTTTCCCGAATGTTTTTGAGACTCTAACATTGCCAGAACCTTCTGAAACTCATCCTTACAATTCTACCGGTGGCAGATGCACTTGTCCATGATAACGTTAGCATTGGTGAAAGTGGCCACAGCACAGGCCTTGAGGAGACAAAAATCACAACTTCACAATGGGGACACCCCCTGCTGTGTTGTGTGGCTCTGCAATCGGGTTAAATGGGATAGACCTGCCAGCTCAGAACTGAACATGTATGAGGTGCAGTGGACCATCAAAACAGCAGTAATGTTCACCACCACCATCTATAACCTCAGTGCCCTGGCATATCCCTCACTCTACTGTTCTCGCCAAGTCCAAGGATCAAACCCTAACAGCGTGCAGCGGCTGGGAGTAGAACCAGGCACTCCTAAAGAAGATGAGAAATAAAACAGGGTAAAAATTATAAATAAGTAAGTAATAAGGAATAGAGTCCTTGAAAGAGAGCACAGGTTGTGGAGTCAATTCATTGTCGGGAAGAGTGAAGCTATCCCGTCTGTCTCAAGAGCTGGATGGTTGAGGGTTAATAATTGTTCCTGAACCCGGTGGTGTGGGAGCTGAGGCTCCTGGACCTCCTTGATGGTGGCAGTGAGAAGACAGCATGGTCTGGATTCTGGGGGTCCTTGATGATAGATGTTGCTTTCTTGTGACAGTGCTCCTTGTAGATGTTCTCCTTGGACGGGAGAGCTTTACCCGGGATAGAATGGGCTGTATCCACTACTTTTTGTAGCATTTTCTGTTCACGGGAATTGGTGTTTCCAGAGCAGGCCGTGAGGCAGCCAGTCAATATACGCTCCACAGTGCATCAATAGAAGTTTGTTAAAGTTTTAGATGACATGCCAAATCTTCTAAAAAAGTACAGGTGCTGCCGTACCTTCTTTGTAATGGCACTTACCAGGACAGATTCTCTGAAATGATAATAGTGAGGAATTTAAAGTTATTGACCCTCTCCACCTCTGATCTCCAATGAGAACTGGCTCCTAGACCTTCAGTTTCCTCGCTCTGTAGTCAGTAATCAACACTTTGGTTTTACCAGTACTGAGTGAGGGGTTACTGTTGTGGGATCATTCAGCCAGACTTTGAAGCTCCCTCTTATAAGCTGTCTGCAAAAGTCCCGTCAGGTGGCACTTTCTCAGTAAAAAGCTGGTCACTGGAACCAGTTAGTTCCCAAACTCATCACAACTTGAATCCAAACAGGGAATAGAGAACCGGATTCCAGGGGTTAGGTGCCCTTTTCGCAAGGCAGTATTTGACTGACTGTCACGTCAAAGTGCCCTGGTAAAACTGAAGTCAGCAAGCATCCAAGGGAAAACACTCTAGTAGCTGGAGTCGCCATTTCTACACATAAAGAAAGGAGGCTGCGGTTGTCAAAACCGATCAGACATCACAGCAGGAGTCAAAGCAACATGCACAACACGTTGGAGGAACTCAGCAGTCGGGCAGCATCTGTGGAAACGAACAGTCAACGTTTCGGGCTGAGACCCTTCGTCAGGACAGGGCAGTGTTTGTCCTTCCATTACCAGGTCAAATTTGGGATGTTCAATTCCATTCACAACTTAATGTGCAAGATGCCGACTATGTTTAGACATGGGCTGATAAGTGGCAAGTTACATTCATACCTGAGAAAGTTTCAGCAATGACTAGTCTAGAAATCAACCAAACCAGCCACATCAATGCAGTAGCGAGTCTGTGAGTTCTGCTTCTCCTTTTTTCATGTGGGAGGTGGGGGTGGAGTTGATGTATGGTCTTTCTGTATTTCATGGCTATCTGGAGAAGACAAGTATCAGAGTTGTACATGCATTCGTTGTCAATAAAATGAACCTTTGAAGAAAAACAAGTCAGAGCTTTTGAATCTTGAGATGAGTGACTCACCTCCTGATGTCTTTTCTGGTGTTTACAAGGTACAAATCAGGAACATGATGGAATACTGGGAATACTGTCCACATGCTTTTAAGTGTGTATAGTCAAGAACACTCAAAAATTGCTCATTCCCTACACTACAGGCACACAGTGGCTGCAATATTCACCACTGGTAATTTGCACTGAAGTCAATCTCCAAGCCAACCGCCACAAACTCAAATCCCCTATCACCAAGAACAACAGCAGCAGCTACATGATAACATCATCGCCTGCAGGTTTCCCTGCGAGTCACACGATATTACAACTGTGAACAGAATGCCATTTCTTCATCATCACTGGACCGATAGCAACACACACAAAATGCTGGAGGGACTCAGTCGGTCAGGTAGCATCTACGGAAGTGAATAGTAGTCAACGTTTCAGCACTGGGAAGGAAGGGGAGAAATGCCAAAATAAAAAGGTGGGGGAGGGGAAGGAGGACTTGCTATAAGGTGATAGGTAAAGCCAGGTGGGTGGGAAAGGTGGGAAGGTGGACCGTAGGAGAAAGGGAAGGAGGAAGGGACCTAGGGGGAAGTAGTAGGCAGGTGAGAAGAAGTGAAAGTTCAGAGTGGGGAACAGAGAAAGAGGAGGGGGATATTTTTTATACCAGAAGGAGGGTAGCAAGATGGAATATAAGGTGTTGCTCCTCCACCCTGAAGGTAGCCTCATCATGGCACAAGAGGAGTCCGTGGACCAACACATTGGAATGGGAATAGGAATCGGAATTAAAATGTTTGGCCACTGGGAAATCCCGCTTGTGGTGGATGGTGCAGGGGTGCTTGGAAAAGCAGTCCCCCAGGTTACAACGAGTGTCACCAATGTAGAGAAGGACCCAGCAGATTCACAGGTGAGGTGCTGCCTCACCTGGAAGGTCCGCTTTGGGCCCTGAATGGAGGGGAGGGAGGAGGTGTATGGGCAGGTGTAGCACGTAGGCCACTCGCAGGGATAAGTGACCGGAGGGAGATTTGTGGGGAGGGACGAATGAACAAGGGAATCATGGGGGGAGCGATCCCTGCAGAAAACAGAGAGGGGGGAGGTAAAGACATGTTTAATGGTAGGATCCCTGGGTCAAAATTCTGAAGCTAGCTGTGGGAGGACCTTCACCAGAAGGATTGCGGGAGCTCATAAAGGCATGCATCTGAAGTTCAAACTTGGGACAGACAGTAAATGTCAACCTTGCCAGCAATTTCCAGATCCTGAAAATAAATGTAAAAGAACCAAACATACAGAAAGAAAGAAATATGCAACCATTAATAATTAAATAAACCTTTCTCAAATTCCACAGAGTTTGGACTTGCATAATTGGCAATCCAGCTTTGAAGGAGTTCCAAGCTTATCAAAAGATCCTTGTTAGAAGGTACTATTAATATCTCAATCTGATGCTTGCTTTTCCATTAAGATGAGAAACTTGCAGAACCAGAAATACGCTGAGCATATTCTATTTTTGGTTTAGAACCAAACTCTGGATTCTGGAGTTCCTGGTCTGGGTTTTGCATACTTAAAACCAAGCTGTGCAAACATTTATTATGCTCACTCACTCACTCTGTCTCTCGCACTCTCACTAGATCATTAATGAGGGCAATGCTACACATATATCTGGAGAATCACTTCTGGAGTTAAAAATTCCCTTTGTATTTGCTTTCACTTTCTAATGCTGGAACAGTTTCAATATACAGTGGTTAATCAGGACAGCTACATATTTGGGCCAACATGTGAAGAACAAAAACTAATCAAGAAAATAGCCAAGATTCCCTTCATTTATTTGGAATGCTCTGCTGCTTAATTGAAACTGCAGATTTTTACTTAACAGTTTCTGACTAGCATCAGTTGCATGCACTTGAATGGCCGTTAGACACTAGACCAGGGGTGGCCAACCTTTGACATTCCATGCGTCAATTTTTTCATGCACGAGTTCAGATGCGCCATACAACTCTTGTACACCCATTCAATTCTTGTAAAAATAAGTTAATATAGAACTCGTGCATGAAAAAATTGACACATGGAATGTAAAAGGTTGGCCACTCCTGCACTGGACTGTGCTTAGAGCAAACAGTTTTGAAATTGCGTGTGTTTGTGTTCAAAAGGCAGTGACTCTTGTCACTGATAGTTGGTTAGAAATAAGCGGTAAGACAAATCATATCTATTTTTATCACTGAGTTTGAGCATTCAGGCTTGGAGATGCCAAAAACGGCCGGGAGTGAAAATGAAATGATTTCACTACTTCAACAAGTTAGGCACTACGAAGAGTTTGAAGGTATCAACAAGCATCTTAAATAGTACAATGCAAATAAAGATTTGGAGGATGTAATCATTGAAAGAGTTGTATGAAGGCAGTCCATTATCTGCACTAGGTGTCTGTACTGATTTTGTTCATTTACAGTCAATTAAAAGAACAAGGCAGTGTACACTGGATGAATTCCTCCATCAATAAATACTAGGAACTAATACACAGTTTTATAGTACTGTAGCAGTATTGATCATCATTGGTTCTGCATTCCATTTAAATACATAAATTGTTACTGATTATTGTAGAAAGTAAACAATTGCATTAAATACCACTCTTCTTGGACTTTTAAACGCAAACAACAGGAATTCTGCAGATGCTGGAAATTCAAGCAACATACATCAAAGTTGCTGGTGAACGCAGCAGACCAAGCAGCATCTCTAGGAAGAGGTGTAGTCGACGTTTCAGGCCGAGACCCTTCGTCAGGACTAACTGAAGGAAGAGTGAGTAAGGGATTTGAAAGTAGGAGGGGGAGGGGGAGATCCAAAATGATAGGAGAAGACAGGAGGGGGAGGGATAGAGCCGAGAGCTGGACAGGTGATAGGCAAAAGGGGATACGAGAGGATCATGGGACAGGAGGTCCGGGAAGAAAGACAAGGTGGGGGGTGACCCAGAGGATGGGCAAGAGGTATATTCAGAGGGACAGAGGGAGAAAAAGGAGAGTGAGAGAAAGAATGTGTGCATAAAAATGAGTAACAGATGGGGTACGAGGGGGAGGTGGGGCCTTAGCGGAAGTTAGAGAAGTCGATGTTCATGCCATCAGGTTGGAGGCTACCCAGACGGAATATAAGGTGTTGTTCCTCCAACCTGAGTGTGGCTTCATCTTTACAGTAGAGGAGGCCGTGGATAGACATGTCAGAATGGGAATGGGATGTGGAATTCAAATGTGTGGCCACTGGGAGATCCTGCTTTCTCTGGTGGACAGAGCGTAGATGTTCAGCAAAGCGGTCTCCCAGTCTGCGTCGGGTCTCGCCAATATATAAAAGGCCACATCGGGAGCACCGGACGCAGTATATCACCCCAGTCGACTCACAGGTGAAGTGATGCCTCACCTGGAAGGACTGTTTGGGGCCCTGAATGTTGGTAAGGGAGGAAGTGTAAGGGCATGTGTAGCACTTGTTCCGCTTACACGGATAAGTGCCAGGAGGGAGATCAGTGGGGAGGGATGGGGGGGACGAATGGACAAGGGAGTTGTGTAGGGAGCGATCCCTGCGGAATGCAGAGAGAGGGGGGGAGGGAAAGATGTGCTTAGTGGTGGGATCCCGTTGGAGGTGGCGGAAGTTACGGAGAATAATATGTTGGACCCGGAGGCTGGTGGGGTGGTAGGTGAGGACCAGGGGAACCCTATTCCTAGTGGGGTGGCGGGAGGATGGAGTGAGAGCAGATGTACGTGAAATAGGGGAGATGAAATCTATGTTCCGTGCCTATTCTGGTATCTGTCCCCTACTTTTCCTTGCTACATTGACGACTGCATTGGCGCAGCTTCCTGCACGCATGCAGAACCCATTGACTTTATTAACTTTGCCTCCAACTTTCACCCTGCCCTCAAGTTTACCTGGACCATTTCCGACACCTCCCTCCCCTTTCTAGATCTTTCTGTCTCTGTCTCTGGAGACAGCTTATCCACTGATGTCTACTATAAGCCCACTGACTCTCACAGCTATCTGGACTATTCCTCTTCTCACCCTGTCTCTTGCAAAAACGCCATCCCCTTCTCGCAATTCCTCCGTCTCCGCCGCATCTGCTCTCAGGATGAGGCTTTTCATTCTAGGACGAGGGAGATGTCTTCCTTTTTTAAAGAAAGGGGCTTCCCTTCCTCCACTATCAACTCTGCTCTTAAACGCATCTCCCCCATTTCACGTACATCTGCTCTCACTCCATCCTCCCGCCACCCCACTAGGAATAGGGTTCCCCTGGTCCTCACCTACCATCCCACCAGCCTCCGGGTCCAACATATTATTCTCCGTAATTTCCGCCACCTCCAACGGGATCCCACCACTAAGCACATCTTTCCCTCCCCCCTCTCTCTGCATTCCGCAGGGATCGCTCCCTACACAACTCCCTTGTGCATTCGTCCCCCCCATCCCTCCCCACTGATCTCCCTCCTGGCACTTACCCGTGTAAGCGGAACAAGTGCTACACATGCCCTTACACTTCCTCCCTTACCACCATTCAGGGCCCCAAACAGTCCTTCCAGGTGAGCCATCACTTCACCTGTGAGTCGACTGGGGTGATATACTGCGTCCGGTGCTCCTGATGTGGCCTTTTACATATTCGCGAGACCCGACGCAGACTGGGAGACCGCTTTGCTGAACATCTACGCTCTGTCCGCCAGAGAAAACAGGATCTCCCAATGGCCACACATTTTAATTCCACATCCCATTCCCATTCTGACATGTCTATCCACGGCCTCCTCTACTGTAAAGATGAAGCCACACTCAGGTTGGAGGAACAACACCTTATATTCCGTCTAGGTAGCCTCCAACCTGATGGCATGAACATCGACTTCTCTAACTTCCGCTAAGGCCCCACCTCCCCCTCGTACCCCATCTGTTACTCATTTTTATGCACACATTCTTTCTCTCACTCTCCTTTTTCTCCCTCTGTCCCTCTGAATATACCTCTTGCCCATCCTCTGGGTCACCCCCCCCCATCTTTCTTCCCGGACCTCCTGTCCCATGATCCTCTCGTATCCCCTTTTGCCTATCACCTGTCCAGCTCTCGGCTCTATCCCTCCCCCTCCTGTCTTCTCCTATCATTTTGGATCTCCCCCTCCCCCTCCTACTTTCAAATCCCTTACTCACTCTTCCTTCAGTTAGTCCTGACGAAGGGTCTCGGCCTGAAACGTCGACTACACCTCTTCCTACAGATGCTGCTTGGCCTGCTGCGTTCACCAGCAACTTTGATGTATGTTGCTTCTTGGACTTTGTTCATTTTGAACATGGCTTTACTGAAAAACTAACCATCTGTACAAAGAACAGGACAAACCAGTTCTTTTGAACTAATGCTAGCAATGAGCAATATTTTTAATGTTTTTATTTTCATAATTATTATTCAGAACTGAAGTATCCCTTCTGGTTCTAATTCAAGTCATGCAACTTGAAAACAGTTTCAGTAACATGACTAAAATGGAGAAATGCAATTTTCAGAGTTGGTGACATTGAGAAGTTGTGTTAGTGTGAAACTGGACTTGGTTACGCCTGATCTATAGGTCATGGCATTCACAGACATTACATACGTAAAGGAGGGTATGTCATCAATAGGGCTGTCACAAACAAGACAAGTTCCCTCACATGACTAGCATTCCCCAGCAACTCCCAACCAAGGCTCAGCCTCTGAGATCATTTAAAGAAGTCTTTGTCCTTAGGACACCATAATTGTCATAGTCATCATTGGCAAGGTGCACTGGCATTAGTCACCAAGGCTTAGAGCATAGTGAGACATCATTTCGTAAATATACAACCTTTACCACATGAACAAATTTCCCTCCAAGTCAGACAGCACCCTGAGTGTAAACATCAGTTCTTCTTCATCACTGGGTCTAAATCTTCGAATTCCAAACCCAACAACAATGTGGGGGTACCTTCAACAGGAGAACTGTTGAGGTTGAAAAGTGACAATTTCCCACAATCTTCACAAAGGCATTTGATAGCAATAATAACTGTTGATCTCAGCAGGGGCAACCACACCTCATGAATGAAGAAGACAGACTGGCTGGAGCAATTTTCCTTAGGAATAAGTAGACAAGAACACAAGAAAATAAGTGTCCTGCAGGGTCTCAACCCAAAATGTCAACTATTTCTACTCCCCCCGCCCCCCACCAGATGCTATACAACATACTGAGTTCCTCCAGCCATTTTTTAAAACTCCAGATTTCAACATCTGTAGTCTTTTGTGTCTAAGAAAATAAGAACAGGAATAGGCCGTTTAATCCTTCAAGACTGCCTCACTGGTGCAAATGATCAAGGCTAATCTACACTGGTCTCAACTCCTCTTCTGTGTGAGGAGGACAAGAGAAGACGACCAGAAGAAGGTGGGGACCAGCGAACACCGCGGCCAAGGGCAACATCCTCCAGATGGCTCACGAAACTACTTCCTTCGCATCTTCTTTTCCTTTCAAACATGATTCTGCTACTGCTGAAGCCTGTGATCTACATTTTGATGTTGTGTTTTTGGGCTGATTGAGCGATCTGGTGCTTTACCATCTCCGAAGGGGCTCAGTGAGGTTTTGAGCGAAGCGTGTGGTCTGGAGACGGAGTACGAGCCCATGATCAACTCCATTTATCACCAAAATCACTAATTCTACAGTGATGAAATGCTTTGAGAGGTTGGTCATGAACAGGCTGAAATGCTGTCTCAGCAAGGACTTGGACCCATTGCAATTTGCCTGTTGCCACAATAGGTCTATGGCAGAAGCAGTCTCAATGGCTCTCCAGACGACTTTAGACCACTTGGACAACACAAAGCCCTATGTCAGGATGCCGTTCATCGACTTTAGCTCAGCATTTAATACCATCATTCCCACAATCCTGACTGAAAAGTTGAAGAACCTGGGCCTCTATACCTCCCTCGACTTCCTAACCGGAAGACCACAATCTGTGCGGATTGGTGATAATATATCCTCCTCGCTGACAATCAACGCTGGAGCACCTCAGGGGTGTGTGCTTAGCCCACTGCTCTACTCTCTACATACACATGTCTGTGTGGTTAGGCATAGCTCAAATACCATCTATAAATTTGCTGACGATACAACCATTGTTGGTAGAATCTCAGATGGTGACGAGAGGGCGTACAGGAGTGAGATATGCCAACTAGTGGAGTGGTGCCGCAGCAACAACCTGGCACTCAACGTCAGTAAAACGAAAGTGCTGATTGTGGACTTCAGGAAGGGTAAGATGAAGGGTCACATACCAATCCTTATAGAGGGATCAGAAGTGGAGAGAGTGAGCAGCTTCAAATTCCTGGGTGTCAAGATCTCTGAGGATCTAACCTGGTCCCAACATATCGATGTAGTTAGAAAGAAGGCAAGACTGCATCTATACTTTATTAGGAGTTTGAAGAGATTTGGCATGTTAACAAATACACACAAAAACTTCTGTAGATGTACCGTGGAGAGCATTCTGACAGGCTGCATCACCGTCTGGTATGGAGGGGCTACTGCACAGGACCAAAAGAAGCTGCAGAAGGTTGTAAATCTAGTCAGCTCCATCTTGGGCACTAGCCTACAAAGTACCCAGGACATCTTTAGGGAGAGCGTCTTGTCTCAGAAAGGCAGCATCCATTATTAAGGACCTCCAGCACCCAGGGCATGCCCTTTTTTCACTGTTACCATCAGGTAGGAGGTACAGAGGCCTGAAGGCACACATTCAGCGATTCAGGAACAGCTTCTTCCCCTCTGCCATCCGATTCCTAAGTGGACATTGAATCGTTCGACACTACCTCACTTTTTTTTTAATATACAGTATTTCTGTTTTTGCACGTTTTTAAAAATCGATTCAATATACGTAATTGATTTACTTGTTTAGTTATTACTTTTTTGTCCTCTCTGCTAGATTGTGTATTGCATTGAACTGCTGCTAAGTTGAATTTCACGTCACATGCTGGTGACAATAAACCTGATTCTGAGTCTGATTCTAAAGCGTTGAGGAAGATTGAGATCAACAGGGACGAGTGCAGAAGGCGGGCAGGTGTTCACTGCCGTCAACCAGCGTGAGCGGTCTCTCTTTCTCTCCTTCTCGCCTGTTGCTCCTAGAGGCAAATGCAGTCTCTCTCCCTCTCGATTGCTGCAGCTGGAGGAAGGTCCTCGCATTCGAATAGTTTCTCTCTCTCCCTTGATGCTGTTAGAGGATGGAGCCAGAGTCCATGGGACTTGGGCAGGGTTTAATCGAAGCAGTGTATGGATTGGACTCTGCAGTTCACGTTATAATATTTTCCTGGTCACTTTTTTTTTGTTGCTGTTTTGTGCAATTTCGATCAGGACGGATAGCACTGTGGCCTGCAAATAGTGAGAGACAGTGGCACTAGATTGAACTGAACTGAATATGCCTGGACTCTTCTGACGTCCTTGAGATTTTTTGTTTTGTAATCTGTGTTCCTCACTCATTTTGTTTTTCTTCCTTGCTGTTTGCATAATTTGTTCTTTTTTTGCACACTGGGGGTTTGATATTTTTCTTTAGATGGTTTCCTTTGTTTTTTGGCTGCCTGTGGGAAGAGGAATCTCAGGGTTGTATAATACTTAATTTGATAATAAATGTACTTTGAATTCTGGAATTCACTGTAGACCTCTAATCTTCAATCTATCAAGTAAAATAAGTTGGAGTCATATTTTCTGAGTGTGTTAAGTATGCTTAAATTGGATATAAAATAAGAGGAAAATGACAAACCAAATCAAGGTTCCCTGAGCAGCACTGCATACCAAAGTCAAAGTTGAGATTATTGCCATGTGCACAAGTAGATGAAAAACCTAGGCACGTAGCATCCCATCAGCAGCATTCACATGAAAAAATAAACATAAATTACACCAATTTTGATAAGAAAGAACACAATTAGAACAAAAAAGCCCATTTTAGTGTGATGTGATCAAAGTGGTCATAGTGTGGCTGTGATTGGGACTGTGCAGATTGGTTCAAGGACTGAATGGTTGAAAGGAAGGTGCTGTCCTTGAACCTGGTGGTCGAGAACCCAAAGATGAAGATGCGGGGCTTCGTAGGAATGCATAGTAGCTGTAGGACTCCGAAATATTTGCCTGACTTCCTGTCTCTCGGTGTAACCCACCTTGCCACATCTCAGATCCTTCGCTTGTAAATTTCTTGGCTCACTTGGCCACCAAGTGCAAAAATTCATTGTCTACTCGCCTTCAGAACTGTGAGGGTGAAGAGGGAGCAAAGTTAACAATACTTTCAGGATAAATCAGAATCAGGTTTATTATCACCGGCATGTGTCGTGAAATGTGTTAACTTAGCAGCAGCAATACAATGCAATGTATGATAATATAGAAAGAAAATAAATAAGTAAATCAATAACAGTAAGTATAGACATGTATATTCAATAGTGAAAATAGAAATAGTGCAAAACAGAAACAATGTAAAAAAAGTGAGGTAGTGTTCACGGGTTCAATGTCCAGTTAGGAATCATATGACAGAGAGGAAGGAGCTGTTCCTGAATCACAGAGGGTGAGCCTTCAGGTTGGTGTACCTCCTTTCCGATGAGAATAGAGCACCTACAGGGTGATGGGAGTCCATAATAATGGATGCCACCTTTCTGAAGCACCGCTCCTTGAAGATGTCTTAGATACCATGGAGGCTAGTACCCAAGTTGGAACTGACTGACTGATTTTACAACTTTTTGTAGCTTCTTTCAGTCCTGTTCAAAAGCCCATCGTACCAGAGAGTGATGGACCAGCCAGAACGCTCTCCGTGGTACATCTCTAGAGGTTTTTGAGTGTTTTAAGTGAAAACCAAATCTCTTCAAACTCTAATGAACTATAGCTGCTGTTTTGCCTTCTTTATAGCCACATTGATATGTTGGGACCAGGTTAGATCCTCTGAGATCTTGACACCTAGGAACTTGAATGTTAAGCTATTTTAGACTTGGATGAAGAGGACTATTGTTTGTCAGTTTTTGAACCAGTATCCACACAAGAGAGCTCCATTGTGGGTGCAGGGTCTTTAGATATATTTGAAGAGTTAGATTTCTGGACTCTCATGCAGAGCTTATGGGATTGAACAAAAGAATGGAATTAAGACCAATGAATAAATTAACTACAACATATTGAATGGCAGAACAGGTACGGGCTATGGCCAATTCCTGCTCCAATCCTTATCTTCTGGACTCTGACATCCACCACCCTTCTCCAGCACATCTAACAAGACTGGTTGAGACGATAGGGAATCTGTCCAAAAAGTGATCAATATCTACAGAGAACAGGGTTAAGCTGTCTGGAATCTCCACTTCAGTCACTAAGTATCTGGATTACAACACTTAATTGACTCTTCCATGGCATCCACTTTAATTTTTGGGATTAAGTAAAAAAACATTGTAGCATTCAATTGTCATTGTCTTCCCTCAATGTCCTCATCTGGTCAATTCATGATGGCACTGGGCCATCTGCCTGAGCTTGGACTCTTTCCACTTCCTGAAAACACAACCTTTCAAGCGCTTGTCCATTGGCTGAAGACTCAGTTACTTTATCATGCAAACAGACACCAGAGGGAGAAAGTACAGGAAAAGTTAAAACATTTAGTGTTATCATGAGGAAGGAACAAGAAAAGAGAGCAATGGTAATATTAGAGAGAAAACTAAGACAAACATAATTGCTTTGGATTTTTATTTTTAATTCAACTTGTGTTTGGTTAGCTATGTTCCTGGTTAACAGTAGAATGAAAAGCAACCCTTAACACTTGGTTAGGCGCAGCACCATATTCTGAGGGCATATTTCGGATTCACAGCTTGTGCTCTGAAAGAGAACTAAATTGAATAGGTGTGTCATGTAAGCAGGCAATATGTGGCAAAAATTTTCTGGCTGGGTAAGACAACCTGCCAAAGGCTAGAGATAATGACTGACATTAAAGTCTCAATGATCAGGCACCCCAAAATAGTCCTGGAAGTACCAAGTTGTCGATGCCCAAACAAGATGACACGGAGCTGCACTGTGATTTTCCTCCAGCTGATCTTTTCCCAGAATCTAAGCATTAACCACAAAACTGATGTTGTGAGCTATCTGAACAATTTAAAGAAATGAACCACTTACCTTATCACCTTCCTCAATGTCACAAATTCTCTCTCCTGTAGCTGGGTTGTACGTAGCAAATTTTTTCCCACTCACAGACTCGTGCCATTCATTATTGATGAAAATCTGTTGGAAAGGCAAGTCAAAGATTGGTGAAACACCAATTAAGTAATGCCACTAACATTTAGAAATACTATGTAAGGAAAGTTAAAGCAGGTCTTACAAACGTGAGAAAATCCGCAGATACTGGAAATCGAAAGCAACATACACAAAATACCGAAAAAAAAATCAGCCGCCAAGGGGAGATTTTAAGAACAGTCTGACTCTTTTCCAGTCCTGGTGAAGGGTCTCAGCCCAAAACATTGACTGTTCACTCTTTTCCATAGATGCTGCCTGGCCTGCTGAGTTCCTCCAACATTTTGTGTGTGTTGTAGAAGCAGGTCTGAGCTTGTTTGATGGAAAAAGGATGAGAGTGAAAACTTATTGCAGTGCCAGGCAATTAGTTAGGATGCCACTGGGTAACTATGGGTTATAGGTAGACTAAGTGAGTGAGTAAGGAATTGGCAAGTGGGTATAGAGATGGAAAGTGTGAGGTTATCCACTTTAGGTGGGAGGACAAAGCAAATTAAATGGAATGAGAACTCAAAATGTTGTGGTATTAGGAGGTTCTAGATAGTAAACCACAAAAGGTTGGCATGCAGTGAACGCAAATAACTAGAATTGCGACGTTGGCCTATGTCACCATAGGTACATTGTGTGAAACTGGGAAGAAATTTAATGCAACTTTACAGTGAGATGGTGAGACTACACCCACTTTTCAGTCTTCTTACTTAGGGAAGGATATTTTTACATTGTAGTGCGGGTAGATACAGTTCACTCGGTTGATTACTGGGATGAAGGAATGATTGGATTATAGCAACACACACAAAGTGCTGGAGGAACTCAGCAGGTTAGGCAGCATCTACGGAAAAGAAGAAACAGTCAATGCTGCGGGTCAATACCCTTCATCAGTTGTGACCCTTCATGAGCCCTGAAGAAGGGTCTCATCCCAAAACATCGACTGTTTCTTCTTTTCCACAGATGCTGCCTGACCTGCTGAGTTCCTCCAGCATTTCGTGTGTATGTTGTGACTGCAGACTTTCTTGTGTTTATGATTGGTTTCTAGTTTTGATAGTTCACTGAGATACAGTAAAAAGATTTTGTTTGCATGCCTGCCAGATGGATGATGGCATACATAAGTACATTGAGATAGTAAAAAGAAAGAAAGGAAAGAAGCTACAGAGGGTTGTAAACTCTGCTGCCTCCACCATGGGTACTAGCATCCACACCATCAAGGACAACTTCAAACGGCAATGCCTCAGAACGGCAGCATCCATCATTAAGGACTCCCTTTATCCAGGACATGCCACCTTCACGTTACTAGCATCAAGGAGGAGGAACAGAAACCCAAAGACACACACTTAATATTTTCAGGAACAGCTTCTTCCTCTCTGCCATCAGATTATGGAATGAACAATAAACCAAGCCATGAGCACTACCTCGCTACACTTTGCTCTCTTCTTGCTCTACTTCTTTATTATATTATTATTATTTATAGTGCATTTTATGTATTCCACAGTACTGCTGCCACAAAACAACAAATTTCATGACGATCTTGAGAGTGTACAGTTCAGAATGCAGAATAGTGTGCTGCAGGAACATATTTATGAAGAACACTTGAGCAGTTTGGGCCTCTGCCCTCTGTGGTTTAGAAGAAAGTAACTAATTAAACTTTGTTAGATTCTGAGGAAGGATTTGGCGGAGGAATAATGAGAGAATGTGGCTCTCTAGAACCTGTGGCATTAGTATGAGTGTAAGGGGTCACTCATCAATACTGAGATGAGGAGGAATTTGGCTTTTCAGAGAGTTGGGAATATAGGCAATTCCCTTCCTCAGGGAACAGTCGTTGAGAATATTTAGCTGAGTTGAATAGATGCTAAGACTTACAGGAATTAGGTATAAGGGTGAAGCTCAGCTATGATCTTACTGAATGGCACAAAATACTCAAAAGACCTTTTTATCTGCTCCTGCTCCTTTTTCCTTAAATCCACATTCAAATACCAGGGCAAGCTTAACTATTATTTGTGCTTAGACTGTATGGCAGCCATCATTCACAGAGATACATAAAACCTGCACTGGCATTGATGAAAAGAACCATGATACAGTATTTAACTTCACAAATGCCATTGCTTAAGCACTGTAATGACTTGTTCCCTGAATTACCATTGTTGGAAACATTAAGATGATTGACCCCCATCAGCACCGTATATCAAACACTCCATCATTTAACCCTATGTAGCATCACTATTCAAACATGCCGAAATAATTCACATTTTAAGTAGCTGCAACAACCTCAATTTCCATTTCTGTACCAGCCTAGACATTACAAAATGTCCCAAGACATGTCTTAAGCATTAAGAACAGTAACCTAACCATCTATGGAGATGTTAGTGTAGGTATCCAAAAGCTTGGTCAAGGGGGTATATTTTAGCCAGCAGCAGCAGCCATGGTGCTCTTTTGGGGCTTAACCTTGTGTCTGCTTTTTGGTGAAACTATTTTGGTTTCTTGGCTGTGTTTGCAGTCAAACGCACTCAGCAGGCTTGAAAATAATGAACAGACATCCTTAAAGGATGACAGCAAGCCTCCATTTGTTTGTATATTGATGGAACATAATAGCTACAGGAAAATACTTTATACTTTATACTTATACTTTATACTTAATGTTCCCAAAGTCAGGTAGGTCGGAAAAGAAACTTGTTGCTTAAAAAAATGGAAAGGTGGAGAGAGAAGGAAAAATTACCAGCAATCTATTTTTTTATATGGCTAGAATTAACTCCTATCTCTTGTTTCAGCAAGGACCTGGACCCACTGCAGTTTGCCTATCACAATAGGTCTACGATGGACCTGATCTCATTGGTTCTTCACGTAGCCTTGGATCACCTGGAGAATACAAATCCCTATGTCAGGATGCTATTTATTGACTACAGTTTAGCATTTAACACCATCATTCCTACAGTCCTGATTGAAAAGCTCCGGAACCTGGGCCTCTGTACCTCCCTCTGTAACTGGATCCCCGACTTCCTAACCGGAAGACCACAATCTGTATGGATTGGAGACAACATCTCTACCTCGCTAACAATCAACACCAGTGCATGACAGGGATGTGTGCTTAGCCCACTGCTCTACTTTCTACACTCTTGACTGTGTGGGTAGTCATAGCTCAAAACCAACCACTGTTGGAACAAGTATTGTTGGTAGAATTTCAGATGGTGTCGAGAGGGCGTACAGGAGCGAGATATATCAGCTGGTTGAGTGATGTTGCAGCAGCTACCTTGCACTTAGTGTCAGTAAGAACATAAAACTAATTGTGGGCTTCAGAAAGGACGAAGAGGGAACACACACCAGTCCTCAGAGAGATCAGAAGTGGAAAGGGTGAGGAGTTTCAAATTCCTGGGTGTCAATATCTCTGAGGATCTAACCTGGACCCAACATATCGAGGAGCTACAAAGAAGGCATGACAGCAGATATATTTCATTAGGAGTTTGAGACGATTTGCTATGTCTCCAAAAGCACTTTAAACTTTCTACAGATGTACCATGGAGAGCATTCAAACTGGTGCATCACCATCTGGTATGGGGGGGGAGGGGGGGTTACTGCACAGGATCGAAGTAAGCTTCAGGGAGTTGTAAAGTTAGTCAGCTCCATCATATGCACTAGCCTCCATAGTATCCAGGACATTTTCAAGGAGCAATGCCTCAAAAAGGCTGCGTCTATCATTAAGGACCCCCAAAACCTAGGTCATGCCTTGTTAAAAATTGCTACCATCAAGAAGGATGTACAGAAGCCTAAAGGCACAACTCAACAATTCAGGAACAACTCCTTCTCCTCTACCATTAGATTTCTAAATGGACATTGAGCCCATGAACATTATCTCACTACTCTTTTTCCCTATGCTTTACACTATTTATTTTATTTAACTAATATATATGTGCGTGTGTGTATATATAAATATATATGTGTGTGTGTGTGTGTATTTACTGTAATTCAATCTTTTTTTCTCCATTATTATGTATTGCATTGTATTGCTGTCACAAAATCAACAAATCCCACAACATATGCTGGTGATATTAAACCTGATTCTAATTCAGAAATATCCTTAACAATAGGCTTAATTGTTGCATTTGACATTCACATCAAGAAGTGAAAGGGTTATTATACGAGGAACATTTGATGGCTCTGTACTCGCTGGAGTTTAAAAGGATGAGGGGGGATCTCATTGAAACCTTTCAAATGTTGGAAGGCCTAGCCAAAATAGATGTGGAAAGGTTGTTTCCCATGGCGGGGGGTGGGGAGTAGGGTCTAGGACAGGAGGGCACAGACTCGGGATAGAGGGGCATCCATTTAAAACAGAGAAGCGGAGAGATTTCTTTAGCCAGAGAATGGTGAATTTGTGGAATTTATTACCACAGGCAGCTGTGGAGGCCTATTCGTTGGGTGTATTTAAGGCAGAGGTTGATAGGTTCTTGATAGGACATGGCATCAAAGGTTATGGGGAGAAGGTCGGGGAGTGGGGCTGAGGAGGGGAGAAATGGATCGGCCATGATTGAATGGTGGAACAGACTCAATGGGCCAAATGGCCCAATTCTGCTCTTGTATCTTATGGTCTTATGGAATAAGATGTTGTTGACATCCTTTTCTGTGAACATCAATGAAGATAAAGAAAGGGTTATTCTAATTAGTTTAATGGGAGAAACTTGATAATTCCCTCACAGTGAGTCATTTATTGCTGCATCATTTAATTGGAAATATAGTGGGATTGTGCAAGGCTCCTGGACTGGTTCATGGTTAAGAAAACCTAACAAGCATCAGCTGTGTGCTTATTGGTGAACTGAGAAAGTTATCACGTGAATAATTGCCAGGTAAATTCTCTCAGATGCTTAGTGTGCGTGGAATCAATAGTGACTGGATTCAGGGATGCTGTTGTCAGAAGCTAATCTGATTTTTACGAATATTTTAAAAATATTTTTGTAAATTTGTTAAGTAACAATTTGTAGATCGTGTAAGTAAAATCAGCTGTTTCGTGTAACAGTGGGCTTGATGGACAAGTAAAACCTATTTATCTGAACTAAAGTGAACATCATTTTAACCAACACTGTTACAGCTGTGGGATGAAATATATGCCCTTGAATACTGGTTTACGCAAGAGGAATTTCGCATAGGTATTTTAAAAGGCTGCACTAGCAGAGCTTATAGCATTGAGCACAAAGCTAAGCAAATAAAATGCAAGTTCAAAATTAAATGAGGTGCTCAAAACTATTCTTACTCTATCATAGACTGGTATGGAAACACCAATGCCTTTGAATGGAAAATCTTACAAAAGGTAATGGATTCAGCCCAGTACATCACGGGTAAGATCCTGCTAATCATTGAGCACATCTACATGAAATGCTGCCATAGGAAAGCAGCATCCATCATCAGGGACCTCAACCACCCAAGCCATGCTCTTTTCTCGCTGCTGCCATCAGATAGCAGGTACATGAGCCTCAGGACTCACACCACCAGGTTCAAGAACAGTTTCAACCCCTCAACCATCAGGCTCTTGAACAAAAGAGGATAACTACACTCACTTGCCATAACTTGAAATGTTCCCACAACCAGTGATCTCACTTTAAGAACTCTTTATCTCATGTTCTCATTACTTGTTGCTATAATTTATATTTGCATTTGCACAATTTGTTGCCTTCTGCATTCTGGTTGATCTTCCATTGATCCTGTTTACAGTTATTATTCCATAGATTTGCTGAGTATGCCCGCAGGAAAATGAATCTCAGGGTTGTATATGGCCATACATGTACCACTTTGATAATAAAGTTTACCTTGAACTTTTTGAACATTGATCAAAGCTTCATGAAAAATGGGCTGACATAACAGTAGTAAAGCATGAATATGTACACCACCAAGCTCAGGGACTGTTTCTGTAGGGCATTATAGGACTCTTGGAGGGACCTCTTGTATGATAAGATGAATTTTTGGTCTCTCAGTGTTCCTCATCATGGTCTTTGCATCTTGTTTGTCTACCTGAATCACATTTTCCCTGTAAGTGCAACATTATATTCTGCATTCTGTTATTGTTCTTCCTTTTTACTATCTTGATGTACTGATGTTTTGAAGTGCACTGTATGGATGGCATGCAAAACAGGTTTACTCTGTCTCCGTACATGTGACAATAATAAACCAATTACTAGTTGACTGCTGTCACGGAAGTGAGTGACAAAGACACGACATCTGGAGTTGACACTGGGTGCTGTCTTGCACTAATGAGCCAGACAATATGCAAAATACTACATGGTCAAATCAGAAACCCTGTACATATGGAAGCGTAGAAGTTGCAGCATGACAGTAAAATACCAAAGGGAGGTTAAAACTTTAACATAGGTAGTTGTTGCCTTAACTATTAGGAAAAGGCCGTCCAAAAGAAATTCTCTGGATTGGAGGAACATTCAGCACTTTAGATTAAGATGAATGAGACAGAGATGTTATAGGCAGTGCTAGGGTTGTTCGAAGACAAGCAGGGCACGCTGAAGGATGTCCAAGCCAAAACTCATGTTCTTCCCAAAGTTCTGTTGTCAGTAGAAGGTGAAAGTTAATCATGCTTCATTCCAGGCCATGCCCTTTCCTCTCTCTCTGACTGACGGCAATTAGGGTGCCAAGGGAGATCGGAATGTTGGGACAGTGGGTGTGGCTTTTGGAGGCTTCTGCATTCGAGCCATCACTCTGTGTCTTGGTGGTGAAAGAGTGGTTGTGTCACAAGCACGGATTCGGCAATTGGGCTTGTGGATATGCATGTCAGCTAATTATTATTTCATTGCGATAGTATTTAACTCCACTAATTCTGTCGTAGTATTTGTCGAGACTTGGACGTAGCTACGCTTCATTATCTGCATTCCGCCTTGCCTGAGAAATTGGACTGTCGAGTCAACTGACTCTGAAGACTAGCGGTATTCATTTTATTCTTAGTTGTTCTTTTCAGCCGCAGTGTAGGCTTCAAGATTAGTGTACAAGATAATGAGAGGAATGGATAGAGTGGATAGCCAGCGCCTCTTCCCCAGGGCACCACTGCTCAGTACAAGAGGACATGGCTTTAAGGTAAGAGGTGGGAAGTTCAAGGGGGATATTAGAGGAAGGTTTTTTACTCAGAGTGGTTGGTGCGTGGAATGCACTGCCTGAGTCAGTGGTGGAGGCAGATACACTAGTGATGTTTAAGAGACTACTAGACAGGTATATGGAGGAATCTAAGGTGGGGGGTTATATGGGAGGCAGGGTTTGAGGGTCAGCACAACATTGTGGGCTGAAGGGCCTGTACTGTGCTGTACTGTTCTATGTTCTATGTTCTATGTTCTATGTTCATTTTCCATTTGAGTGCTTTAGTCAACGGCCCTGTTTGGCCTAGCATTTATTGTTTTATTTTCCCTTCAACACTGTTCGCATTGAAGTCTGTGAAATAGTGACCCGCCTTTCTCACTCTGCACTTGGGCCATGTCCGAACCGGGTAACAATTTGTTGCCGATCTTGAGTTGGGCGAACTTGAATTAAAGCCATGCTTTAATTCAATTGCTTTAATTCATGCTTTAATATTGAAACAGCTGTTGCTGATGCTCTTTGTTGAAATAAGTGGAGGGGGGAGAGGGAGGGTCGATGCTTTGCTGCTGCTTGTGCATGCGATGGGGGGGGGTTGGGGGCTCATACATTATGTTCTGCCGTTCATTCATTGGGGGTTTTTTCTTCTGTTTTGTGGCTGTCTGCAGAGAGTAAGAATTTCAGGTTGTATCTTGTATACATTCTCTGATGTTAAATGGAATCATTGAACCCTAGAACAATATCCTTTTCCATTGAATAGAAGCACTTGCAGTTTTGTCCAGAGGTCAGCAGTTTGCCAAGTTGGATACAAGTCATGTACGTCAACAATCAGTGTTAGCGGATCAGTCGAAGAGGTATTTGAGTATCAGCAGTCACAAGGGTTTGCTCAGATCTGACCACCCTTTGGAGTCTAGTCTGTATCTGTTACCATTCAGTGGACCATGGATTGATTGCTGCAGGACATTCCTGGGTTTGCTAACTACTTGGATGATATCCCGGCTACAGGAGACTTGAGAGGAGTACACTCTGTGCTATTTGGAGGGAGTGTTGAGCATTTCAGATAAGGCAGGACAACAGTTACGACAACACCTCATTGAATGAAGTATGGTATTTGGACATGGACTGGGCACCCCAGACCTACACCCAGTTCAAGAGAAGGTAAAAGCTATTACCAATGCTCCTGCCCTATATAATGTAAGTAAACTGAAGGCGTATCCGAGATTGTTAGATCATCATAATAAATCCTTGTCAAATTCAGCTGTGCTCCTGTTACACAGCAATAGGAAGTTGAGATGGACTAAATCTCAGGAAAAGGCTTTTACGGAGTCCAAAGAATTACTACAGTATACTGCTGTGCTGGTCCATTGCACAATGAACCGACCATTAAATTCACCTGATAATGCATTACCTTATGATGTTGCTGCTGAGCTGATCCACTGAATGGTAAATGGTTTTTAAATGTCAATAGGGATTACGCGCAGAGAATTGACTGCAGCAGAGATAACTGGATAAAGAACATCTCGTCACTATTTTCTAATGCAGCAGAACATTTTGTCACTATTTTGTAAGCATAGGTGTGTTGATGGATGCCACTGTCCCATTTACATCAATCACAAAACCCTGATTTCCTCAGACAAGAGAGATTCTGCAAATGTTGGAAATCTTGAGTATCAGACACTAAATGCTGGAGGAACTTGGCAGGTCAGGTAGCATCTATGGAAAGGAATAAACAGTCGACATTTTGGGCCAAAATCCTTCATCAGGACTGGAAAGGAAGGGATCAGAAGACAGAAGAAGATGGTGGGGAAGGAGGAGGAACACCAGCTGGCAGGTGTCAGGTGAGACCTGGTGGGCCTCCAGCATTTTCTGCCTGTTCTGCTGACTTCCCAGTTACAGGAGAGTTGAGAGAAATACACTGAAATGAAATTAGTGCTCCTAATGGTTCACCACAAAATCAACGATGGACTTTGATCTTGATCTTTGAAAGCATGTGAAATTCTGTTGTTTACAAAGCTGGGGATACCTTGGAAAGGCAAAGACTTTCAGTTGCCTTCTGGTTCCGGGGATGACTGCTGATGAAGAGAAACAGGGCCAAGGATTTGCAATGGATTGACCTGATACTCTGGATGTGAGTGTTGTTCAAATCAGAGAGAACAGAAAAACATCTGCATTACCTGGAACAGAAGTGAGATACCCCCAGGGGAGGAGCTCTCCAGTGTATTTGGAAGATTTTCTTGAATTAGTTTGATTAGTTTAGGGGGTATTGGCCAGAACTGGAGGAAAGTAGTCATATTAGATGTTTATGATGCTGGAGATGTTTACAGTCATAGGCATTCCCAGAAGCTAATGGAAAGGAAAGGTGAGGTTAACACTGACCAGGAGCTAGTGTCAATTTAGGGTATTGTTGAAACACACCTGGGTGTGTGAAGTCCATCCTGTTTTAGTTGAAACACACCTGTTTGTCATTGTTCAAAAGGTGCATGGTAATTAATCCTTACAATGCCATAGTTAGAAGAAACAGTGGAATTAACCCCTTAGCCTGGTTAATACCAGCTCTGCCATTGTCTGAGCATGCTGAGTATTTTTAACCTTGCAAAAATTTTGATCAAAGACATCTAGATGTTTAACTCCTGCAGGGTCTTGGCTGAAATGTAATTTACAGTGCCTTTCCTCAAACACACTGGGCCTTTATTAAAACATACTGAGGTGTTTAACCTGCACCGTTCAATAAATAAATGCATTAACTTAACTAACCCTTGTCATTGAACTTAATTTTGTTCTTGCTAACTGGAGCCTTGTACATAGTTTTTGTTTCATTGCATCATTGTATAATTCAACATATGAATGATGTTGAATAACTTCAGCTGGTATATACTTATGAGGCTTTTGAAGAAGGAAGAAAAACCGAGAACCCTCTCCTATAAACCACATTGTACCATTTATTACAAGGCTTAACTAGTCTACACGTCCTGGGACAAGTCTTAAGCTCACAGATGAGTGGTGCTGCTGAAGGGAATGATTTTAAAGACACTTGTAATGATCGTTAATGATACTGAGATGAAGGGATCACTGTAGAGACAATGGGCTCCATGATCAGGTAGCTTTGGAATGAGGTACCCTGGAGCTCTGTTCTCTGATTTGTAGCTCTTCTGACCTCCATGTTCCCCAGCTCTGTGGTTTGCTTTCCTTTGATCACCTGAAGTCTCTTTGCTTATGCCTCATTGATAAACGTCGGGTGTCAGGGGAGATCACAAGAGGGCCCTTGGGTAAAATCTCAGAGTGATGATTGGCCTGAGTGATTGGGTCTTGGGCTTGAAGATGCAAGTGTTATCTGTTTTCTATTTCAAGCAAGGTATTCTGTTATTATTAATAAGAGATTCTGTAGTTTGTGAACAACATTGTTTTTTCCAGTATTGGGTTACAGTATTATTAAAATTTGAGACAGAAAGTATGCATGAACTTGTTTTTAAGCGTTCATCTTTATCCATTCTGCCCTTTTGCATTTTGTGTTTTTCTTTGAGTTTTATAAGGAATAACTATCCAGCACCAGGAGAGAATCCTAGATTGTAGCCAGATATATTTGAATGGCTTTTTGAACTTCAACACAACTAGTAATACTTCTGTTCCCATCTATTAGCAAAAGTTAATTTTCTCAGCACATCAAAATGTGGGGTTTATCTCCAGAATGCTCGAGACAGAAACCTCCAGACTAATGGTCAGAAACTCCCAGACTAATGGTATACTCTTGGAGAAATAAACCAGACGAATCCTGCTCCATTTCCCCAAATGCCTACAATTTGTCTGCAAATATCTCCCTTGCCTTGTTATTTACCCATTCTGCTATTTAATATTATTATTAGTCCTGAAGATTACCATTTCTATTTAATCATTATGTGTGTTTTGACAAATCCACAGAAGTTTCTTAGCCCTGACATTAAACTAAAGTTTGTATACAATGATGCTCATGAACTTAGCTTATACATTCCCAATTCCTTTCTCACTTTCACATCGGGCACTTTCTTCCCTCTGCTTTTCATTTATGTTTCACAGTTCTATTTTAATTCCATAGTCTCTTATAACATTTGCTTTTACTGTGTCTCATGTCTGGTATCTTTGATAATCCACTACCTGTTTCTCCCTAATGTGTTCATTCCATTGACCTTCCTTTGCCAATAACATTTCAAGTATTCTAGCTTTGTGAAAAATGAAAACCATTTATTTAGTTTAATTATTGAATTAAACTTTAGGCTCCATCTATCTTCCAATGCAGACTGTGGCATCATCTAAAGAAAACAAAAATCTCATCTAAAGTAATTCCACCTCTGAATTAATCAACCTTTGTTTCAACTCTCTTCTCAATCCTGGGGTTACAAAAAAGAGAAATCCTTCCTTTGTCAAAATTTGTCCTAAATTTAGTATGTTTCAACGACAGAGATCATAACGGCCCTGGTGCAATCCAGGCAGTAACAGGTTGCAAGGCTCAGTGCTACTTTAAGCAGCCCTTACAGTCCTCCCTCTGTCTGGCTCCTGCTGGGTAGATTCAGTTTGCATTTCTTTCTATACACTGAGAATAGAAGTATAGAGCTGGAACACCGAAAGAACGATTGCTTGGGAAGGCTTGTGCAGAACTGGCTTCAGCAGCTGAAATGTTATCAATAAGTCCTGTCCCAAGAACATCTGGGAACACAGGAAGTGTGAGACTCATATTTTGAGTTCCATGCCCAAACAATTATAAAATAGTGTACAAACACTGCCAGTGGAGTAAAGGGGCTGTTGGGCAGGTGACTACAGTCCAGGTGGCTCTCTCTGAACATCCAGCATGGAGGGCTACACAAGTCACGTGGGTGGGTGGGAGAGATCACTGATGGTGGATGAGTTGGAGATAGTGCCCCAGGGAAATTTTGAGGAGGCAGGAACATATCCTCAACAATCTACCTCACCACCCAAGTGGTCACCATAATCACCCATTCCTCTTTACATCCTCTTTAAAACTGGAAGCGGTCAGTTTGGAGCAAGTTTTCAAGTTTTAAATTTTTAACTCCTTTCTCAGCCAAACTAATTCGTTCTAGGGATTTAAAACTGACTGAGGTGATGGCCTTCCTTTTAAAGTGGTGGGGAAAGACAGAAGTTGGACTAAAGTGAGAATGCCGAAGCAGTAAAGTGTGGGGTGATGATAGATGATAGAGACATACAGCAGGAAACAGGCCCTTCAGCCCAAAGAGTCCATGCTGACCCAGATGCCCATCTCAATAGGTCCCATTTACCTGGATTTGGCCCATATCCTTCTAGACCTCTCCTACCTGTCCAAGTGCATTTTAAATGTTGTTATTGTACCTGCCACAATCATTTCCTCTGGCAGCTCATTCCACTGTTCATGTGAAACAGTTGCCCCTCAATTCCTATTAATCTCTCCCCTCTCACCTTTGACCTATGCTCTCTATTTCTTGATTCCCCAACCTTGGGAAAAATGGTGTGTGCATGATGCTGAAGAAGCATCATGTGTCAGGGCTTGGTTGGTTGACTAACTTTATGAAGATCAGAAGATGGATGGAAAAAGGTAACCAAAGCCCAGGTAAATCACCTTATTGATTCAGAATGTAGTAGATCATATCTCGCCCACTTATTTGTGGTTTCAAGTCTGGGTGGGAAAGGAATCTAAATCTGCAAGGGTTATACAGACCACTCAGCAAACTGGACCAGGTGAAGAGTGATGCACACAAAATATTGAAGGAATTTAATAGGTTAGGCAGCATCTATGGAAAGGAATAAAGAGCTGATGTTTTGGGCCGAGACCCCTCAGAAAGTTGAGATGTTTGTGGATAGGAAGTGACATTTTCAGAGTACAACAAAACTAGGGACTGGACGCTGGCATGGCCTTGTCACGTAGTAGCAAGGTAGACCACTCAGCCCATCAAACCTGTGTCAGCACTCAGTATGGTCATGGTTAATCTACCTCGGGTATCATCGTGCCAGATCCTCTTGGCTCTTATTTCCATGATCCTTCTAAGAGTTATCTGCTTTCTCTTTAAATATCCCGCAACTCCCCTGGTTAGGGAGCTGCAGGACATCACCACGTCCTGTGAGAAGCAGTTGCTATGTACATTAGTTTAAAGTGTTTCCCCCCTAATCCAGTAATTATGTTGCCTTCAGAAAAGATTTGCCATCCTTAACATCTGTGTCATTATGGCCCCTCGGGACCTTATGTTTCAGTAAAGTCACTTCTCAGTTTTGTAGACTCTGCACAGTAAAAGTTTTATAGAAGTACCACCAGCAAGGACATCTTCAAAAGGCAGTGCCTTAAGAAGGTAGCATCTCACATTTCAGGACAAGTTCTCTTCTCATTATTACCAAGAGGGAGGAGGTATAGTTGCCTGAATACCTGCACTCAAAAGTTTCAGAACAGCTTTTCCCCACGGCCATCAGAATTCCAAAAGGTCCATGAACCAATGAACACCACCTCACTATTCTTCTTTTACCATTTATTTACATATTATAATTACAGTAATTTTATGTTTTGCACTGTAATCCTGCCACAAAGCAACAAATATGCCAGTGACAACAAACATGATTCTGATTCTGAGAAGTCAGATGTGAAAAAGCTCAGTCTCCGTTGTTTGTTAGATCACAGTGCAGATCACAGTCAGGAGATATCAGACAATAGACAATAGGTGCAGGAGTAGGCCATTTGGCCCTTCGAGCCAGCACCGCCATTCACTGTGATCATGGCTGATCGTCACTGCTCAGCACTGGCTTGGTGTCCTGAGGGCTCTCAGCGTCAGGTCAATCATGGACAAGGAAGTCTCCTGCTGGCTGCCGTATACTGCCTTCCCCTGAGCACCACCTCGAATTCAAGTTTATTGTTATCTGACTGTACAACCAAACAAAATGATGTCCCTCTGGATCATGGTGCACCCACACAACATACATCACACACAGCACATAAACCAAAATATTACCATAAATAAGTCAATAAAACATAATTCAAAATGCATGTAGTGTGCAGCACAGGTGAACAGGAAATGTGGAGGAAGTACTGGGTGCAGCGAGGAATGACATGGACGCTGGACAGGAACTCCAATGTACAACCCCAGGTCTCATCTGGACCGAACAACCTCACTGATTCTGAAAACTGGCAGACCGAGCCAGCAGTGGATGGAACAAGCCTTCCAAATGTCATGGAGTCTTAGAGCACGACAGCACAGAACAGGTCCTTTGGCATATCTAGTCCTTTCCAGCCTAGTCACATCTACCAGTACTCAGTCCTCCATGTCCCACTCATCTGTGTACCTATCCACACTTCTCTTAAACGTAACAACTGACTTCCTACGGTCGCTCATCCCATACTCATGCCACCTTGAGTGAAGAAGATCCCCCTCCGATTTCCATTAAATATTTCACCTGCTGCAGATGCATCCATCCTGGAGAATGTCGATGGGGGTAACCACTTGTGCAGATGAACCCTTCTCTAGTTGGTACCTCTATGTATTGCTGCAAAAAACTATCCTGCACACATTTTACAAACTCCAAACCATCCAGCCCTTTTACAGAATGAGCTTCCCAGTCAATGTGTGAAAAATTAAAATTTCCCACAATCTCAGCCTTGTGCTTGCTACAAATATTTGCTATCTCCTTACAAATTTGCTCCTCCGATTCTCGCTCCCCATTAGGTGGTCTATAATACACCCCTATAAGCATCAGTACACCTTTCCTATTCCTCAATTCCACCCAAATAGCCTCCCTAGACGAGTCTTCTAATTTATCCTGCCAAAGCACCGCTGTTATATTTTCTCTGACAAGCAATGCAACACCTCCCCCTCTTGCCCTTCAGATTCTATCACACCTGAAGCAACGAAATCCAGGAATATTTAGTTGCCAATCACACCCCTCCTGCAACCATGTTTCACTAATAGCTACAACATCATACTTGCAGGTATCAATCCATGCTCTAAGCTCATCCACCTTTCTTACAATGCTCCTAGCATTAAAATAGATGCATTTAAGAAACTCTCCACCTCTTACTCACTGTTTATTCCTAATGGAGCAAAAAACTTTATCTTTTTCCTCCTTCTGCCCTACATCTTTGGTCTGAGTGCTCCTGATCTCTGTCCCCTGCCTATCCTCCCTCACACACTGTCTACTAGCTTTCTCTATTTGTGAACTAACCTCCTCTCTCCTAGTCTCAACAATTTGATTCCCACCCCCCAACCATTCTAGTTTAAAGTCTCCTCAGTAGCCTTTGCAAATCTCCCCACCAGGATATTGGTCCCCCTAGGATTCCAGTGCAACCTGTCCTTTTTGTACAGGTCATACCTGCACCAAAAGAGGTCCCAATGATCCAAAAACTCAAATCCCTGCCCCCTGCACCAATCCCTCAGCCACGCAGTGTTTATCCTCCACCTCATTTCATTCCTACTCTCACTGTTGCGTGGCACAGGCAGTAATCCCGAGATTACTACCTTTGCAGTCCTTTTTCTCAACTCCCTTCCTAACTCCCTATATTCTCTTTTCAGGACCTCATCCCTTTTCCTACCTATGTCATTGGTACCTATATGTACCACGACCTCTGGCTTGGGGAATGAGATAGGGCAGTTGATGGAGGTATTTGTTGGGGAGCACTTCGGTCCGGTGATCACAATACCATTAGTTTCAATATAATTATGGAGAAGGATAGGACTGGACCCAGGGTTGAGATTTTTGATTGGAGAAAGGCTAACTTTTAGGAGATGCGAAACGATTTAGAAGGAGTGGATTGGGACAATTTGTTTTATGGGAAAGATGTAATAGAGAAATGGAGGTCACCTAGGTGAAATTTTGAGGGTACAGGATCTTTATGTTCCTGTTAGGTTGAAAGGAAAGGTTAAAAGTTTGGGAGAGCTATGGTTTTCAAGGGATATTGGAAACTTGGTTTGGAAAAAGAGAGGGATCTACAATAAATACAGGCAGCTTGGAGTAAGTGAGGTGCTCGGCACGGACTAGAAGGGCAGAGATAGCCTGTTTCCATGTTGTAACTGTTATATGGTTATATGAAGTTCCACGATCAATACCACAGATCCAGCATCTCGACACCAGACGTCCATAAGGCGCTGTGCATCGACGACAGCCGAGAGGCAGTCCACCACCATATGCGGCTCGTCAGTCAGGATCTCACACTACCATTCTCATTAAACAAGGGAACCTGCCCTGGGTTAAGGAGGAACATTAGAAGGCATGCAGTGGTAGCAGTAGGCATAGCTAAAACTGCGGTGTCAAAAAGGAGAAGCTACAACACAGGACTGCAAGGCTACACAACACTGGAATCAACACGCCGAGTAAGGGGATTCTACAACCCATCAATATCAAAGCTCTTTGCTTCTTTTATATTCAGTAATGAACAGTGATGGACAATTAAACAGCCAATGGAAGGAGGAAGCTTCAACAATGTGTCCAGTAATCCGAGAACAACTCTGACCCTGTTGTGTTAGATGGATGACACACCTCTGCCCCCCAGAGGTCCCATTGTCACTGAACCCAGCCATCAGCTTGCTCAACCCAGTGACAGCAGGAAACTGCTGGGTGTCCTGTTTAAGGATTCAAGGACGTCAATCCCGTGCAACATGCAACAAACAATTTGCCTTGGGAATTGGAAAGGAAGAAAACAATAGAGATGAGAGAAGGCACTTTACTCTCTGATAAATTTTATTTTCTGCACTCTGTGTGAATTAACTGTAAAGAGGTAACGTTAATTCTGACCGTAAGGTAGGGGCCCTCAAGTAACCTACTGATATCGTTTAATGAACTCTGCCATCTTTTTGGACTTAATGCTTCTGTTGATTAACCAAATAGGGGAACAGTGTGAGCAATTATACAAACCCTGTGCATCATGTGCGAGCTTTTGTTTCAGGTTTTATTATATAACACTGGTATCTAAGAGTGAAGACAGGCATATTTAGAGGAAAATCAAGAAGACATCATAATTCATAAATAATATAGATAATTGGAGTCTGATGAACCAACCCAGCAAGAGTAGCAAAAGTTTCATTTTCTACTGTACGTGGCAAATCTGGAGACCCAAAATTAAAAGAGAAATGATGTTTCTGTTTCCTGTCATCTGCTTTCAGTCTGGTTTCAAAATGAATGTATGGTTACTAAGTTTAGCAGCATGTCCTTCACTTCCCAATAGAAAAAAAAATCTTATAGCCAGCAATGCTCAAAGGATTTCGCCTTGAACTTCTATACCGTCAAGACAGTATGTTCTGATTTCTTGCATTGTCCAGGGCTTTAGCTTCAAGAAACTGGTAGTGAAATTTTATTTATTTATTTATTGATATACAGCGCGGAGTTCTTTCGTTCCTTCGAGCCCTGCAACCCACCAATTTAACTAGCCTAATCGCGGGACAATTTACAATGACCAACTGGCTCGTCTTTGGACTGTGGGAGGAAACCAGAGCACCCAGAGGAAACCCACGCAGTCACGGGGAGAAAGTACAAACTCCTTATAGGCAGTGGCGGGAATTGAACCCAGGTCGTCTGTACAGTAAAGCATTGTGCTGACCACTACGCTACCATCCTGCTCCAATGTTAAACACCCTTCACTTCACTTCAGCTCAACTAAATAATTCACCTGACATTTTTGAATTTCTACTGTTCTCAGAACAGATGAAAGGTTGATTTTGTTTTAAGAAGGAAAATTGTGATAATACCTCCACTTAAATTCTTTCCAAAAACTGGAAACAATGAAGATGAAATCTCTTTGACAGTTTTGACAGGAGTAAGCCTTGGCAGGTGTCAAGACAATTAGGGGACAAGGGTTACTACTAATTCTCCCCGTTGCTTTTTAAATAGGATGAGAGTAGAAAAGACTATACAAGCTGCTTCCCTGCATCCAGTGATCGACAAGGACTGGGATGCTCGCAGTGAAGTGGAGAGTAACTTTGGACCTTAATAGTTCCTCCTCAAGGTAACTTTTTTTTAACATTAACTTTTATTTGTTACATGTACATTTCAAAACACAGAAACATACAGTGAAACGTGCTGTTTGTGTCAACGACCCACACAGTCTGAGGATGTGCTGGGGGCAGGCTGTAAGTGCCACCATGCTTCCAGTTCCAACATAGCTTGCCCACAACTTACTAAACCTTTAACGCGTACGCCTTTGGAATGAGGGAGGAAACCAAAGAACCCGAAGGAACCCACATGGCCACAGGGTAAGCATTTAAACTCCTCGCAGACAGCAGCAGGAATTGAAAGCTGATCACTGATCGCTGGCACTGTAAATTGCTGTGCTAACTGTCCCACCTTTATCGCTACCATCCCTCCCTTCCATCCTAAACTTCCAATATGGGCACTGGCACTTTGATTGCATCATTGAAGTTCTGCCTCAAAAAGGCAGCATCTAATATCAAGTATATGGATCATGCCTTCTTCTCGATGTTACTGTTGGGCAGGAGATACAGAACACTGAAATCCCATACCACCAGCTTCAACCACAAACACGAGGAAATCTGCAGATGCTGGAAATCCAAAGCAACACACTCAAAATGCTGGTGGAACTCAACAGGCCAGGCAGCATATATGGAAAAGAGAAAAGAGTAAAGAGTCGACCGCACTTTTTTCCATAGATGCTGCCTAGCCTGCTGAGTTCGTCCAGCATTTCGTGTGTGCCACCTGGTTTAACATTAGCTATGTTCCCACAGCCATCAAGTTCTTGAACCAACCTGCACAACCTTAAACTTACCTTAGCGACAGAACAGTACAGGTCACCTCTTGTACAATCATGGACTTATTTCTAATTGTGTTGCTTTTCTGCACTAGGGTCTTAGTTTGCTGAGTTCCTCTGGCATTTTTGCGTTGCTCTGGATTTCCAACATCTGCAGAATCTCTGTGTTCATGCATTTCTTTAAAGTACATATCTCAATCCTGGCTTGGAACATCAGTTAGAATCTCTGTCCACCCTAGACTCCTCCACTGTGTTACACAACACAGGAACAGGCCTTCAGCCTAACTTACCCATACCGACTGAGATCTCTAGCTATGTTAGTCTCAATTGCCTGTGTTTAGCTCACATCCTTTAAACCTTTCTCGTCCATGTACCTGTCCAACTGTCCTTAAAACATTGTAACTGTACCTGCCTCCTCCACTTCCTCTGGCAGCTCATTCCATATATCCATAGCCCCTCTGAACCCTTTTAAACCTTTCTTCCCTCACCCTTAGTTTTAGATTCCCCTACCCTGGGGGAAAACATTCACTATACTTATGTCCTTCATTATTTTATAAAACTCTGTAAAGTCACCCCTAAACCTTCTACACTCCAAGGAAAGAAGTCCCAACCTTTCCAGTCTCTCCTTATAACTCCTCCCCTCCAGTCCATGTAACATCCTTGTGAGTCCTTTCTGCACCTTTTCCAGTTTATCCTCTTGCTGAGTGGCCAGAACTGCACACAATACTCCAAGGTTAACAAGTTATCTGTAGGGACACTGAGCAGATTCCCACGAAGGCAAACCAACTCCCGGTGATTATCACCCTCATGGTTGGAATCCCATTCACCTTCCAGCAGCCCGTTTGGATGCAACGACAGACCGATCCCAAATACCACCTGCTGTGATGAAATGTATGGAAAACATACTAACATAGGGGCTCTTTCTTGGGCTGAAGCCTTTCAAATTAAAGACTGATACACGGACACAGAAAGATTTACACCTACATAAACACAAGTACACTAAAGCACCCATCTGTGCTCACAATTATATTATGTGTCATTGTTCTTACACATTAGCAGCTGCCATATAAAATTAGAGACAGTCACACCTTGCCCTTATGTCTGTATGCAATAGAATGTCCTTAAGTATTTTGGAAAGACAAAATATCTGGGCATGGAACAGTGGAGAGGGGGAGAGGGAAAGGTGATGACTGAAGTCACAATCAAAAAGCTGTTTAAAAAGGGCTTTCTAAAGGATTGAAGGTGGGGGGTAGGTGACAGTATGAAAGAAACATTCAGTAATCTTTTCAATGTTCCAGTGATAAAAGGAGTCTAGTTATCTGTCCATAATAATATGGCGATAATGCTGAACATTATTTTAATGCTAAAATAATACTCTTTGTAAAATAATTTTCAGTTATTTGCAGATTGTTTAGTGTGCTGACTCCCCTCATCCCTGCATTGTCCTTCTCAGAAACAACCATATAATAGACGGGACGAGGTGAACCTCAGACAGAGCAGAGTTAAACAATTCCTCTGCCCAGCACACAGATGCAATGTTGCCGCTGGGGCTTCAGTGATGCTGTGGATTTTTGAGCATTTGTGTGTCAGAAGGCAGTTTTAAAACAAAAATATTTGCAAAGGCCTGTTGATAGCTTCTGTAAGAATAAAGGTTTTGCGGCCGGGCAAAACCATTGCTGATGCAGTGATCAGTTATGAACTAAGTTATGTAGGCTAGCAGTTTAACACAACAGAAACAGCCTGAACTAACCAGCCTGCTGAAAGGTATCACTGTATAGAATAGGTCTAGGGCATTTCCACCCCCAAGGACCATCTTGTTGCTCCAATTGCTACTTAGGTAAACCCTTTAAATAGAACATAGAAAACCTACAGCACAATACAGGCCCTTCGGCCCACAAAGCTGTGCCAAACATGTCCTTATCTGAGAAATTACCTAGGGTTACCCATAGCCCTCTATTTTTCTGAGCTCCATGTACCTGTCCAGGAGTCTCTCAAAAGACCCTATTGTATCCGCCTTCACCACCATCGCCATTCCACGCACTCACCACTTTCTGCGTAAAAAACCTACCCCTGTCTTCTCCTCTGTACCTGCTTCCAAGCACCTTAAAATTGTGCCCTCTCGTGCTAGCCATTTCAGCCCTGGGAAAAAGCCTCTGACTATCCACATGATCAATGCCTCTCGTCATCTTATACACCTTACAAGATGATTATAAAATCTTACCTAGTTTAAAGTTTCAAGGAGTAACTGAGAAATTATAATGATGTAAACATAATTATTAATATCAGTGGTTCACAGCTTACAAAAATGTATCTATTTGAAATCGTAATGATGCAGGACGTTTATCTGTGCCCAAGCAGATAGTTGATGAATTACCTATTAAAAAAAAATCAATATATGAAGAAGCAGTCTTCAGTTCCTTAGCTTCATGCAGTTTGCTCAATTTTTCCTTGATTTTGTTCATGTTTGCCACATTTACAAAATATAGTTCCTCTTTTCCACTAATCGCGCATTGTCAATTCCTCCCACGGCTTCGGGTTCCATCTCTTCATATTGTGCCAAATCGCCTCTCCTGGGAATATCTGGTGTTCTGGCTGAACACTTGTTGCCCTCGCTCAATGGCTTATTTTGTCAGGACTGTGAAGAGATGGGTACTTGGCATGAAAAGATCCTGTTCTATTCTATACTCAAGAATAGGAGCTGGAGTAGGCCATTTGGATTATCAGACCTGCTTTACCAGTTAACAGAAACACGACTGATCTACCTCAGTGCCACATTACCTGTCCTATTCCATCATCCCTTTAAAATTGTACATGCTATTCCCCATGCGCTCCCTCATGACCCAATATGCAAGGGAACACAAGCAACACACATCAAAGTTGCTGGTGAACGCAGCAGGCCAGCAACTTTGATGTGTGTTGCTTGAATTTCCAGCATCTGCAGAATTCCTGTTGTATGCAAGGGAACACAGTTACTTTGAACAGATCTAAATCTCTCACCATTTAGAGAAAATACTCAGTTCTGTGTTTTGCCATCCATACTAAACCTTCAGGTCTGGCCACATCTCTTTTTATTTCATTTATTGAAACATACCAGACTGTAAAGATCAGTCATGGGGGAAGCAGAATAAGGGATATCCAACTTAAGGGTGAGATGGAAGAACTTCTTCTCTCAGAGGGTTATGAAACGTCGACTGTGCTTTTTTCCATTGATGCTGCCTGGCCTTCTGAGTCCCTCCAGCATTTTGTGTGTTGCTTCCATCCATGCTCGTATCCTTCCTGTACTCTTATCATGTTAAGCAGCCTCATGTGTGGCATATTGTTAAGGCCTTCTGAAAATCCAAGTAAACAACATTTATGGACTCTTCTTTGTCTATCCTGCCTGTTATTTCCTCAAAGAATTCCAGCAGATTTGACAGGCAACACTTTCCCTTTTGGAAACCATGCTGACTCGGGCTTATTTTATCATGTGCCTCCAAGTACCCTGAAACCATATCCTTAACAATTGACTCCAACATCTTTCCAACCACTGAGGTCAGAATAACGGGCCTATAGTTTCCTTTCTTCTGCCTCCCTCCCTTCTTGAAGAGTGCAGTGATACTTGCAAATTCCCAGTCCTCCGGAAGCATTTCGGAACCTAATGATTATTGAACGAACATTACTAATGGCTCCACAATCTCTTCAGCTACCTCTTTCAAAACCCTGGGATGTAGTCCATCTGGTCCAGGTGACTTATCTACCTCCAGACCTTTCAGCTTCTCAGGCATCTTCTCCTTACTTTCCATTTGCTTCTTTTTCAAATCACATCGAATGGAGATCACAGTAAAACCAATCAGATCTGTCCCTACTCCTGTGAGTTCAGAGTCATAGCGCCACAGAGAGATACAGCAGGGAAACAGGACCTTTGGCCCATCAAGTCAGTCTGTGCTACACATCAATCACACAACTACACTGATGCAAAACTAGCTCCATCTTTTATTCTCCTCACGTTTTCATGAACTCTCCCCAGATTCTACTAGGGGCAATTTATTATAGTCAGTTACCCTGACAATTTCCATGCTTTGGCTGTCGGAGGAAACTGGAGCACCCCGAGGAAACCCACACATTACAAGAGTGTGTAACCTCCACACGTACAGCACAAGAGGTTAGGACTGAACCTAGATCACAATAAATCTGTAGGGATCTCTGTATTCTCCGAGGGGTCCACAACCTTGTCGTGGTTTGGAGGCTTGTGTGCCTCAATGACCCAGAGAACTGTGTCGGCTGGAGACAGGGCTTTATGCTTTGGCTCTTGGTAGGGTCACCCATGCCAAACAGGTCAAAGGGTAGAGGCCAGACTGAGAGTGGTTCCCCGGTCCTCCAGGTTCGGGGGCTCAGTTCAGGGCTAACAACCCTGACTGGTAAAACAAAACAGTTATAGAAGCAGCAATGAAGAGTCCTTCTACATCTGAGTGTGGTGGTTTTCCTGATTCTCCAGCCAGGACTTGCATCACTGACAACAGGAAGCTCCTGACATGATGAAGGAAGCCCTGAGCACTGCCAGAGATGAAGAACCTTCATTGCTGCCCTAAACACCAGTGGCGTAACAGGCAGTAAGGAAGTCAACCCTTGTATGTTACGGGTTATACTGAGAACCCATTGCAGTAAATCTATTTGATTCTCTTCTGAGGAACTCAGCAGGTCAGGCAGCATCTGTGGAAATGAATAAACAGTGATGTTTCATGCCGAGATCCTTCTTCGGGACTGAAGGAAGGGGGAAGATGCCAGAATAAAAAGGTGGGGGGAGGTGAAGAGGGTTAATTAGAAGGTGATCTGTGAAGCCAGGTGGGTGGGGAAGGTCAAGGGATGGAGAGGAAGGATCTCATAGGAGAGGAGAGTGGATCATAGGAGAAAGGGAAGGAGGAGGGGATCCAGGGGATGTGATAGGCAAGTGAGAAGAGATAAAAAGGTCAAAATGGGGAATAGAGGAAGAGGGATGGGGGAATTTTTTTTTTAACCTGAAGGAGAAATCGAAATTCATGCCATCAGGTTGGAGGTTACACAGACAGAATACAAGGTGTTGCTCTTCCACCCTGAGGGTGGTCTCATCTTGGCACAAGAAGAGGCCGTGGCCTGACATGTTGGAATGGGAATCGGAATTAAAATGTTTGGCCACTGGGAAGTCCCGCTTTTGGTGGATAGAACAGAGGTGCTCGACGAAGGCGTCCCCCAATTTACGACGGGTCTCACCAATGTAGAGAAGCACCTGACACAATAGACGGCCCCAGCAGATTTGCAGGTGAAGTGCTGCCTCACCTGAAAGGACTGCTTGGGCCCTTGAATGGAGGTGAGGTTAGGAGATGTTTGGGCAGGTGTAGAACTTGGGTCACTTGCAGAGATTAGTGCGTGGAGGCAAATTAGTGGGGAGGGATGAATGGGCAAGGGAATCGTGGAGGAAGCAATCTCTGAAGGAAACAGAGAGAGGTTCAGAGGTAAAGGTATGTTTTGGTGGGAGGATCCCTTTGGAGGTGGTGGAAGCTGTGGAGGATGATGTGTTGGAATGTGGAGACTGATAGGGTGGTAGGTAAGGACAAAAGGGACTCTATCCCTGGTAAGGCAGCATGAAAATGGAGTGAACACAGATGTTCAAGAAATCGAGGAGATGCAGGTGAAGACAGCTTCAATTGTGGAAGGTGGGAAACCCTGTTTTTCTGAAGAAGGAGGACATCTCTGAGGTTCTGGAATGGAAAGCCTCATCCTGGGAACATATGGCAAAAATGAAGGAAGTGAGAAAGGGGAATAGCATTTTTACAGGAGAAGAGGTGTGGGAAGAAGTCTGTCAAGATAATCGTGGGAATCAGTATGTTTATAAAAGATGTCAGCTGACAGTTTGCCTCCAGAGAAGGAGACAGAGGGATCAAGAAAGGGGAGGGAGGTGTCAGAAATGGGCCAGGTAGATTTGAGGGCGGGGAGGTAGTCGGAGGCAAAGTTGATGAAATTGATGAGCTCAGCATAGATGCATGAAGCAGCACCAATGCTGTCATCAATGTAGTGGAGGAAAAGTTGATGAGTATTACTGGGAAGGCTTCAAACATGAACTGTTCTACATAGCTAATGAAGAGACAGGCCATGGGAGCCCAACACTGGAGCCATGCGGGTGGGCATGGCTACCTCTTGGGTTGGAGGAAGTGGGAGGAGCAGACAGAAACAAGATTTTGAAGGTGAGGACCAGTTCTGCCAGATGGAGGAGAGTGGTGTGGAGGGGATTGTGTTGGTTCTTTTGTCAAGAAAGAAATGGAGAGCCTCAAGGCCATTTTGATGGGGGATAGAAGTGTAAACAATCTCCCAGATATAATAGTGGTCAAAGGACCCAGGGTAATGGATGAACTGAAGGAAATTTATATTAGGCAGGAAATGGTGTTGGATAGACTGTTGGGACTGAAGGCTGATAAGTCCCCGGGACCTGATGGTCTGCATCCCAGGGTAATTACAGAGGTGGCTTTAGAAATCGTGGACGCATTGGTAATCATTTTCCAATGTTCGATAGATTCAGGATCAGTTCCTGTGGATTGGAGGGTGGCTAATGTTGTCCCTCTCTTCAAGAAGGGAAGAAGAGAGAAAACAGGGAATTATAGACCGGTTAGCCTGATGTCGGTGGTGGGAAAGATGCTAGAGTCAATTATAAATACGAAATTACGACACATCTGGATGGTAGTAACAGGATTGGTCCGAGTCAGCATGGATTTATGAAGGGGAAATGCTTGACTAATGTTCTGGAATTTTTTGAGGATGTAACTATGAAAATGGACAAGGGAGAGCCAGTAAATGTAGTGTACCTGGACTTTCAGAAAGCCTTTGATAAAGTCCCACATAGGAGATTAGTGGGCAAAATTAGGGCACATGGTATTGGAGGCAGAGTACTGACATGGATTGAAAATTGGCTGGCTGACAGAAAACAAAGAGTAGCAATTAATGCAACACACATCAAAGTTGCTGGTGAATGCAGCAGGCCAAGCAGCATCTATAGGAAGAGGCGCAGTCGACGTTTCAGGCCGAGACCCTTCGTCAGGACCAATTAACAGTAGCAATTAATGGGTCCCTTTCGGAATGGCAGGCGGTGACCAGTGGGGTACCGCAGGGTTCAGTGCTGGGACCGCAGCTGTTTACAATATATATTAATGATTTAGATGAGGGAATTAGAAGTAACATTAGCAAATTTGCCGATGACACAAAGCTGGGTGGCAGTGTGAAATGTGAGGAGGATGTTATGAGAATGCAGGGTGAATTGGACAGGTTGGGTGAGTGGGCAGATGCATGGCAGATGCAGTTTAATGTGGATAAATGTGAGGTTATCCACTTTGGTGGTAAGAACGGGAAGGCAGATTATTATCTAAATGGAGTCAAGTTAGGAAAAGGGGAAGCACAACGAGATCTAGGTGTTCTTGTGCATCAGTCACTGAAAGCAAGCATGCAAGTACAGCAGGCTGTGAAGAAAGCTAATAGCATGCTGGCCTTCATAACAAGGGGAATTGAGTATAAGAGCAAAGAGGTCCTTCTGCAGCTGTACAGGGCCCTGGTGAGACCACACCTGGAGTACTGTGTGCAGTTTTGGTCTCCAAATTTGAGGAAGGACATTCTTGCTATTGAGGGAGTGCAGCGTAGCTTCACAAGGTTAATTCCCGGGATAGTGGGACTGTCATATGTCAAAAGATTGGAGTGACTGGGCTTGTATACTCTGGAATTTAGAAGGCTGAGAGGGGACCTGATTGAAACATATAAGATTATTAAGGGATTGGACACACTGCAGGCAGGAAGCATGTTCCTGCTGATGGGTGAGTCCAGAACCAGAGGCCACACTTTAAGAATAAAGGGTAGGCCATTTAGAACGGAGTTGAGGAAAAACTTTTTCACCCAGAGAGTGGTGGATATATGGAATGCTCTGCCCCAGAAGGCAGTGGAAGCCAATTCTCTGGATGCTTTCAAGAAAGAGATGGCTAGAGCTCTTAAAGATAGCGGAATCAAAGGTTATGGGGATAAGGCAGGAACTGGATACTGATTGTGGATGATCAGCCATGATCACAGTGAATGGAGGTGCTGGCTTGAAGGGCCGAATGGCCTACTCCTGTACTTATTGTCTATTGTATAGTGACTGAAAACCTATGGTGAAAATGAGGTGGTCAGGGCCAGGAAATAGAAGTTACCAAGGAGATGGAGGGCAATGGAGGTGTCACAGATGTAGATGAGGAAGGGACTGAACCAAGGGGGATAAAGTGGAATTGAGATACAAGGATGTGAGTTCTGTGAGGCAGGAGCAGACAGAGATAATAGGCCCATGAGGACAGTCAAGTTTGTGGATCTTGGGTAGGAGATAGAATATAAACCTTGGAATGTAATCCTGTCCAAATGGGTCTGCACCTGCCTCTATTACTGCTCATGGAGAGTTAGGAACATAATGGATCTGTCCAGTTCTCATCTATTCCTGTTACTGCTTACACTGAACAAGATCAATGAGAACCTGTCCCAGACTCTGATCTTCTCCTTTACCTGTCTGTAAAGAACTCAATGGTCAGAAAAACAGGCAGAAGATATGTCGATGTTTGGGATCAAGACCCCTGCATAAGTCCTTACGTATTTTGCCTGACCCACTGAGCTCTTCCAGTATTGTGTTCTTGTTCTAGATTCTAGCATCTGCAGTGTATATTGTCTTCAGTCACAGTGATTCCATCCAAACCTGTTCTCAGCAATTCCTAATCATCCCCACTAAATCCTGATCAGACATTCTGCCATATCTGTCCCCATGTACTCTTCATCCAGTTTATTACTGAATCTGGATCAGAACAAATTTGTCTGTTCTTTTACTGTCTACAGTGAGTCTGGATCATGTTACACCTTCCCACTTCTCAATAGTTCCTCTAAATTAGGGGTTTCCAACCTTTTTTTATACTACGGACATTACCATTAACTGAGTGGAATGTGGATCCCAGGCTGGGAACCCTTTGTTTAAACCCATCTCTCTCCCAATGTGCTTGCGTCATTGAGTCTATCCAAGTACGTTTCTATTATGGCTCACTTGCATAATGTGAATCACAATGAATGAATCCAGATCAGATCTTGTCCATTTGACGTGACTTGCCTCCACTCTGATTCTGTTGGTTCAGAAGTCACAGATGAGACCAATGCAAGAGCCTTTGACTCACCTGGATTGGGAAGGAGATGCCTGATGGGGCAGATAGAGGATAGTCTGTGAGGTGGTTATTATAAACACAAAAGCTCCTGCGGATGCTGGAATTCCAGAGTAACACACACAAAATGCTGGAGGTCAGGCGGCACCTATGGAAATTATAAGCAGCCGACGTTTCGGGCCAAGACCCTTCTTCAGGGCAAGTGGTAGTTATTAGAATTATTTTCATATTTCATACTGAATCCAGACCACAGTGCTCCATTCCAAACCTAATCTCTCAAAACACGGATCTGTTCAATTCTGGTTAGTTCCAATTAGTGCTTGCATAGAATCCAGTCACAGTGAACCGGCTCGAACGTGTCCCATCACATCCGGCCACTGCCACAGTGAGTCCTACCATAGCGGAACTGCCCGATTCTCCTCTCTCACGCTGTCAGGTCTGTTCCCATCAATTTTAGTTGTACTTTTCTTCGGATGTGGTTCAAAATGAAAATGCCCCAATTCGTCCTAATCTGTTCCTTTAATTGTACACGCTGAATCTATCCCACAATCAATATGGCCGCGTTTGTTTTCCAGTTGCTCTGAGAGCTTTCACTGATTCTGTATTAGTGTGAGCCTGTTTGACTCCTGCCTTACAATGAATCACACAGCACAGAAACAGGTCCTTCACCCTCCCTTGTCCATGCTGACTGTCACACACCCATCCATAGTAATCCCATTAACCAGCACCTAACCAATAATTTTCTTCCCCTTGTTGTGAGAGTCTCAGTGAGCCTCCATCACCCTCTGAGATAGTGTGTTCTGATTCCAACAGCACTTGGAGAAAAATATTCTTGCTCGGATCTTTAGCCACTTACCCTCAGCCCGGGGGAGAGGGGGATGGTATGTGACCTCTCAAGGCACAGCAGCAGCAGCCAAGCCAGTGGCTCTGAGGTTAGCAGGGAGGGGTAAAGTCAGGCAGAGCTGTTGTGATAAGAGGCTCGGTAGTTAGGGGAATGGCCAGGAGATTCCACGTCCGCGAAAGAGAAGACCGGATGTTCTGTTACCTCCCAGGTGCTGGGGTCCAGGAGGCCTCAGGGCAGCTGCAGAAGATTGTCAAAGCAGCAAGCTGAGCTGTCAGAGGTCATGGTGCACAATGGTACCAATTACGTAGATAGAAAGGGGAGAAGAGGTCCTGCGCAGTGAATGTAGGGAGCAGGCTGATGAACAAGCCCTCAGAAGTAGTAATATCTGGATTACTCCCAGTGCCACGTGCTAGTGCGGGCAAGAACAAGATGACAGTACAGATGAAGTAGTGGTGCAGGGGGCAGGGTTTCAGATTTCTGGATCATTAGGATCTCTTCTGGGTAACTTATGACTTGTACAAAAAGGACGGCTTACACCTGAACCCGAGGGGGCAGGGGAGAGCCAATATCCTTGCGGGCAGGTCTGCTCGAGTGGCTGGGGAGGGTTTAAACTAAGTTGGCAGGGGAATGGGATCTGGAATGATGGGACTGAAGATGGGGCAGTTGGTAGACAAATAGTGAGATGGGTAGGCAGGTCATAAGGCAAAACTGCAGTCAGTGGGGTGAGCTGAAATGTAACATGGGGGCAAAATTGAAAAGGGTGATGAATACAGCACTTAAGGTGTTATATTTGAATGCACTCAATATACAGAACAAGTTAGATGATCTTGTAATGCAGTTAGAGTTTGGCAGGAATGGCGTTGTGAGTATCACTGTGCCCTAGCTGAAAGAAAATCATAGTTGAGAGCTTAACATTCAAAGACACACATTGCATCCAAAAGACATGAATGTAGGCATAGGGGGTGGGGTGGCTCTCTGAGTAAAAAATTAAATCAACTCCTTAGAACGAGGTGGTTTGGATCGGAAGATGTAGAATCGTTGTGGACAGAGTTAAGAAACTGCAAGTGTAAATAAACCCTTATGGGAGTAATGTACAGGCCCTCAAACAGTAGCCAGGATGGGGGATAGAAATTTCAATGGGAAACAGAAAAGGCATATAATATGGGCAATGTTACGATAGTCAACAGGGATTTCAATATACAGGTAGACTGGAAAAATCAGGTTGGTGCTGGATGCCAAGAGAGAATTTGAAAAATGTCGATGGGATGGTTCTTAGAGCAGCTTTTGGTTGACCCCACGAGGGGAAAACACAATTCTGGATCGGGTGTTGTGTAATGAAACAGAAGTGATTAGAGAGCTTAAGGTAAAAGAATCCTTGAGAGGCGGTGACTATAATATGACAGGATTCACCCTGCAGTTTGAGAGGGAGAAGATAAGGTCAGAGTATCAGTACTACAGTAGAGTAAAGGGAATTACAGAGGCACGAGAGAGGAACTGGCCAAAGTTGGTTGGAAGGGGACACTGTCAGGGAGGACAGCAGAACAGCAATGCAGGAACTCCTGGGAGCAATTCAGAAAGCACAGGATTGAAATATCCCAAAGATGAAGACACATTCTAAAGGGAGTTGAGGCAACCATGAGTGACAAAGGAAGTCAAAGATAGCATAAAAGCAAAAGACAGGGCATATAATATAGCAAAAATCAGTGGAAAGTTAGAGGATTGGGAAGCTTTTACACACTAACAAAAGGCAACTAAAAAATCATAAGGAGAGAAAAGGTGAAATATGAAGGCAAGCTAGACAAAAATATCAAAGAGGACACCAAAAGTTTTTTAAGATATACTGTATGAAGAGTAAATGAGAGGGGAGAGTGGATATTGTCCATTGGAGAATAATGCTGGAGGGGTAGCAATGGAGGACAAAGAAATGGCAGGTGAACTTAATATGTATTTTGTGTCAGCCTTCACTTGTGAAAGACACTAACAGCATGCCAGAAACTCGAAAGTGTTGGGGGCAGAAATGAGTGTAGTTACTATTGTTAAGGAGAAGGTGCTTGGGAAGCTGTAAGGTCTGAAGGTAGATAAGTCACTTTACTTTACTTTATTGTCGCCAAACAATAGGTCCTAGAACATACAATCATCACAGCAATATTTGATTCTGTGCTTCACACTCCCTGGATTACAAATACTAAATATTAAAAATATTAAAAATAGTTAAAATTAGTAAATATTAAATATTTAAATTATAAATAATAAATAGAAAATAGAAAAGGTAGTGCAAAAAAACCGAGAGGCAGGTCCGGATATTTGTAGGGTACGGCACAGATCTGGGTCAGGATCTGTTCAGCAAGCTGTTCCCAAATCTGGCTGTACGAGTCTTCAAGCTCCTGAACCTTCTCCCAGAGGGAAGAGGGACAAAAAGTCTGTTGACTGGCTGGGTCGTGTCCTTGATTATCCTGGCAGATGTACTATCACTTGGACCAGATGTACTACATTCCAGGGTTCTGGAAGGGATTGTGGAGGCATTAGTAAGGATCTTTCAAGAATCACTAGGTTTTGGAATGGTTTTGGAATTACTGGGAAATTGCAAATAGCACTCCACTCTTTAAGAAAGGAGGGAGTCAGAAGAAAGGAAATTATAGGACAGTTAGCCTGCCGTCGGTGGTTGGGAAGATGTTAGAGTCTAATTATTATGGATGAGGTTTCAAGGTACTTGGAGGCACAAAGTCAGCATGGTTTCCTTAAGGGGAGCTGGATGACAGAATTGATGGCTTTGTGGCCAAGTTTGCACAGGATAGAAAGATAGGCAGAGGGCCAGGTAGTGTTGAGGAAGCAGGGAGTCTAAAGAAGGACTTGGTCAGATTGGGAAAATGGACAATGAAGTGGCAGATGGAGTATTGTGTAAGGAAGTGTATGGTCATGCTCTTTGGTAGAAGGAATAAAGGGGTAGACTATTTTATAAACAAGGAGAAAATTTGAAAATCAGATTTGCAGAACACCTTGGGAGTCCTTGTGCAGGATTCCCTAAAGGTTACCTTGAAGGTTGAGTCAATGCAAATGCAATGTTAGCATTCAGTTCAAATGAATTAGAATACAAGAGCAAGGACGTGATGCTGAGGCTTTATAAGGCAGTGGTCTGACTGCACTTGGAGTATTGTGAGCATTTTGGGCCCCTTACCTATGAAAAGATATGCTGGCATTGGAGATGGTCTAGGAGAGGTTCATGAAAATGATTCCAGGAATGAAAGAGTTAATGTTTGATATCCCTGGGCCTGTACTCTCTTGTGTTTAGAAGAATGAAGGGGGATCTCATTGAAACTCATCGAATATTGAAAGGCCTAGACAGCGTGGGTGTGGAGAAGATGGTTCCTATTGTGGGTGAGTCTAGGGCCAGAGGGCACAACCTTGGAATAGAGGGACATCCATTTAGAACAGAGATGAGGAGGAACTTCTTTAGCCAGAGGGTGGTGAATCTGAGGAATTTGTTGCCACAGGGGACAGTGGAGGCCAAGTCATTGAGTATATTTAAAGCGGGGGTTGATAGGTTCTTGGTTAGTCAGGGTGTCAAAGGTCACAGGGAGAAGGCAGGAGAATGGGATTGAGAGGGGTAATAACTCAGCCATGATAGAATGGTGGAGCAGACTCCATAAGAACATAAGAACGTTAGAAACAGAAGCAGGAGTCGGCCATCTGGCCCACCGAAGCTGCTCCGCCATTCTATAAGATCATGGCTGATCTGACCACGGCCTAATCTCCACCTACCTGCCTTTTCCCCATAACCCTTAATTCCCCTCGAAGGGCTGGGCGGCTTAATTCTGCTCCCATGTTTTGTGTCTACTAATGTTATGCAACTCTGCTCTGTGGAAATTTTTTTTACTATCTATCTTTTCAATGCCTTTCACAATTCTGTATCCCTCTATTAGATCCACCTCTCCTCCAAGCAGTAAAAGCCCAATGTTTCGTCATACTTGAAACATTTCATCCTAGGCAGCGTCCCAGTAAATGTCCTCTCCACCGCAGCCACATTCTTCCTTTGGAAGGTTACCCGAGTTCCTGCTCAGTTCCCAGTGAAGTCGGATCACAGGAACTTTCCCGATCTCTTGTGCCATCACAATACTATTTGCGCTGAATCTAGATAAGTCACCAAGTACTCTTAACAAGCTTCCAATAATGAACTACAGACGGTGGACTGACTGGTTGCATCATTGTGCGCGATTCCAATGCACACGAGTGTAATGGGCTACAGACAATTTTGGACACGGAGCATAAGTGATCATAGGCACAGCGCTCCCCACCACGGACAGCATCTACTCGAGATATTGCCTCGTGCAAGCAGCATCTACCAAAGGTCTCCAACATCTAGACCATGCCCTCTTCTCGTTGCCTCGGTCGGGCAGGAGGTACTGAAGCCTGAAGCCCAAAACCGCCTGGTTCGGGAACAGCTTTTGGACTTTCGTTGTTGGCCCATCTTTGTTCTGTGTGCAGTTTGTCATTGATTCTGCTGTGTGTCTTTGCACTTACTGTGAAAGCCCGCAAGAAAATTAATCTCAGGGTAATACATCGCGACATATACAGTATGTACTTTGTTAAATTTACTTTGGGCTACTTTTCGACAACTGTTGGGTTCTTGAACTGATCCTTTCTCAGCAATGTAACACTGCAGGCCACCGCTTGCACTGCCTCACTATTGGCACGTCTCTAATCGTGTGAAACAATACTTCAGTGCAAAAAATATTTTTTTCTATGCGGTACAATTTAGGCATCGTGTATATTTTATGCTGCTGAAGGCTAATTTTCATCACACCTGCGTCTTACGGTACTTGTGCGCATGTCAATGAACTCGAAGTTGCCTAAAGCTGCCGTCGCTGTTCGCGACACAAGCGCATCGAGCTGAAACTCTCCAAACGCATCGGTTCCCACAGCTGCTCACGGGAAACCGAACAGAACGGGCCTGCCAGTTCTCTTCCGACCCTTCTATCTCTGCTGAGACTAGATTAAGATCCCGCTTGCTTTCTATAACGGTTTGCACCGACTTTGGATCAAGGTGAACCTGTTCAAGACCGTTCCCTGCCCGCTCCCAGAAGCGCTTGCACTGAACTCCGGGTCACCGTGCACCTCCTCACATCCGCGGGTATCGGTTCCCACTCAATCTGGAGCAGATCTCGTCTGTTCGCATCTTATCTGCCCCCCTCCCCATTAGTGGTAACCCTCCGCACTAGCGACCTTCTCCAAAGCGTCCCTACCTGCTTTAGGAATCTTTCCACCGCGGTTCAGTTCTTATTTCGGTTGATCCTATAATCAGAGACAAGGCAGCGCCCTCCCGAATCTGTCCCTGTTTCTGTTCACTCTGAATCCGGATCAGTCTAACTCTTTGCCTATGCTCCCTACACTGATCCAGATTAACGTGATGCCACGCTATCATACAATTCAACCGGATTCGGACCACAGAGGATCTGCCCCGTACTTGTGTTTACACTGGATCGGACCCGCTTGGAAGCTGTCGGACTCCCAGCCACGCCACTCACCAAACCCACCAGCCCTCCAGCAACCTGTTCGTTGGATTGTTCTCACACACCTTAGTGTACTTCACTCGCACGTTTTTGGCCGGCTTCGGCTGCTGCTCTCTGCCTCCCTCTCCGTTGTCCATCACGCCGTTTGAAGCCATGAAACACACGGTCCTTGCCGTTCCACCCCTTGCTTCCGCCGCACGATGCGCCAAGACCCCGTGAGCAGCAGCGAGCACTCGGGGCCGTTGATGGCGAGCAGCCTTTAAGCACCGGGCTGCCGGCAACCGATTGGTCGGTCCCACCTCACCGAGCCAGTCCCGCCTGTTTAAAGTGACACTGACAGGCAAACTGCTCCGAGTTCATTCATCGCTGCTTCCGCTAAACACTGCCAACCTAACAGAAGCATTTAAACAGTGGAAGTATGCGCGCAGGCATGCGGTGCGTGGCGAAAGCGTTGGGCATTTAATACCGCGGGGTAGATGGACATCCAGCAAAACCTCAACCATGCGCAAATTTATAAAAGGTGCACAGGGTGAGTCCGCCTTCGCACCATCCCAACACTGCCTTTTCAATCAATACACAACTGGAACTCAACGAGTCAGGCAGAGAAGCGGATAGTCCAGATGAAGAGTCTCGACCCGAAACGTGGACTATCCTATTCCCTCCATAGACGCTGCCTGGCCGGCTGAGTTCATTCACCGCTTTTTAAGTTGTTCCAGATTCCAGCAGCCGCCCTCTGCTGTGTACCCACTGTCCCAGAATGAGCTAAGGAGCTGCAGGATTTCGGAAAGAGTTTGTCTCATTCCGAGGTGAATGTATCGGCGTCCAGGTGCTTTGCTCTGTGCCAAGATCTACCTGTTGGAATCTCGATCTGCCCGAGACTTCCAGCGTTTGCGTTCCCCGCTGCCCGTATATCTGTGCGGGAATCTCTCGGTCACTGCCAGGGGGTTGTCTCTGAGTGTGAATGGCTCAGTGTTGGAATCTGTCACTGGGAGTCTCTTCCACTCACTACTCTCACCCGGGTTAAATTCCTCGCCCTTGTCATTTCTCACCTCACTCTCGGGATCTCCCGCGTTCCGAATCTCACTGCCCAGTGTCACCGCTGACTCGCCCGTCGGTATAACTTTCTCACACCTGTTTGAATACCTCAGTGGAAAAGAATCTCGCGGTCCGTGTCGCTCAAGTTCAGGTTAGTTCATTGTCACGTACACCAGAGCGCGATGAAATTCCTTGTTCGTATGAAGCTCATAACCTCAACAGTTCACGGAGTACGGTACAATAAATACAGCGACCGGCGCGAAAGCGCAGAGATTGTACCGCAGTCTGAGGTGACGAGAGTAGGGTAAGCGAGACGGGTAGAGTTAACAGTCTGAGAGCACCGCAGCACCACTGTGGAAGGGGGTAAATGGTTCTGAAGTCTGATAGCAATGGGGAGGAGGCTGCTCTGCACATCTGGGATTTCAGGCCCCCGTACCTTCCCCCAGAAGGTAGAAGAGAGTAAAGGGAATGAGCCAGATGGAAGACCGCCTTGACCATCTGAGCAATGCACCATGGAGACGGACTGAGTGGAAGAAATGACTGGACTGTGATGTGATGCTGAATGTCTGAATCACGTTTTCACCGGACAAATCTACCTCTGTCAGAAACTCTCTGTTCAAACCTCTGTCTGATACTTTTCTATTCAAGATTCTCACTTACTGAAACTCTCGTTGCCCAAACCTCGCACTCTCTGCGTGAACTCTGGCAGTTTGAATGTCTCTGTTCAGGGTCCCCAACTTCCATCTACATTTCTCAGCCTCAGTCCAGTCCCCACCTCTCAATGTCTGAATCTCTCAGTGTGCAAACCTCTCATTGTCAGGATCTCTCTCTCTTCTGCCTGAATTGCTACTTCACTGCTGCTGTCTAGGGCACAGAACAGATTGACAAGGATGCTCCAGGGACTGGAGGGTTTGAGTGATAAGGATGGACTGAATACGCTGGGATTGTTTTCCCTGGAGAAATGGAAGCTGAGGGAACGACCTTTCAGAGGCTTATATCATCACAAGGATGGCCACAGTTTTTTTCACGGAGTAGGGGATGCTGAAACTCGAGAGCATAGTTTTAATGAGAGAGGGGGAAAGTTTAAAAGTGATCCGAGAGGCAAGCTTTTCAGACAGAGTGGGTGGGTACGTGGAATAAGCTGCCAGAGGAAGCGGTAAAGGTGGGTAAAATTAGAATGTTTGAAAGGAATTTGGATAGGAAAGGTTTAGATGGATATGGACCAGATATAGGCAAATGGGACTAGCTGGGATAGACATTGGTCAGCATGGAACAATTGGGGCACCAGCCCTGTTTGCTGTATAATGATATAACAAAATGACTCTGTTTGCTCTCACGGATCTGGCCATCACTGGCAAGACCAACATCTATTTCTCATTCCTGGCCACAACTGAGAAGCTGTCAGTGAGCTGTTCTCCTTCTGGTGAAGATGTTCTCTTGGTGCGGATGGGGAGGGAGATCCAGGAGTTAGAGTTGGGAGGCAACATGCAAATACTCCTCTGTAACTGTCCTTCTTGGTGATCGAGTTCAGGGTGTTTGGGAGGTGCTGTTGAGTAACTTGGCAGAGTAACAGTTTGTAGGTTGTACACCCTGCACCCCTGGGGTGCTGGTGGTGAAGGGGATGAATAGAGAGGCACCGATCTAGAGGATTACTTGGTCCTAAATGATGTAGAATTTTCTTAGGATTAATTAATGCAGTGAGTTCAAGCAAAATATTTCAACACAGTCCTGACTTGCATTTTGTAGAAAGGCTTTGTGATGTCATGGAGTGAGTCACTTGGCACCGAGTAACCAGCCTCTCACGTGCTCCTGTATTTCTATGGCTGGGTCAGTTGAGTTTCTGCTCAATGGCCACCATTAAATTATTGATGGTTAGCGACACAGTGATGGTAATGCAAGAGTCATTTGTTAGACTGTCTCTTATTAGAGATTGTCACTGTCCGGCACTTTTGTGACACAAATATTACCAACCACTTATCAGCCCCTGATTGTCTAGGTCCTGCTGCATGCAGGTAGGAGTTGCACAATTTGCTTTGGATGTGAACAGAATTGATCATTGTGCAATAATCAGCATGCACCCCAGTTCTAGCCTTAAGATGCACAGAAAAGTTTTAAGTTTAACTTATTATCAGTGTGTGTGTGTCCCTATATATATGTATGTGTGTATCTCTCTCTCTCTCCCTCTCCCTATATATATAGCTAGATAGATACACACTACACACACACACACACACACACACACACACACACACACATATATATATATTAAACATATTCTAGTTTGAGGTTTATTTTCTTACATGTGTTTACAGGAAAATGAAGAAAAACAATAGAATTTATGAAAAACTCTATATGGACAAGCAACCAATGTGCAAAGGAAAACAAATTGTGCAAACACATTAAAGATACTGAGAACACGAGCTGTAAAGAGTTCTTGAAATGGAGTCACAGTAGGAGCCTGGTGGATGGATGGTTATAGGGTAATAACTGTTCCTGATCCTGGTTGTGTGGGCCCTCGGGATTTTGTACCTCCTGAAAGACAGTAGAAGTGAGAAGAGAGCATGGCTCGGATGGTGGGTGTCTTTAATTATGGATGCTGCTTTCTTGTGGCAACACTCCATGTAACCATACTCAATGGGGAGGGATTTGCCTGTGATTGACTGGGCTGTATTCACCATTTTTAGGAGACTTTTCTGTTCCTGGTCACTGGTGTTTCCCTACCAGGCTGTGATGCAACCTGTCAGGATACTCTCCACTGTGCATCAATAGAAGTTTGTTGAAGTTTTTGGTGGCGTGCAAAATCTACACACACTAGGAAAATAGAGGTACTGTCATGCCTTTGTGATGGTCCCAGACAGATATGATATGATAATGTCCACGAATTTAAAATGACTGGACCTCTCCACCTCTGATCTCCTAATGATGCCTGACTCATAGACCTTTGGTTTCTTCCTCCCGTAGTCGATAACCAGCTCTTTGGTTTTGCTGATATTGAGCGAGAGGTTGTTGTGATACCACTGAACCAGATTTTCAATCTTCCTTCTATATGCTGATTAATCATTAGCTTTGAATCGGCTAGCAATTGTGGTGTTGTCAGCAAACTTAAATATGGCATTGGAGTTGAACTTAACCGTACGATCATAGGTATAAAGTGAGTAGAGCAGGGGGCTAAGCACACGGCCTTAAGGTGCACCTGTGCTGATGGTGAGTGTGGAGGAGATGTTGTTGTCAATCCATACTGTCAGGAAATCAAGGATCCAGTTGCATAAGGAGTATTAAGACCAAGGTCTTGGAGCTTAGTGTTGACTATTGAGTGGATGGTAGTGTTGAATAGTGAACTGTAGTCAGTGTGTTGGCGCGTGGCCAAGTGGTTAAGGCGTTCGTCTAGTGATCTGAAGTTCGCTAGTTTGAGCCTTGGCCGAGGCAGTGTGTTGTGTCCTTGGCACTTAACCACACCCCAGTGCAATGACACCAGTGCCAAGCTGTATGGATCCTAATGCCCTTCCCTTGGACAACATCGGTGGCGTGGAGAGGGGAGACTTGCAGTCTTCCATACAACCTTGCCCAGGCCTGCGCCCTGGAAACCTTCCAAGGTGCAAACCCATGGTCTTATGAGACTAACGGATGCCTATTAAAAAAAAGTCAGTGAAGAGCATCCCGATGCATGCATCTCCTACTGCCCAGGTGGCCTGGAGCTGAGAGAAGTGCCAGTGAAATAGCATCTGCTATTGACCTGTTCTGGCTGTAGGCAAACTGGAGCAGATTCAGAGCAAGACAGATGGTCACCCTGCAGCTCAATAATGTACTGCACACCAGAGGGTTCATGTCAGGCAGAAGAGAGTCACTTAGCGGGTAGTGCAGGAGTCTCTCGAACCCAGCTTTCTCAGCACCCATTGTTTGGTACTGAGTACTGCTGGGGAATATAGCTAGAGGTAAGTCCACATGGGGCCGCGGCTGAAAGTTGTGGGGTTTGGGTGCAGTGATGGGTACTTATGGAAGTTGGAACATTTTTGGGTGAGGTGGCAGACAGGCAGACAGGTTGTACCTCAATGGAGACGGGACCAATGTCCCTGTGTGAGAATGCTGGAGAGAGTTTAACCGACTGACGGGACTCTGGGAACCTGAGGGGAGATCAGGAGGGAGGAAAGCTAAGATGGAAATAAAAGACAGAGGTTCAGGTGAGGGGGCAGTTAGGAAGAAAGGGGGAAAAAAGGCAATAATGCAGGGCAAAATCAGGGGTAACGAAAACCATAGACTTTTGGGAAATGGCGGAATGGACAAATATAACAGTGCAGCACAAACAGAGTAACGAAAAGTGATAAGATAACAGCACTTTATCTGGAAGCATGCAGCACTTGTGACAAGATACTGAGCTGACGACATAAACAGAAATAAATGGCATGATGTGAAACTGGGTTAGTTTGCCGATTTCCTCTCTGAGGGAGATAAGGTGCAAGGTGTTGAAGGCTGGAAGTGAATATTCAGAAGAATTTTGGGGGGAGATTGGCAGAAATGAACAGGAAGAATAGTATCTCCATCATTGCAGGATGGGGTGTCTGCAATAGTGAGGGACGATATTAACCTGTTGAATCACAGAAAGAATTTAAATTCAGTTAATAATCTGGAAAATGACAAAACAACCATTAGTCTTAGTAATAAAGATGAAGTGGACTGCTGTAAAAAGCTCAGATAAGAAAACTGCAAATCAACCCAATCTGACCAGTAGATAACTACAGAGTCACCACCCATGTCATGTGGAGACTTTCAAATGTCCTCAAGCTGATATGTTTTACCATTACCACTGCACTCAGACCAAGGAAGAGTATGAGAAAGTACAAAAAAGAACCCCCTGTCATCAAAAAAGGCACCAAATTCAGACACAGCATTCCTATTTCAGTGAGTCTTCCAAATTCCTCCTCACAAAGTTGTGGGGTAGAGCTGTTCCACAGGCTGGTAAATCAGAAGTTTATTGAAGTAACGCTCGCTCTTATAGTATCGTAGCTTACGGACAACTCCATCACTGTAAGCTTGTCTCCCTGATGGCACGGATCTGACAGAGGAAATGACACTGGTACACAGATAAGGAGGAATAGCCCAACGTGAGAGTGCGGGAGACAAGGCTGAAACGTTCAGAATTATGTTTAACAAGACTTGCTGAGTTGGGCCCCTTATCTAAGAAAGGAGCGGCTGACATTGGAGAGGGTTCAAAGGAGGTTCACAGAAATGATTTCAGGATCGAAAGACTTGTCAGATGAAGAGTGTTTGATGGCTCTGGGCCTGCGTTCACGAGCATTTAAAAGATTAAAGATTAAAGTCTGTCCCGAGCCTTGTGGCCCATCAGGCCGGTGCTTATGCCGGTTTCCGTGGCGTGAAGCGACTGAGAGTACGAAATTCCCCACTCCACAGGACGCCAGTCTATCATGAGGTTAACCCCCAGCACTTTTGCCATTCTCAGCTGGGTAGACTAGAGCATTGTTTGGTTAAGTGCCTTGCTGAAGGACACTCATGCAGCCCCAGCCGAGGCTCGAACCCACAATCTTCAGATTGCTAGTCCAACGCCCTAGCCACTTGGCCACACACCACACAGAATTCAAAAGAATGAGGGGTAAAGCCAGTGTAGTTAAAATGGTCATAGCATCTCAGTTTAACTATCTTTCTATGATGCTTCCTTTAAACATATCAGATTTGATCTACAAGCAATACAACAAAATTATCAGTGATTTTCTATGGGATAAGAAGAAGAAGCCCAGAATTAAAATGAGTAAGATGTCTACGTCCAGGGATTCTTGATCTGTTGGGGAGTTGGTCGGGTTCCACACTGCCCTTGTGCCCACGGTTTTGTCTCCTGGGTGACAGGACAATGATACCTAATGTAAACAATGACAATTTACTATTTTAAAGGTGGGTCTCATCACAGCTGCAAGAATTATATTGCAAAACTGGAAAAAACCCAGATGTCCCACTGTGAAGGAATAGACTGAAGAAATGATTAAGATTTCATTATATGAACACATGTTGGGAAGAATTAACAGTGAGGGGAAAGTGCAAGACGCGTGGGATCAATTTTGGTTGTATGTTAATTTAAACTTAAATTAGAACTTCTTTCTGTCTCTAAGTTTTATTTGTTTTCTTCTCATGGGATGGCTGTGTAAATATGCTGTACACTATCTGCTCTGTGATATGCTGTGCTGCTTTGTAAAATAAGAATAAGAAGAATTTGAATTACAAAAAAGAATGAGGGGTGAACTCAGAGAAACCCATTGAATGTTGAAGGGCCTCGATAGAGTGGGTGTGGAGAGAATACTTCCTATGGTGGGGGTGTCTAAGACCAGAGGACACGGAAGCAGAATAGAGGAGGAAGTTACTTAGCCAGAGAGTGGTGAATCTGTGGAATTCGTTGCCACAGGTGGCAGTGGAGGCCTGCATTGGGTATATTTAAGGCAGAGGATGATAGATTCTTGATTAGTCAGGGAATGAAGGGATACAGGGAGAAGGCAGGAGACTGGGTCTGAGAGGGAAAATGGATCAGCCATGATGAAGTGGTGGAAGAGAGTCATTGGGCCAAATAGCCTAATTCTGCTCCTATATCTTATGGTCTCTTGGGATCCCTACCAGACCCCAGACAATACAATTCACTCCAGAAGCAACCAAGAGCAGTGCATACGCAGAGGCAATGTACCCAGCCATCAACCCAGGTGGACTATTGAAGTATTGAGCTTGCCCCCAAGTCAAGCTGTGCAGCTACACTCTGGCAGCCGCCCGACCGTGCGGAAAATTGCCCAGCTGCTGCTCAGAAACACCAGCACAAAACCGAAGCAATGCACACTAAATGCCGGAGGAACTCAGCAGGTCAGGCAGCACCTATGGAGGGGAACAAGTAGTCAACATTTCAGGCCAAGTCCCTTCATCAGGACGAGAAATGGGGGGGGGGGCGGTGCAGAAGCCAACATACAAAGGTGGGGGGGGGAGGGAGGAGCACAAGCAGGTGATAGTTGAGACCAAGTGGGTGGGAAGGTTGACGGGTGGGAGAAGGGAGTTGATGTGATAGGCGGAAGAGGCAAAGGGCTGAAGAGTAAGGAATCTAGTAGGACTATGGGGGAAAGAGAAGGAAGAGGAGCCAGAGGAAAGTGATGGGCAGGCGAGAAGAAGAGAAGGCATGAGAGGGTAACCAGAATGGGAATGGAAGAAAGAGAGAAGGGAGAGGGGTTAGTAAGTACCGTAAGTTAGAGATAAAGATGTTTGTACCATCAGGTTGGAGGCTACCCAGATGGAATAGGAGGTGATGATATTCAAACTGATTCCGGCCCATTAGTTACCTCTCTAGAAGCAGCAAATTTATGGAAGAACTTAGTGTACACATCTTTGATCCTTCCAAATCCCTCATTACCAGAATCTCTCACTTAGGGATCGGCTCCTGAACTCACTGGTTGAGTTGTTCTCAGCCTGAATTCCGTACCAATTGTCAATAGTACGTTTTTCACCGAGGGAGCGATCACCAAGTCTGCACCTTCCTGCTGGCGGTGCCAAACTGGGTGACTCTCAGGGCTGTGAGGAGGATGTAGTGAGGTTTCAGGGGCATGTGGTCAGTCTAGGTGAATGGACAAGCACATGGTGGATGGGCCATTATGTGGAAACTCTGAGGCCATTTGTTTGGTAGAAGAATGTAATAAAAAGAACTAAATCAGGAGAATTTGAAAGCGATTGGTGTTCAGAGGGATCTGGGTACATGAAATACTGAAAGTTTATATGCAAGATTGCAAATGGGCTGTTGGCAAGAGGTGAACATGAAACCAGGGCGAGAGTAGAAATGTTCAGCCCTAGTGGCTAACACTTGGAATATCGTGCAGATCTGGGAGGATAAATTTGCAATAGGTGGATTGGAAGGAAGGTTTAGCAGAGTAATTCCTGGAATGGCCAGTTTATCATACAAATGGACTAGGTCTGTACTCTGAAAATCAGAAAAAAATACTATAGATGTTGGAAATCTGAAATGAAAACAGAAAATGGGAGATTCTGGCCTGAAATATACTCTCTGTTTCTGTTTCCACAGATGCTGCCTGGCTTGCTGTGTGTTTCGGGCATTTTCTCTTGTTAGGTTTTGTGCTCTCCCGAATTCATAAAGATGAAACATACAAAATGTTTAGATGACTTGAAAGGGCAGAAGTAGGGTTTCGCCCTGGCCAGCAATAACAACCCTTAAAGTAAGTGTCAGCCATTCAGGAATGAGATAAGAAGAAATTTGTTCAAATAGAGAACGCAAGAAGGAAAGAAAATAGGGGCGGAGGTAGGCCATCTGGACCCTCCAGTTTACCACAATATTCAGTATGATTGATGGTAGCTGATCTTCTCTCCTCTTCTGTGCCAAGTCTACATCACCTTCAGCCTTACAATCTTTCAAACCTCATTCTATCTTCTCCAGTGATCTAGGCTGTACAACCCTCAACAGATGCTGGTGGCCCATCCACCAAGTATATTCAAGTCAGCTACTGATAGCTCTGAATACTTTGGGAACAAAGAGAGAAATTAGAGATGAGCTTTATTTGTCACATGTGCTGTCCAAGGATTGTGCTGGGGGGCCAGCCTGGAAGTGTCGCCGTGCTTCTTCACCAACGTCATGTTCCCACAACTTACTAAGCCTAATCCATATGGCTTTGGAATGTGGGAGGAAATCGGAGCCCCCGGAGGAAACCACGTGGTCGCAGGAAGAGCATACAAACTCCTTACAAACAGCAGCGAGAGCTGAACCCCAATCTTCCGCTCACTGCCACCGTAGTGTGTTATGATGCCCACCTGCACTACCATACCATCCAAGGGGTTGCTGAAGAAAAGCTGTGCTGATTTAATCAATCAGTCATGATCTTACTCAGTGCTGGAGAGGGATGGAGGCCTACTTTTTCTTTATTTTTGCTTTTCTGATTACTTATCTTCTAATATTCTCACTGCTCTGATCTCTCAACGTCTAAATCTCCTGTTCAATACCCAGGTCAATCACCGTCTGAACTTCTCACTGACTAAAATCTTCAATTTATCTCCTGTACTACTTGCTGTCAAAATTATTTACCATTACTACCTATAACCTCCGGCTCCCAATAAACAGTGTTTATCCTATTTTACAATTGTTTTCCATAAACTTTCTAAAAGATTAGCCTATTTATTTTAACAAACAATATCATCAGACTCTGATATTCAGAGTGCATTTGATTTTATAATCAATATCCATTATATTTCAATAATAAGCTCCAGCAGATTTTACAAACAATATGACGGGGTTTTCAATAATTGTCTACTATCTGATTTAACAATCAATATCAGCATCCCATGATCAAAATCAATCCTTGTTACAATACTAATATGTGTCACTTTTAAATATTCAACTCCCAAATGATTTCATAATCAATATCCATCAAGTTTCTAAAATCAAAATGTACTTGCAAATTTGTTTGGACGAATAAGGACCTGCTCTCAATTATTTTTTCCCATCGTCAACTTCCAATAAACTGTATCTTTCTAATATTGAAATCAGTCTTCATCAGCTTTCAATTAACTGTGCCAACACAATCTTAATATCAAAATCTGTCAGCTTCTATTAATCAGCATGTATCCAATTCTATATAAAAAAAATCATTGTGCATCTTATTTGAATGGGTCTTTATCTGACTTTATACAATACATTTATCAGCTTGCTATGTTATAGAATTAAAGGCAATCAAGTTTCAATAATAATTCTCCATTTGTTTTACAATTAATATCCACCAGTTTTCAATAATCAGTGTCCATCAATTAACAATCAATATACATCATCGTTCAGTAATGAGAATCAATTTGATTTTACGATCTACATTCATCAGCTAACAAGTATCAGTGTCATCATATCTTACCTACCTCCTGTCTATTTTTCCTGTTATTAACCCATTTTCACAAATTATCCTTCTGATTTGGCAATCAGTACCCTGCAGCTTTTAATAATTAGTGTCCATCCATTTCACATTGAATATTATGTGATTTTAAAGTCAAGATCATAAGCTTTCAATATTCAATTGCCATATACATTTGAAATTAATATAAAACAGTTTTCAATAATCAATGTCTATCTGATTTTACAATCAATATCCATCAATATTCAGTGATCATTCTCCAGCCAATTGACATTCAAAACACATCATCTTTCATTAATCCAATATTTAATCAGTATCAAATATTGTAGTTTTCAATAATTACTCTATCCAATATTAAAATCCATATCCATCAGCAATCTATAATCTGTGCCTATATAAGCTTTCAAATCAAAATCATCAGGTTCCATTAAAGTTACAAACAATATCCATGTTACAAACTATATTTATTACTGTCAATGATCACCTTCCATGTTATTTGAAAATCAATATTCATCAGTTTCCAAAAATTTGTCCATCCCGATTTTGTATCAGCTGCTTACAAGCTTGGTTAAATCAGAGCCCATTTGATTTTTCAATTATTATCCATCATTGATCGATAAACAATCATTGTGATTCCTAACAATATCCAATGGCTTTTTGAAATAAGTAGCTGTCTCATTTTACATTGACTATACTTCAATAATTAGCATTCATCTGATACTTATATTAATACTTGTTGGATTTTAATAATTAGTGTATGATTTTACAATCAGCATCTGTTATCCAACTGACTTTACAGTCTCTTTCTAAAGTATGGGTCTATTTGTTTATACACCAACTTTCGCCAATCTATCGAATCTTACAATGAATTACTTCAGCTTTAAGTAATCCATGTCCGTCACCTTGTGTAGATTAGTAACAACAGCTATTTTACAATCAGTTTTCAGTAAACAGCATACAAAAAAAATCCAAGCTTCCAATAACTTCCCATCAATCAATTGCACAATCAATATCATCATTTTACAATCAATGTTTTCGCTCTTTCAATAATCAGCGTTACTTCTGTTTTGTAATAACACTCGACAACAGAGATTTTGCTTCCTGAATACTTTTGAGTGTACCTTATGGATTTTGGGTGGCTGATCATGGAAATCACCATGAAATCTCCCCATCATGCAACATTGTTTGGAAATTGCCTATATTTGTTATTTCAATTCATAATTCAAGTCAAATTAAAATGTCGCCCACAATGTAAGCTGGAAGGTTTTCTATCTTGTCCAGACAGGCATACCCGGGTATACTTAGGCAGGGCAGAAGCTGCATGGAAGGACAGATTTTAGAAAGGCTTCTACTAGGAATGCAGCTGGGATGGATACAGCAAGTACAGTTGTTTCATTTACGAATGGGACAGCCGTGCTAAGGAATCTCATCACCTTCAAAAGAGTTGGCCACTCCACAAGCAGTTGGTTCCAGGGCAGAAAAGTGTGGCACATAAGCTGCTTGTAGACCCAACAAAGATACTTTTGCCTCCTTCTTCATATAAAACTGGGGCTTATGAAAAATTTTGTGAAAGCGACAAAAAAGGAAAGTGAAGGATTTCAAAATTTGAGACAGATGTTTCCCAGAATAACATGGTGCCAAGACGAAGGAAGGCATTTTTGTTGGTCCACAAATCAAACAGGCCATCAGTGACAGGCAATTCAAAGAACTTCTCATGGGACCCGAAAAAATCACATGGAAGTCATTCAAGGATGTTGTTGAAAATTTTCCTGGCAACTACAGAGCACCAAACTACATGCAGCTGGTTGAGAACATGCTTCAAGCATACAAAAGCGTGAAGTGCAACATGTCACTAAGGATTCACTTTCTCTATTCCCATTTTGACTCCTTCCCTGCAAATATTGGCGCTATTGGTGACGAACATGGTGAAAAGTTTCAGCAGGACATTGCGGTCATGGAAAAATGGTATCAAGGCAACTGGAATCCATTAGTGCTGGCTGATTATTGTTGGACACTTAGTGAGAAGCCTCAGACACTGAATACAAATGAAAATCATCAACAAAACAGTTTTGGCTGAGTTGAACTATTGCAATGTGTCAGCACTGTTATACAATTAAAGACATTATATTCAAAAAAAGTTAATTTCTTGTTTCTCCAAATTCTTATGTGATACAAGTAGTCTGAAACTAGATTTGTGTTCAGCTTCAAGTAGTCTATCATACACAAAAAAAAAATCCTGAGGAAGCAACACTTATGAAAAAAATTGTTGTCCAGTGTAAGCAGCAATTAATCTGCTAAAATCAGTATCCAAATTCCCTTACAATCAATATCCACCACTCTCAGTGATTATTTTCTATTGTATTTGTAATGAACATCCATTAATTTTAAATAATTACCCACCTCCAATTCATATTAGTAATCTATCTGCTTTCAATAATTTTCATCCATTCAATTCTGCAATGCTCATCAGCTTTCAATAAATTGTCTATACACTTATAAAATCAAGTCAGCAGTTTTTCAATAATATACATCTGTTCAATGTTAAACACAAAAACACCATCTTTCAATAGTGTACATTGCACTTTACAATCTAAAGCTATCAATTTTCAGTAATGTCACATGATGTTACAACAAATTTCCATCAGTGATGGGTGTCCATCACTACCCACCATCATTTAGTAGTCAGAACCAATCTGATTTTACAAATAATATCCAAGAGTTTGCAGGAAGTAGGTATCATGATTAATATCCATCACTTTTGAATAATCTATGTCTATCACATATTAAATGAATAATCAGATTTTTAACATTGGTATTTAGAATTTTGTAATAAAATTGAGCAGCTTTCAAGAATCAATAGTCATCTGATTTTATAATCAACATATTGTACATCAATGTCTCTTATCAATCGTATTTTGTAATCAACACCCATTATTTCTATAGTCATCTATTTAATTTTAAAATAAATATCTATCAACTTTCTTTTATCAGTAATTATCTTACTTTAAAATGAAAAACTATCAGATTTCAAGTTTACAATTAATATCCATCTAGTTTCAATGTCTATGTACATATTTTTAAATGAATCTGTCTTCTTTCTAAAATTGATATTCAATATGATTTTATAATCAATAGCCATCAGTCTTTACTTATCTGCACTTAGTCAACTTCGAGGCAAAATCTACCAATACCCAGTGCACATTCTATTTTACTACCCATATCAGTCAGCCTGCAATGATCAGTCTCTATTCAGATTCCCAAACACTATCATAAATGTCATAAATATTGATGGAATTTTCCAGTAAAACAGCTAGAAGCATTTAGTGATCAGTATCCATTTGTTTCTAAAACAATTTTCATTGAAAGTACAAGAGATGCAGATATGATTTTCTCTGGAAAACCATCTCACATGAAAAGTAGCAACTGCAGACCAAACTTGAATTACAGAAGGATGCTAAACAGCTGTGGCCTCTTACAAAGTAAAACCAAATGACATGAGGTGACAAGGTTTTTTTCCCAGATAAGCTCAATGCCTTTCATGCTCTCTTTGACCGACAGAACATGGAGGCACCTTTACAAACTCCTACAGCCCTTTGACAACCTGTGATTTCAGTCTCTGAGGCCGAGATGAGAGTGTGAACTCATGAAGACATCTGGCCCAGATAGCTTTAAATTCCCTGGCATTTTCATTTCAGATGATTTGTCCTGGGTCTGGCACATAAATACCAGAAGGCTTGGCAGCACCTCTACTTCCTTAGAAGTTTGTGAAGATTTGGGATGTCATCTAAAACTTTGAGAAAGAGTAGAGAATTTCCTGACTGGTTGCGTCATGGCCTGCTATGGAAACACTAATGCCCTCAAACGGAAAAGCAACAAAAAGTAACGGATCTGGCCCCGTCCATCACTTTGAAATTCCATCAACATTCAGCAATTCACATCAATCTGATTTTATAAGGTATAAACATTAGCGTAGAATAGTGGATGTCAACCAGATGCCAAAATCAATTCCTAACATATTTTATTAATCAGTATCCAACTGGTTTTACAGTCAAAGTCTATCACTTTGCAATAATCAACATGCATTTGACTGTACAAGTAACATTTGTTATCTTTCAACAATCTTTGCCAAAAAGAATTTTCAATCAATGTCTATCAATTTTCAATGATCAATGTCCATTTGAAATTACAATCAATAGTTATTAGTATTATTATCAACTGTTTTATAAGTTGCAATGAAATTTCATCAGCTTTTGATCACTAGTGTCAATCCAATTTTAAAAAATAATATCAATCAGTCTTCTACAATCTTTCAAGTTGAAGTTCAAGTTTAATTGTTATTCAACCATACATGAATACCCATGAATACAGCCAAATGAAACAGTGCTACTCTGGGGCCAAGGTGCAAAACACAATACCAACAGTCACACACAGCACAAAGCACATATAGAACATATAGATAGTAAGCACATGTAAGATAGCAGTAAAATACATTTACACACAAAAGAAGTTAAGACCCTGAGTCCATGAAGGCCACAGCAGTCTTCAGTCAAACACAATACAGCTCGTTTTTTGCCAGGAGAACATTTCGGGGGGCGGGGGGGCAATACTGACTCCAGCTTGGCTGCCATGCCACACCACCCCTGGCATTCCAATGCCTCTCTCCTGGACTGCTGTAAACAGGTGGATCTGCGGCTTGAGGCCTAGTTCTTGTTATGACCAAGGCCATGCAGCTCCCCGCCATCTGCCCATGTTGTCCGCCAATATAACAGTGAATTCCACATTAACAATGTTCAACAGGGTCTTACGATCGCAGGAAAATTGACTAAGGCCGTCGCTCGCTGTTAGACTGTACCTTGCCCTCGTGCACCGACTACTCCAATGCCTCTTTGAAGCCAGCAGCAGCGATGTCTGCCCCAAGTCCAGCTCTTTCAGTTTCTCTACCTATGAGCAACTCACTGTTGGGGTAGACTTGAAATACTTTTACGTTCTTCATGTCCAGCAGGGACTTGTGGTTGTTAAGAATATGTTTTAAAAAGACAATCACACCTTTGGTTGGCTCCATAGAAGCCATTGCATTTGAGCATGCTACCATCTTAACTCATATTTCTAATGACTGCCACCTTTTCCCTCCTGATTCCGCAATCCCTATACATCATAAACTAATTAGAACTCACCTGATATTACAAAGAAGATCCATAGCATTCAATAATCACTGTCCATCCTGCTATCTAATTAAAATCAATCAGAATTCTAAAATCAATATCTATGTGATTTGCCATCAAAATCTATCAGCTTTTGGTATTCTGTGTAATCGAAGTTTGTGGACAATCAACTCTCTGTCATCATTTATAAAGAATATTCGTCAACTTTAAATAACCAATCGCCAACCGATATTATAGTTAATTCCGTAAGCAGTATTCATCTTATCTTAATATCAACATTCACTAGCATTCTATAATCAGTATCATCTGATTTTATAGTCTACATTCTGTAATCAATATCCACACTATGTGCAGCTGAAATCCATTTACTTTCATTCCCCCTGTGACATTAACTAATTTTTCTCTTTCTACATATATTACTCAATCTGGAGAGTATTACGGGCATTTTAGTTCATATTTCTAACAACTGCATTTCACAATTCCAGTATTGCTCTTTTCTTTCTACTACTGGGCTTCATCTTCCTCTATTTCTACCTCCTCATCTATCAATAACATGCATCGTTAGTGCCTTGCTCTCCATCATTTCACTGACATCCCCTCCTCCCCTACAAATTAAAATACATTTGTTTGATCAGAGTCCATCTGACTTTGCAGTAATATGCAACATCTTCAATATTCAGTATCCAGTTGATTTTATAAACATTATCTTTCATAATTCAATGTTGTTCTATAACCAATACACATAAGCCTTCAATAATCCTGTCCATTCTACTTTCTAATCAATATGCAATGATTTCCCATATCCAATATCCATCATAATGTACCATCTACATCCACCAGCTTTCAATAATCAAAACTATTGATTTGCTATTGATATTGGTTGATTTTTAATATCAGTGACTATTTTGTATTATAATCAATGTCAATCAAATTTTTTAAAACTGCGTCCATTTTTCTTTGCAAACAATGACAAAAGGTTTACCTTAATCACCATCCATTTCTACAAATTTTCAATGACCAAGAAATATCTATTATCTTTTAATAATTAGTATTCATTTAAATTTATAATGAATATCTATAACCTCTACCTATCATCTAAAAACAAGTGTTGACCATTTGATTTTAAACTTCAAAGTTCTGAGAAAATTTATTATCAAAGTGTGTTTATGTCACCATATACCACCTTGAGATTCATTTTCTTGCAGGCATTCATGGTGGAACAGAGAAGTGCAATAGAATCACTACACACAAACACAGACTGACAAAAAACCAATGCGCAAAAGAAGAAAGATTGCTCAAATAAAAAAAAACTAAATAAATAAAACTGATCACTTGAGTTGTAGAGTTACCGAAAATAAGTCCTTAGGTTGTAAAATCAGTTTAGAGTTGAGGTGAGTGAAGTTATTCACGCTTGTTCAGGAGCCTGATGGTTGAAGGATAATAACTGTTCCTGAACCTGGTGGTGTGAGACTTAAGGCTCCTGTATCTCCTTCCTGGTGGCAGCAGCGAGAAGAAAGTATGGCCTGGATAGTCAGGGTCCTCGGTGATGGATGCTATGTTCTTGTGGCATTGCATGTTGTAGGTGTGCTCAATGGTGGGGAGGGATTTGCTTGCAATGGACTGGGCTGAGTCCGTCACTTTTTGTAGGCTTTTCCATTCATGGGCATTTATGTTTCCATTCCAGGCCATGTTGCAACCAGTCAGGATACTCTCCACTGAGCCTCCAAAGAAGTTTGCCAAAGTTTTAGATAATATGTCAAGTCTGTGCAAACCTCTACGACAGCAGAGGTGTTGCTGTGCTTCCTTTGTTCAAAGTTCAAAGTACATTTATTTTCAAAGTATGAATGTGTGCAGTACACAATCCTGAGATTTGTCTTCACACAGACAGCCACGAAACAAAGAAAACCGTGGAAATCATTCAAAGAAAAAACACCAAACCCCCAACGCACAAAAAAAAATCACATCAACAGTGAAAAATCAAGTGTAAAACACGAAATATAAAACATCAACACATGGTGATCGAAACAGTCCAGGTATATTCAGTTCAGGGTGTTGGAGGGATCCCACCACTAAGCACACCTTTCCCTCCCCCACTCTCTCTGCATTCCGCAGGAATCGCTCCCTACACAACTCCCTTGTCCATTCGTTCCCCCCCATCCCTCCCCACTGATCTCCCTCCTGGCACTTATCCGTGTAAGCGGAACAAGTGCTACACATGCCCTTACACTTCCTCCCTTACCACCATTCAGGGCCCCAAACAGTCCTTCCAGGTGAGGCATCACTTCACCTGTGAGTCAACTGGGGTGATATACTGCGTCCGGTGCTCCCAATGTGGCCTTTTACATATTGGCAAGACCCGACGCAGACTGGGAGACCGCTTTGCTGAACATCTACGCTCTGTCCGCCAGAGAAAGCAGGATCTCCCAGTGGCCACACATTTTAATTCCACATCCCATTCCCATTCTGACATGTCTATCCACGGCCTCCTCTACTGTAAAGATGAAGCCACACTCAGGTTGGAGGAACAACACCTTATATTCCGTCTGGGTAGCCTCCAACCTGATGGCATGAACATCGACTTCTCTAACTTCCGCTAGGCCCCACCTCCCCCTCGTACCCCATCTGTTACTCATTTTTATGCACACATTCTTTCTCTCACTCTCCTTTTTCTCCCTCTGTCCCTCTGAATATACCTCTTGCCCATCCTCTGGGTCACCCCCCCCTTGTCTTTCTCCCCGGACCTCCTGTCCCATGATCCTCTCGTATCCCCTTTTGCCTATCACCTGTCCAGCTCTCGGCTCTATCCCTCCCCCTCCTGTCTTCTCCTATCATTTTGCATCTCCCCCTCCCCCTCCAGCTTTCAAATCCCTTACTCACTCTTCCTTCAGTTAGTCCTGACGAAGGGTCTCGGCCTGAAACCTCGACTGCGCCTCTTCCTATAGATGCTGCCTGGCCTGCTGCGTTCACCAGCAACTTTGATGTGTGTTGCTTGAATTTCCAGCATCTGCAGAATTCCTGTTGTTTAAATTGTGATAACTATTTGGTGTCAATAACAAGCATCCAGCTGACTTTACAATTCATCTGAAGCAACCTTCAGCAGTCTGCATCCATCTGCTTTACAATCAATATTCATTTGCAGTTAATGTCCATTCTATTTGCTAAAGACATGTCCATCTGACTTGTTTCTACTAATCACTGCCCATTATATTTTGCAATAAATACCCATTAGATTTCAAAAACCACCGAACAATCAGATTTTAAAATTAACATCCATCAATTTTCAATGCTGATTTTTCATGTCATTTTACTAGTTCCATCCATCACCTTGACATAATTAATATGCACACTTTCAAAAATTATCTTACACCACATTTTTCAATCAATATCCATCAGTTCCTAATAATCAGATTCATCTGATCTTGCAATAAATGTCCGGCAGCTCTCCAGAGTCAGCATTTGCCTAATTTTGCATTTAATGTGCAACAGCTTACAATATCTTATTTGCAATGTCTTATTTTACAGGCTTCAGACTTCAGTTTCTGATAATAATGCTCATCTAACTTTTGATTCAACAATCCATGAAATCTGTGTCCAATAGGATTTATAACCTGTCTCTATTAATGCTCACAACAGGAATTCTGCAGATGCTGGAAATTCAAGCAACACACATCAAAGTTGCTGGTGAACGCAGCAGGCCAAGCAGCATCTATAGGAAGAGGCGCAGTCGACGTTTCAGGCCGAGACCCTTCGTCAGGACTAACTGAAGGCTAAACTTCTTCGGTGTAGGCATCACCGGAAGAGGCTTCGCAGTAGTGAATGAGCTGCTTGGCCTGCTGCGTTCACCAGCAACTTTGATGTGTGTTGCTTGAATTTCCAGCATCTGCAGAATTCCTGTTGTTTGCGTTTAAATTCACTACTGCGAAGCCTCTTCCGGTGATGCCTACACCGAAGAAGTTTAGCCTTCAGTTAGTCCTGATGAAGGGTCTCGGCCTGAAACGTCGACTGCGCCTCTTCCTATAGATGCTGCTTGGCCTGCTGCGTTCACCAGCAACTTTGATGTGTGTTGCTTCTATTAATGCTCATCTCATTTTGTAATCAATTTCCATCAGCATTCCCATACTGGGGATATTTCAGCAATATTTCAAGTGGAGTCTCAGCAGGATGTTATACTATTGCAGTATGAAGTCTTTCCTCTTGTAGTTAAATCCCTTTGCAGTAATGGCCAATGCACCATTTGCCTTCCTATTCCCTTGCTGTACCAGTACACTAACTTTCAGTGACCCAAGGACTAAGGCAGCCTGGATGCTCTGAACACCAACACTTTACAATCCCTCAATATTTAACAAATATTCTGTTTTTTTTTTCAACAAAATTGGGTAATCTCACATTTTTCCACATTATATTCCACCTGCCATGTGCTGGCCCATTTACTTAACCTATCCATATCTGCATAAAACCACACTGCATCATCAGAAAACTTGGATCGATTCTGATGAAGGGTCTTTGACCCCGAGACATTAACTCTCTAACTCTTTCTGCAGATGCTACCTGACCTGCTGAGTATTTTCAGTATTTTCTACTTTCATTTTTAATTGTTTCCTGTCTCATTCTGTAAGTGACCCATATCACCCTTTGCTATTTTTTTTCCTTTATGCATATCTATAGAAGAGTTTATAGTCTGTTATGTCCTTGTTTTCTGTTTTTGTGTGTCTCGCTGTCTAACTCCTGTACCCTATTTTCTTTTCCTTATCAAAAACTTGTTCCTTTTTTATTGAATTCTGAAATTTTCTGTATTAGTGGGCTTAACAGTTTTTCTGACAACATTATAACCCTTTTTCTCTGATCAAATACTACAGTATTTTCTTTTGCAAGCTTTGCTGCACCATGGACAATGTACATTAGTGTTTAATAAATGGTTGCTGTCTAATTTGAAAATCAATCAAAATTCAAAGTTCAAAGTAAATTTTATTATCAAAGTATATATTTGTCCATTTACACCCTGAGTTTTATTTTCCTGTGGGAATACTCGACAAATCTATAGAATAGTAACTGTAACAGAGCCAATGAAAGATCGCCTAACTAGGGTGTTCAACCAAAGTGCAGAAGAAAAAATCTATGCAAATGCAAATATAAATAAATAGCAATAAATATCAAGAACATGAGATGAGGAGTCCTTGAAAGTGAGTCCATTGGTTGTGAAATCATTTCAATAATGGGACAAGTTGAGTGAAGTTTTCTCCTCTTGTTCAAGAGCCTGATGGTTGAGGGGTAGTTACTGTTCCTGAACCTGGTGGTGGGAGCCCTAGGGCTCTTCTATCTTCTTCATGATGGCAGCAGTGAGAAGGGAGGATGTCCTGGGTGGTGGGGATCCCAGATGATGGATGTTGCCTTTCTACAACAGATCTCACATAGATATGCTCAATGGTTGGGCGGGCTTTACCCATGATGGACGATAATCATCATCTTTCAATTAATCAAAGCCATAGCTAACTTAAAATTTAACAACCATGAGCTTTGAAAATTATTGTAGATTCAGTTTGAAAATCAATATGCATCAGCTTTCAATGAGCAGTGTTCAATCAATAGCCAGCATATTTCAAACAACAATGTGCAACAGATTTTACAATTCTATAACCATTCGTTTTCAAAATGGAATATTAGAATCAACATCCATAATCATTTAATTATTAACAACATTCAATTTTACAATAAATTTCTATCCATGTCTCCATCTAAAATATTGGAGGAGGAGAAGATGGCGGCGTGACGCAGCTTGCACGGCCACTCCGGTGAATGATACCTGTATTCTGTCAAGTAGGGTGCTGTGCACAATCCTGATTTGATGGAGACAGACGTGAGAGAACGGAGGAATATCTGGAAAACTTCTGAAATGCCTTTATCGCTGCTGCTGTTACTGTGTGAACAGGAATCTCCAGAGGGGAAGGCCCTGAGTCCTCGGCTTTGCTTGTTGCTCGGCGGCTGGGACGGGGTCGAAGCGCTCGGCAGAGATGGTGCCTGGTGTCCAGTGTCTCGGAGGCTCAAAGTTTTTGGACGGACTCAGAGTCAGCTGTGGTCGGGTGCTTCCAATGCATCGACAGCTGTCTGTGCTGGAGGTTTATGGCAGAAGGAGTTTCTCACTTCTGCCGCCTGCTATCGGGGACTATCGGGAGTCGATCAGAACTTTGAGACTTTTTTTACCGTTCCCATGGTCTGCTCTTTATCAAATTATGGTATTGCTTTGCACTGCTGTAACTATATGTTATAATTATGTGGTCTTGTCAGTGATAGTCTTTGGTTTGTCTCGTTTTTTTTGTGATATCACTCTGGAGGAACATTGTATCATTTTTTAATGCATGCATTTCTAAGTGACAATAAACCAGGACTGAGTGTCCTCATAATCTAAAAAAATTGACAAACTTTCAATATTCTGTGTCCATTCAATTTTAAAATCAACAACCATTATCTTTCAAATGCAAATGTTTGTCTAAATTCCGAATCAAAATTTAAATTAAAATCCTGTGAAAAATGATATCGTATCTGCTAAATGGGGCCCATGGACAATTCTGATTTGATGGAGACGGACGTGAAAGCACAGAGGAACATCTGGAGAAATTTCTGAAACGCTTGTTCGCTGCTGTCGTTGCTGTGTGGTCGGAAATCTTTCGGAGGGTAGGCCTCAAAATCCCCGGCTTTGCCTGCTGTTGGCGACCGAGGTTGAGGTCGAATCTTTCAGATAGAGATGGCGCTCAGTACTTGGTGTTGGAGAGCTGATCAGAGCTTGAAGTTTTCGGATGACTCAGAGTCGGACTGTGGTCGGCATGGCAGGGAGAGTTTTTCTTCCTTCTCCCGTCTGCATGAGATGTGGGACATTTGAGAGACTTTAAACTTTTACTGTGCTCATGGACTTCTTCATCAAGTTATGGTATTGTTGCACTGTTGTAACTATACGTTATAATTATGCGGTTTTGTCAGTTTTTTCCGTCTTGGTCTGTCCTGTGTTTTGTGATATCACACCGGAGGAAATATTGTATCATTTCTTAATGCAGGCATTACTAAATGACAATAAAAGAGGACAACGTGTCTTCATAATCTAAAAAAAATTTCAGTAATATTACCTATTAAGTGTTACAATTGTAGCAAAGAGATTTCAGTAATAACCCAAGCAGGTTTCCAATTCATTATTATGCATGACATCTGATATTTATCAGAAATTGATTTTACTATAAATATCTGATCACTTTAAGCAGCCAGTGCCCATCTAACTTTAAAGTCAATGACTACTGGATTTGGTTGGTTATTGTTCACCTAGTTTTACAATTCATATCCACATGCTTTTGACAATTTACACTCTTCTGACTTCGTTATCATATTCCTAAAGTATCAATAATCAGGATCCATTTGATATTATTATTAATGCAGTCAATGTCCACAGGGGCGCCCAAACAGCTCCAGTAACCCAGGTACCATCCTAACACTTTGTGCTTTCTCTGTGGGAATTGGATGTTCTCCGAGTGGGTTTCCACGCAGTGATCTCGTTACCTCTCACTCCAAAGGTGTGCTGGCTGATAAGACCATAAGATATAGGAGCAGAATTGGACTATTTGGCCCACCCAGTCTGCCCTACCATTTCTTCATGGCCCATCCAATTTTCCTCTCAGCCCCAAACTCCTGCCTTCTCCCCGTATCCCTTCATGCCCTGACCAATCAAGAATTCCTTAAATATACATAAAAACGTGGCCTCCACAGCTGCCTGTGTCAAAGAATTCCATGAATTTACCACTGTCTGGTTAAGTCAATTTACCTCTAACGTAGAAGAGTAGCAGGAAAATTAGAAAGAATGAATCCAAAAATAAGTTTAGAAATGGGATTGACGGGAATACTCTGAGGGTCAGCGTAGATACTGTGGGATCCCATGGGATTAGAAATGGAATCAAGAATATAATTGGATTAAAACTAGGTTCAGTGACATGAAGCAGAAGTCAAGTGGTCAATGTGAATTTACTGATGCTTTATGGGCCACAGAATTAATCCTCTTCTTGAGAAGTAATTTAGTCACTTGAATTTAAAGATGGGGAATACGATTTAGATGTTTTCCAATGAAATCAGAGTTAGGAGTGTGGTTGAAAATGAGGAAGATTAAAAAAAAAATTTAAACTTTGTAGTTTAATCTATCGAAATTACTTTTTTAAGCCTTCTTTGAGTGATCCAATTTTTTTACTTTGGAAAAATAAAGGTATTAATTTTTTTCTGGATTTATTTAAAGAAGATAGATTGATGTCTTTTGAACAATTAGTTGATAAATATTCTCTTTCATATTCACACTTTTTACAATAACTTCAAGTTAGACATTTCTTACAAAAATATTTCAGTAATTTTCCTTACATATTGGATGCCGACCTGTTGGATACTATTACAAGTATGAACCCTTTGATGAAGGGTTCCATTGGAAGAATTTATAATTTACTATTACAATGGGATATGTGTCCTTTATTAAAGATTAAACAAGATTGGGAAAAGGAACTTAATTTGACATTTATGACAGAAGACTGGATGCGGATTCTGAAGTTGGTTAACTCTTCTTCGATCTGTGCTAGTCATTCACTGATTCAATTTAAAATTGTACATCGTTACTATTTGACGAAGGAGAGATTGTCTAAAATGTTTCCTAATGTTGATAGTTATTGCAATAGATGTAAAACTGAGACAGCTACACTGACACATGTTTTGGTCCTGTTCTATACTGGAACAGTTCTGGAAGTTAGTTTTTTCTACAATTTCTAAAGCACTTAAAATTAATTTACAACCTAACAAATTAACTGTGCTTTTTGGAATAATTCCTCAAAATATCCATGGTATCTCTTTATCTGACCAACATGTTACTGCATTTGTTTAATTGATAGCTAGGAGGACCATTTTGTTGAAGTGGAAGGATACATCGGCTCCCATTTTGTCACAATGGTTCTCTCAAGTGAGGCTATGTCTTAGTTTGGAAAAAATTACAAGTCAAACTTTTGAACCTATGCTTGATTTTGAGAAAAGATGGGGTTCACTTGCTCGTTACTATCATTTGAGATAATTGATAGCTTTCCTCCATGATCTAATTGTAAATTTTTTTTTCTTGCTGGTGGTTTGATGTTTATCTTTAGAAGCTTTTTGTATGACGCATAGCTCTGGGGTTGTACACCTAATGGGTTTTTTTTTCTCACTTTTTCCTGCTTAGTAGGGGGTTTTTTTTTGTCACCAAAATTTTTTCAATCTTTAAAATAATGTTTTTTTTCTTGAGACATTGTAAGTGTTGCCTACTTTGTTGTACTCGTGTTAATTTTGGATAATAATAATAAAAAGATTTGAAAAGAAAGAAAATGAGGAAGAAAATTTGAGGCTGTAGGAAAGGAGTGACAGACTGGATTGGCGAGCACAGCAGTGATTAATGGAATTCATTCTGGGAAACATACAAACTCATACCTACGGATAGGGCAAACCTGATGAAGAGTTGCAGGTATTAAGAAGTGAGCATTAGCAGAGTGCATGTTCCTGAAGGTGAAGGACAGATAGTTAGGAAGACATATCAGAAAATTACCTTCATTGGCTGATAAATAGCAGAAAGGTCATTCTAAAGTTTTACCAATTGCTATTCAAGATGCTACTGAAGTACTGCCCACAATTCACGTCATCACTCTGTCAGAAGGATGCAATAGTGCTGCACTGGTGGCATGCTAGGCACCAGTGGCTGCTACTGTCAGACGGGAGGTAGAGAAGCCTGCAGTTCCACAGGACCAGGTTCAGGAACTGCTACGTTTCCACACACCACCAAAAATGCTGGAGGAACTCAGCAATACAGAGATCAGCAATTGGAGGGCAAGTGAGGAGAAGAGGAGGAGTGAGAGGGCAGCCGGAATGGGGAATGGAAAAGGGTGGGGGGGGGGGAGAAATTACCAGAAGTTAGAGAAGTCGATGTTCATGCCATCAAGTTTGAGGCTACTCAGACGGAATATGAGATGTTGTTCTTCCAACCTGAGTGTGGCTTTATCGTATCAACTGTTAAATTGCCCTCTATGACTGACTTGCCGAGTTCCTTCAGCATTTTGTGTGTGTTGATCAAGATTATTAGCAACTGCAGAATCTGTGTTTAGCTTTCCTACAACCATTGAGTTCGACCATTGTTGAACTAACCTGCACAATCCTACCGCTACCCAGCAGTGGAACACAACAGACCACATCTTTCACCACCAGGAGATCTGTCTCTAATTGTACTTTTTCTTTTGCACTGATATCTTGCTTTTCACAGATCTTTTGCTTCTTCATTGTCTTGTATACTTTATGTATAATTGATGCTCTGGGTGTTGTCTGAATCTACACACATTCTACCTGTACCTCACCATACTTATGCACAGGATAACAAACTTGATTTGAGGAGTAAAAGGATCTAGTGCTGTCCCGGTGTATATGACAAATAAAGTTTTCATAGGCTTCCACCCAGGTACAGGTATTGATTATAATCGATGGTTTGTTGACAAACTCTGCCATCTTCATCAGGGATAATACCTGGGTGTGTCTAGTCCAGTGGTATTTATAAACCAGTCTTCCATCCCTCCTGATTGGATAGTCCTCATGTTGCTAAGTGGTTAAGACATTCGCCTAGTGATCTGAAGGTCGCTAGTTCGAGCCTCTGCTGTGACAGTGTGTTTGTGCCCTTGAGCAAGGCACTTAATCACACATTGCTCTAGTCTGTGCGAGGAGTGGCACCCCACACAGACTTCCAATCTGCGCCTTGTAAGGCATGAAAATGCCTGACGCAGGCCTCTCATGGTCTGAGTCGATGTTCCCTCCCTCCCTCATTCAATCAGGTTTCCACTCTCCCACTTTGCTTACAATTAAATTCCAGTTCTTACTTAGAGCGAGACCTTTGTCTTTGTTAAAATTATTTCCTCTAGTTTTACTTCAATAGCTTTCTTTACCAGGCAGTTCCATTTGTGTCATCTAAATCAATCCTGTGGCCATTGTGAATGCAGTATTCTGTTACCACCGATTTCTCTGGGTAACCCAAATGGATACGCTTCCTGTGCTCCTTGGTGTGGGTCCCATCTGGCCGATATACACTGCTCAGCATTCACAGGGAATCCTGTAAACATCAGCCATCCTGAGCTTTGGCCCACGTAAGCTGTGATTTGATCTTCCTTATGGGCTTGTGGATGGTATTAATCTGATATTTCTTCCGATCCTGGCGATCATTCCAGAAACTGTGCAAATATAGAAAAGACAAATTTGCGTAGAAGGTGTAAACCATTAGTTATGTGGAGAGTGATTAAGAAAGGGCTACTTTCTTTGGAACAAAGTGGGAGATTTAATTGAGGTGTGTAAAATTACGAGAGGTTTTGAAACTGAAAGACCTAGGCTTCTTGGCAAAGAGGTTGATAATTATATCACAAAGCTTTGAGTTAATTGGTGAAGGGATGAGAGAGGGGTTAGAGAGAAAAAAAAAATCAGCGGAAGAGTGGCAGGTCTGAGACAGGGAAGGGGTGGTAGAGGCAGAAGTCCTCGTCATGTTTAAAAGGTTCCAGTTTGAGCAGTTGAGAACAATAACCAGCCAAGCCACAGGTGGAGAACCAAGATCGAGGAAAGCTCAATCTTTAACCTCTGCTCTATCCATTATGTTCCACTGTCACAAACGATTTCAGTCCCAGTCAGTCTGACAGGAGGAAACCATTTTCAAAATCGCACAGCCAGTCCTAGTGATGTAGAATGATTTACCTTGAAATATGATTGAAGCAGATATGATAGTCATTTCAAGAGAGTGAATAAATATCTAAAGAGGAAAGAAAATAAGAATACTGTATAACAAAAGAAAAACCAGAGTAGGCCATTCTGTTAATGCCTAAACCATAAAGGCAAGATTTTCTTTCCTTTCAACAACTTTGCTTTCTCTGTTCACATTCAGTACACAAGGGCTGTCATTTTCTTAACCACAATCCCTCCCCCCACCCCACCCCCATCCCACGTGCATGCCCACAACAGAGAAAGTGTGCATCCCGACTGAATACTTACATAGCCCAAATGAACAGAACACAACAGTTCAGCCGCTCGAGTCTGCCCTATCCTTCAATGTAATCAAGACTGGACTGCCACAGTCCTCATCTCCTCTTCTCTGACTGTTTCTTTACCCCTTTATTCCCTGATCCTGCAGCAATGTATCTACTTCTTTAAAAACTCCCAAACATCCAGACCCAAAGATCCAACCCTCTGGGAAACAATATTGCAGAGATTCTCCAGCCTCTACATGAAGTAGTTCCTATGTACCTCAGTTTAAAAAAAAATCTCCTAATCCTGTCAAAATGTCACCACATTTGGGGGTTTTTCCACTAGTGGAAAAATCTCATTGTCTACCTTGTAATCCCCCTCTGTATCTTAACTACTTCAATAAGATCACCCCTCATTCTTTAAACTCCAAAGAATGTAGATCTGGTTTCTTTAACTCACAACTCAGAAGTTATTCTTGTAAATCTCGTTTAGACTGCTTCCAATTCCAATTCCAATCTCCCTGACAGAGATCTCTTTTTGTTTTGATTTTTGGGGCACTCCACCACTTATATTTTCCATCCCAATATGTCCCGTTTATTCCAACTGTCTGTTTGCTATGCAATAACTCATCTGGTAGATTTCCCCCAATGACAAAGTGCTCTTAGCTTGTACAGCAGCCTTTTCAGTAGCACCTCCTAAACATCCAAAATTATTAACTTTGCTCAAAGATCTCAAGAAAATTTCTTCACTTAGTTTGATGACATTAAGCTTCTCTAAGTGAATGGTGATTTCTTCATTGATTACACTATGCAGCATCTTGCCAACAACATGTCTTCAGCTAACAGAACTGTAGTTACCCCAATGTACCATTACAAAAGGTAGTCGTCGTGGCTATCCCTCGAGGTCGAGGATGATGGTCTTCGTTCTGTTGATCTGCTTATGGGCTCTCAAGTGGCTTATGAGTCCAATCTTGGCTTTGAAAGTCCTTCCGCATTCAGGACAGGTAGTTCCAGATGGCAGATCGTGCTTTGGTTGTTGCTGCCTCTCTTTCCATTTTCTTCTCTTTTCTTCTAATTCTGCGCATCTGTTGGCTTAGAAAGTTGCTGTTCCTTCTCGGATGATGACTTGCCAGAGTTTCCTGTCCTTGGCATTGGTTCCCCAATTGTTGATGTCAATGTTACATTTCTTCATGTTGGCTTTTAAGACGTCTTTGAATCTCTTCTGTTGTCCACCTCTTTTACGTTTGCCTTCCTTAAACTGGGAGTAGAAGATTTGTTTCAGCAGATGTTCATCTTTCAACTAACAACATGACCAAGTTGATCAATTCAACTTGGCGAAACAACCCTGGAAAACATGGACCACTTTCCGCATCTTGGAAGTCACCTCTCCTTCAATGTCGACCTTAATGACGAGATTCAACGTCGTCTTAAATGCGCTGGAACAGCTTTTGGATGCCTCTGAACAAGAGCCTTTCATGATCGTGACATCGGAACAGACACCAAAATGTTAGTGTACAAAGCAGCGGTAATCCCAATGCTCTTGTATGCATCAGAAACCTGGACAACATACCGACGACATCTAAAGGCACTTGAAATGTTCCAACAACGCTGTCTTCAAAACATCCTAAATATCAGCTGGGAAGATAGAAGAACCAACGTCAGTGTGCTAAATGAAGCAAAAACAACAAACATTGAAGCCTACGTCATCAAGAACCAACTAAGATGGAACAGAAGATAATACACTATGAAGAAAAGCAAAGGAGTAAGATTAAATGAGTGGCCCAGCGATGTAAGAGGGACAATGGTCCTTCTGTTAGATAGATACACAAAAGAATGGAAATAACAACAGGTTTGGTGATTACAACATACAGGGTACCTGTGCTGTCCATTGAAGGGGCAATAGTGCTCAATCTCACATTCCTTCTCCTTTTCCAGAACATTGGTCCTTTTTCTCAGGTAGCCAAACACTGAGATCAGGACAAAACTTGCAGAAGCTGTAAATCTGAAATAAAAACAAAATGTTCAAAGCACTCAACAGGTAGGGTAGTATCTGTGGAAGGACACACAGAGCAAACATTTCAAGACTAAATCCCTTCGTCAGAACTGGGAAAGAAATAAATCAAGCAGAGTATGGGATTAATTTAACGTGTTAGGCAGCATCTGTGGAGGGAAATGGACAGCTGATGTTTTGGGTCAAGACCCTTCATTAGGTCAGGCAACACTTTGTTTGTTGCTCCGGATTCCAGCATCTGTGGTCCCTTGGGTCTCCAAGAGAGAAATCAAACTAGTTTAAATTGGAAGGAGGGTTGGGTAGGTCAAAGGGAATACCACTGATAAAGTGAGACCAGGTTACCTGGGGATTACCACTGATAGGGTGAGACCAGATTACCTAGGGAATACCACTGATAAAATGAGACCAGATTACCTGGGGATTACCACTGATAAAGTGAGACCAGATTACCTAATGTGGCAATTACTATGCAACTAAGTCGTATTAACTTTATTTATCTACGCAATGCAGGGTACTTTTTTATACCATAGACCCCTACTATTAACCAAGTGGTCTGGGGACCCCATGTCGGGAACTTCTGATGTAATTTTTTTGCTGATGGTAAGGACGTGGGACCTCAAGCAAGAGAAAATCTGCCAATGCTGGAAGTCCAAAGCAACACACACACACACAATGCTGGAGGAACTCAGCAGGCCAGGCGCCATCTATGGAAAAGAGTAAGTTGACGTTTTGGGCCGAGACCCCTCTTCAGGACCTCGGCAACAAACAGGCCCCAATGAAGGGTCTTGTCCTGAAGCATTGACTGTTTACTCTTTCCCATACATGCTGGCTGGCCTGCTGAGTTCCTCCAGCACAGAAGGTGGGACCTGCCCGGCAGGCTAGACTCTGCAATCAAAAGTAAAAAGAGGAAAGGAAAATTTAAACCAATATGAAGGTAGTTGGATGTGGCCAGTTCTGACACAAATAGAAAGAAATGATTTGTGTAAAGTCAGGGAATTTTATATTGAATCTTACAAGCTGCAACGTGCCTAGGTAGCAGTGTTGTTCCTCAAGCATGCATCCATCTTCATTGTAATAGTGCTCAAAGTGGGAATGGGATAGTGGATTAAAATGGCTGGTAACCAAAGGCACAGGATAACCCCCGTGACCTTGAGTTCAGGTTTTCTGCAAAGTGGTTGCTCAGTCTGCGTTTGGTTTCCCCACTGTAGAGGGGGCCACACTCTGAATGCCAAGCACAGGACACTAGACTGGCAGAAGTACTTGTGAACTGCTGCTTTATGTGGAAAGACTGTTTAGATCCATGGATGCTGGGAAGGGAAGAGACGGAAGAACAGGTGATGCACCTCCAATGGTTGTAGTGTAGAGATACAGCACGGAATAGGCTCTCCCAGCCCTTCGAGCCACACTGCCAAGCAACCTCCAACAACCCCTGGTTTAACTCTCAGCTAGTCATGAGACAATTTATAATGTGCAATTAGTCTACTGACCGGTACCTGTTTGGACAGTGTGAGGAAACCCTTGCAATCCCCAAGGAGATGTACAAACTCCATTCAGAGACTATGGGGATTGAGCTCTAAGCTCCGATGACCGAACTGTAACCGTGTTGTACTAACCGCTACGCTGTGTCTGGCTCTACCAGATTCATGTTGTAGCTTCCAATTCTGCATGGAAAAAGAAACCTTGAGTCTTATATTTCATTGATTATTGATCCAGTAACCAGATGAGGTAAACATTTGTCTGTGTATTAAAACCTCCAGCCTATGAAAACATCCATAAAGTGACTGAAACATTGAGTCATTTTTTGAAACTCATGATTCTTCGACCTCTTTGTAACTGAAGCCCCTAATTTGTTTATGTATTTATTTATTGAGATACAGCATGAAATAGGCCTTTCTACCCCTCCGAGCCGTGCCACCCCGCAATCCCCCAATACAACCCTAGCCTAATCATGGGGCAATTTACAATGACAAATTAACCTAGCAACCGGTACGTCTTTGGACTGTGGGAGGAAACTGGAGCACCCGAAGGAAACCCAAGTAGACACAGGGAGAACGTTCAAACTCTTTACAGGCAGGGTCAGAGATTGAACCCCGGTCGCTGGTACTGTAAAGTGTTGTACTAGCCACTACACTACCAAGCCGCCCCGAATGGCATGGGAGGTTCTACTCCCATGTCCACAGCCTCCTCTACATCGATGCCAGATGCAGGTTGGAGGAGTAACATCTCATATCCCATCTTGGTAGTCTCCATCCTGTTGGCATCAATATCATTTTCTCTAACCTCTCTGTTTCTCCCCCCACCCCGACTTGTGCCACCACCTTAGTTTGCTGCCTTACTCTCCCGTAGCATACTTCTTAAACCATACATCTTTGACCAAGCTTTTGATGTCCTATCCTAATATCTCATTTGACTTTATTGACATCAGTCTCATTACGTTTCTCTAAAGCACTTTGAGATATCTTATCATATCAGGAGGTGCATAAATACACACTCTCATTTGCTACTGATTAACATTTTTCTGTCTAGCAAGAAAATGTGATGCTTAAGTTTAATGTTATTTACAGGAAGTGCATACCATTTTTATTATATTAATTAATAAAAGAAAATGCTTGAGACGGGCATTCAATTAGAAGTCTGGCTTTCAGGAGCAGTTAGAAAAGTCAAACGCATAAAGCTGCCAAAAATTGGAATAAAGACAAAACATTGAAGTAACAGCCCAGTGAGCTTCCTCTAAGTGCAGTTATAAATTCACATTTCCCAGAACTATTCACAATACTTTACATGAACCCTACTTGGAGGCTTCATTTTTTCTAGAATGATACTCCAAAGTAATTAACGTAACACTCTAAGACTGTGTCATGTCATGTTTCTACATCTGCATTGAACCCCAACTTCAGTGTAACTGTTTCCCCATCTTTCTATGCAATCCTGAAATATATATCACTAACAGTACTACTGAGTGTTTGTCCGGCTGCTTCCCAGCCCTGACTCAGGAATAAAAAGCAGCACCTTGTGTTGACCGATAAAAAAATCCATCTGAGGCAAGTTTGTCTCTCTCCCATTATTGTCTCCTTAATTTCATCCCCTTGGTTATTCCTTCTTTTCAAATTTTTTTATTATTATTATTATATTATTCAAAAATAACACGAGTACATCGAAGTAAGCAACACTTACAATGTCTGGAGGAAAAAGAACATGAGTTTAAAGATTGAAAAATTTTGGTGATGATAAAAAAACCCCACTGAGCAGAAAAAGTGGGGGAGAAACCCCATTAGGTGTACAACCCCGGAGCCATGCGTCATACAAGAAGCTTCTAAAGATAAACATCAAACCGCCAGCAAGAAAAAAAATATACCAAATATTTACAATTAGATCGTGGAGGAAATCTATCAATTAACTCAAATGATAATAATGAGCCAATGAACCCCATCTTTTCTCAAAATCAAATAAAGCTTCAAAGGTTCGACTTCCAATTTTCTCCAGACTAAGGCATAGCATCAGTTGAGAGAACCATCGTGACCCCATGGTTATTCCATTGCCAATGACCAACAAGCATCCATTTATTGTCACTGACCTGCCCCTGATTATTTTATTTAACCTCATAAACATGTTCATTCAAGTTAGTTAATCAAGATTAACCATTTGTGAGGGAATTTCTTGATTAAACTTCTCCTTAAAGTTTTCTGTGTGTTTCAACTGTTTTGTACCGGTAGATGTTAACTATCTGACCAATTATTCTCTCTTGCAATACGGATACAACCTCGGCAAGTCTCCAACCCTGCTGCACTATATTGGCACCCATTAAGCATTGAGAGATAATTGCCTCAACTAATTCTTCTCTGCTTGTTCAGCAACATGCATTCTACCGGGGCTAGATGATTTCCCATCTTTCAGAAAACTTGATGTGGTCAGGCCTGTATCCACACTGACACCTCCCAGCCTGCACATGCAAGCACCTGCCGTCTCCACCCAGCTAACAGGATTCACCGGCTGCTCCATCCAGACTCATCACCTGCAGGCTATTTAGCCCCAGCTCTCATCCACAGTCCAAGTTCACTCATTCAATCAGCTGGCCTCAACCAATTGCTCCCAGCTTGCACTCTCCCTGCTAAAGTTTACCTTGTTGTCCACTATGCTTAATTTCTGTTCCCCCTTGTTTTGTGGCCCTCGTGGCTTGTTATTTTGCAGTCTATTATTAATGTTATCGTTCACTGCTGAATTGTCTCTGTTGCTCTGCTCGTGGGTCAAGCCTACTCTACATTTCCTGACAGAATGAATGAACAACCAATTGGACCAGCAGAATATGCTCACCTAAAGGGAGTCATTTTCCGACTAAAACACACAATCCAGAAGCAGCAGGAAACCATTGACCATCTGTCCGCCACTCTCATCCAAATCTCCACCTCAGTACAGCAACTCCACACCAGTCAACCTCCTCCCTCTGAGTCCCAGATTCCTGTGCCCAAACACTCTGATGGATCTCCAACCCAACGCCACAACTTCCTGTCCTCATGCATCTTATACTTCGAACTCTGGCTGTCTCTGTGTTCTGCAGACCAGGCCACAACCGCCTTCCTCAACTCCCCCTTGACCGGATGAGCTCTGACAATGGGCAACCGCTAACTGGAACAATAAACGTCAGGATTTCACTGCTGAGGTGCACGGGGTTTTTGACCATCCAGGAAGTGCAAGGGAGGCAGTGAATCCGATACTTCATCTGCGTCAAGACTCACAGTCTGTGCTAGATAACATTGCAGAATTCAGGACCCATGTGGTGGAGTGGGGCTGGAATGCAGAGGTGCTGCTGGTCCATTACCATTATGGCCACTTGGGGGACCTGAAGGACGAGCTGATTACCTGGAGGATGTCCAAGGACCTTGAGAGCCTCATCACTCTGACTATCCGTCTTGTGGAATGACCCTCTAGATCATTAGCCAGACACCCAGTTCCGTTCCTAGAACAATTTCAGGCTGCAGGATCCTCATTAGCCATGCATTTAGGGAGAGTTTCCTTAATCCCCCCTTGAGCACGAGTTTCAGTGGAGAAGCAACCACTGCATCTGCTGCAGGGCAGACGACCGCCAACTCATCAAATGCCCACTGCATCTGGGAAACGACGCCTCAGTGTAGAGACAAGGGGCTTTCTATCTGGCAGGCTCTCCCCAGCCCCTCATTCCAACACCGCAGCCTGAGCCCGGCTCACTCTCTCTATCCTCCTCCACACTCTGGCTCCACAGCCACAGGAGGCTCGGGTGGATTCCGATGCAGCAGCCATCTCTGTGGATCGAACTCTGTGTGTGCAGCTTGGACTCTCTGCCGAACCTATCTCTCACCCCCCAACGTCGTGGCAGACGTTCCCTGGGGTCTGGGATAGTCAGAGCATGCATACGGCCTGGGTATACAAGCATTGGAGAGCACCGCGAGTCCACCCAATTTCTCCTGATTGGCTCACCCAGCGCCCCTTGCATGCTGGGATACTCCACTCATGACCCTCACTTCACCGGGTCACCCAGTGCACTGCCGTGCTGGCGACCGCCTGCCTGCAGCCTCAGCTGACTTCACCCCATAAATCCACGAAGATATAGGAAACCCTGGACCTCACCAAACTCCCACAGGCATGTCACAACCATCAGTGAAAAGGAAGCCAGCACTCTGCCACCTCACAGACCACATGACTGTGCAATCGACCTCCTCCCAGGCACCACTCCTTCACGAGTCTGTCTGTTCTCCCGCTGCCCTCCCAAGACCCTCCTACAATGTGGCTTCATTTGCCCGTCCCAGTCCCCAGCCGGTGCAGGATTCATCTTTGTCCCTGCATTGAGTACCATAAACTCAACAAAAATCACTGTTAAGAACTGCTACACTCTCCCCTTTATGGATGACCACAGTTGAAATGCTCCACAGGGCCCAGATCTTCACCAAACTAGATCTATGGTATGTGTACAATCTGATCCACATCCTCCAGGGGAATGAGTGGAAGATGGTGTCCACTGGCCACTTTGAATTCTTGGTGATGCCCTTCAGGTTTTCCAACACTCAATTTTCCATGCCTTCATTAATCAGATCCTCTGAGACATTTTGCACCAGTGTCGATTTGTCTACCTTGATGACATCCTCATCATCTCCAAGAACCCCCAAGACCAGGGGTCCCCAACCCTTTTTGCACCGCAGCTCACTCATATCATTTCATATCGCCAAATCATATCGTTTCCGCGCAGCCCGGTAGCACATGCTCGCAGCCCGGTGTTTGGGGACCACTGCCCAAGACAACGTCTGTCACGTCCATTCAGTCCTGCAGCATATCCTTGAAAAACAAATGTACTGCAAGTTAGAAAAATGCCAGTTCCACGCCCTAGTTATTTCCTTCCTGGCTTACGTCCTTTCTCCCCATGTCATAACCATGAACCCAGAGAAAGTACATGCCATCATTTAATGACCATGACCACGCTCCTTCAAACATCTGAAGCACTTCTTGGACTTCTGAAACTTCTACCCCCTTTCCTTCAGAAACTATAGCCAAATCACTGCTCCCCTCTCCTCCATCACCAGTCACCTACCTTGTCGAAGGACCATGGTTTCAAGCAGCTCAAGAGATACTTCACCACCGCTCCCATTACCTGAACCTCTCTGGACCGATTGAGGTAGAGGTGGATGCATCTGATGTGGGCACCATATATACGCTCCCAGCAGGGACTGGACGGGAAGACACATCCTTGCGTTCCTTCTTGCACATGTTCAACCCTACACAGTACCATTATGGAGTATGAGCTGGGGAAGCTACTTGCTATGAACTGGGCCTTGGAGGAATCACTTTGGTTGATTCGAATCACTGAGCCCTTCCTGACCACCAGAACCTGAACCTCATATCCACACAACAGACGACAATTCGACTCACATCAGGCTCACCGGACCCTCTTCTTCAAACAATTCAGCTTCACCATCTGCTGCCGACCCGGTTTCAGGAACACAAAGGCGGACGCCACGTCGCAGCAGTTCGGCCCAGACGAAGTTGAGAACGGCCATCAGTCCATCATATATCCTTTCAGATCCTCGCCCTGATCATCTGGGACCTTGAGAGCCAGATCTGCCAGGCCCCACTGCACATGCCTGCTGCAGCTCCGACACACCTGACAACCACATGTACTTGCCGGTGCTATTACCCTCTGAAGCACTCCTCACCCCTCCCCGGCCATCCAGGTGCAGGGTGGAACCTGGATTTTCTGTGACACCGTTTCTAATGACCTACCACGATCACGGATGTACAGCAGTTCGTCACTCCTCCCCTCAGTGCGCCTAGCCCAATACCTCCAGATTGTGGGCCTCCAGTCTTCTGCATCCTCTACCATGATTCCACGTTGCCATAGATACCATCTCAGGGTTGCCTCCTTCCTATGGGGTGATCATGACAGTGATGGACTGATTCTCCAAGGTGGCCCACTTTATCACCCTCCAAAAACTTCTGTCAGCTGCTGAGACAGCGGACCTGGTTCTGTAACACGTCATTTGGCTTTAAGGCTTCCGGCAGGACATTGTGTCGGACTGGGGCCCACAAATCGTCGCTTGCTTCTGGTGAACTACAAGTGGAGGAGATCCTGTGAGCTTTGCCGTCTCTAACCCTTCTACATGGAAGGAGTAGCTGCTCTGTGCTAAGCTGTCCCACAATCTACACACCTCCTCTGCCATGGGTATGTCATCCTTTGAAAGGCTTCATGGCTACAACTCCTACCGCTCCTCAAGGACGAGCCCACAGATGAGGTCCTGTCCACCAGGGCCCTAGTTTGCCACCGCCAGAATCCTTGGAGGAGGGCACGGATAGCCATCTGAGATGCTAACCGTACCTACTGCCACCAGGCCAACTGCCATGGGTGCCCAGCCGGACTATTCTAGCCTGGGGCCTGTGTCTGGCTGTCCATCCAAGATCTGCTCCTGTGTACCGACTCCTGCAATCTCTTGGCCTGGTCAATGGGCCCCTTCGTGATCACCCCATGGTGACTTACTGTGTCTAGCTGCCACCATCCTTCGCCTACCTTCCATCTTTCCTGCCTGAAGCCCATTTTCTATGGACACCAGAGCCTGCACCTCCGGAACCCAGGATGGTGGAAGGTGATGCAGTGTGCACGGCTCACCAGCTGCTGGATTCATATTGCGTGAGTGGGGTGTGTAATACCTAGACAACCAGGAAGGTTATAGCATGGCAGAGAGGTCTTGAATGCTGTCTTGGATCCATTGCTCATCGATAAGTTCCACTGGACCCATCTGGATCACCTTGGACCATCAGAGGCCAGCCAAAGGCAGTGGAGTCCTGTCAGGCCTGCTCCTGCTGACACCTCCCAGCCTGCAAATGCAGTCACCTCCCAGTCTCCACACAGCTACTGGGATTTACCTGCCGCCTGTTCCAGAATCATCACCTGCAGCCTATTTCACCCAGTCCTTGTTCAATCATTGAACCAGCTGGATGCAATCAATTGCTCCTAGCCTTCACTCACCCGGTCTAAAGTTTACCTTATTGCCTATTATGTTCAGTTTCTGTTCTCTCTTGATTTATGAGACCATAAGATATAGGAGCAGAAGTAGGCCATTCGGCCCCTCAAGTCTGCTCTGATCCAATTCTTCCAGTCATCCCCATTCCCCTGCCTTCTCCTTATACCCTTTGATGCCCTGGCTGATTAAGAATCTATCTATCTCTGCCTTAAATGCACCCAGTGACTTGGCCTCCACAGCCGCTCGAGACATCAGATTCCACAGATTTACCACCCTCTGACTAAAGTAATTTCTCCGCATCTCTGTTCTAAGTGGATGTCCTTCAATCCTGAAGTCATGTCCTCTTGTCCTAGACTTCCCTACCATGGGAAATAACGTTGCCATATCTAATCTGTTCAAGTCTTTTAACCCTTTGTGGCCTGTTATTTTGCCATCTATTAGTAAAGTTATTGTTCAACGCCAAATCATCTCCTTTGCTCTGTATTTGGGTCAAACCTCTTCTACATTTCCTGACACATGTTTCACTTTTTCTCCCCTGTCAGTACCTAGCCCTCAACCACTCTAAGTTTTTTTCCATACTTTCATACTTTCAGACATCCTGCTGCACCTTTTCTTTCAATTGTCTTATAATCAGCTTAACTGGCTATAAAAGTAACCAGTTCAAGATATGTACTGTTAAATGTAAATCACCTCATTTACTCTCTGGTTATTACAGAATGTTCGATTGACACTATCCTGATTGGAAACCTGTGTACTTCAGGGATTGGTTCTGCAACCCTTGGTGTTAGTGATGAACAGTATATTAACACCTTGGATGTGTATTTAAGGGAAATGATTAGCAAGTTAGTGGATGACATGAAAACTGCTGGAGTTGTGGATAGTGAGGAGTGTGGTCTCAAGCCACAGTAGGAAATAGAGAGAAGGAAAATTGGGCACAAGCATGAAAAAGTCTGCAGATGCTGGAAATCCAGAGTAAGACACACAAAATGCTGGAGGAGCTCAGTAAGTCAGGCAGCATCTATGGGAATGAACAGATAATCGACATTTCGGGCTGTGACTCTTCATCAAGTCCTGAAACATCGAATATCTGTTCATTTCCATAGATGCTGCCTGACCTGCTGAGTTCCTCCAGCATTTTGTGTGTGTTGCTTTGGAAAACTGGGCAAGAGTGTTGCCAGAAGGAATTTCATCTGGGCAAATGTAAGGTGATGTCTATTAGTCAGTCAAATGGGAGTAGAACATGATAGTAAATGGTAGAGCATGAAGGAATGTTGATGTTCGGAGGGATCGGGGTGGGGGGTGAAAGTCCATAGTTTTCAAACCAATGTGGTGTCTTCTTGGCTTTTCATTCTGGACACTTATTAAACCGAATTTAATGTCCTCAGCTTCAGTAGTGATCTCCAGATCGCTGTTTCGATCTCTTGGGTTACTATTCCAGTAATACAGACATTGATCTATTTTATCCAAAGTGACAGTTCAGAGGAGAAAAAAAATGAGTTGATGTGTTATCTGAAATGTTTATGAGTTAATAATGACGTTAAGATAGAAAGTATGAAAAGGTTATTGGATAATGTGGAAGAAGTCAGACAATGTGTGATATAGTGGCTTTATGTGTGAATAATAGTTGTTCTCACAACTATGAGAGGAAAGCTTTTAAAGCTTAATGGATCAAATAGCATCTGTAAATTACTGTTATCTCTCAAATCAAAAGAATTACAACTTTGAATGTGTAAATCCATGTCTATGACAGGAAAAATCTTGTATTCAAATCATCGTTGAACCTGAATCTCGTAATGTTGTTGAGAATTTAAAACTTGAATACCAACAGGTCTCAACAAAACAAATTTGCAATTGTCCCATGCAGGAGCCCAAGGTGTCAATTTGTCATTATAGAAAAGTACTCTCCTGTTATAACTTTGAAAGCCTTGCCGATAACTTTCCTTAAATCAAAAAAAAGTTCAGAATAAAAAACATATTCCAAAACAGCAATTAAAATTATAGTCCATATTAGTCAACTTCAAGATGTTGCAATCTTGTGTATGAAATTGGAGATCCTCAACTAAGTTATAACACTGACTAGGATTGCATATGACCCTTTGATATTCAGGTGCATAGTCCTAAGAACACTAATTTGCATCAATGTTTATTGACTAATGAAAAAAGACATTCAAAATGATACAGAGAGATGCACAGCATGTTTTTGTAAACAATTCTGATAATCCCTCCCCCTTCCTCCATTCCCCACTCTGATCTTTTATCTCTTCTCACTTGCCTATAACTTCCCATTGGGTCCACTCCTCCTTCCCTTTCTCCTATGGTCCATTCTCCTCTCCTGTTAGATTCTTCTTTTCCAGCCCTTGACCTTTCTCACCCACCTGGCTTCACCTATTACCTTCCAGCTGACCTATGAACTAATTGGAGGAGATTTGGTATGACACCAAAAATACTCCCAAATTTCTACAGATGTACTGTGGAGAGCATTCTAACTGGCTGCATCTCCATCTGGTACGGGGTGGGGGGAGTGGGGAGCTACTACACAGGATTGAAATAAGCTGCAGAGAGTAGCACACTTGGTCAGCTCCATCATGGGCACTAGCCTCCGCAGTATCCAGGATATCCTGAAAGAGCGATTCCTCAAAAAGGTGGCATCTGTCATAAAGGACCCCAATATCCAAGTTATCCCTTGTTCTCACTGTTACCATCAGGAAGGAGGTACAGAATCCTGAAGGCACACACTCAACGATTCAGGAACAGCTTCTTCCCCTCTGCCAACCGATTTCTGAATGGACATTGAACCCACGAACACGACCTCACTACATTTTTATTTGATTTTTGCACTTATTTAATTTAACTATTTTATTTACAAACGTATATATATATATATATATATATATGTGTGTGTGTGTGCTTGCTGTATTTCATGTTTTTCTATGATTATTATTATGCATTGCAATTGTACTGCTGCTGCAAAGAAAACCAATTTCATGACATAGGCCGTTAATACTAAACCCAATTCTGATTCAGATGTTGCCTACCTGGAAGCTTCAAAAGAGCTTGTATTTAGTTTTATTAGAATAGTGTATTATGTCTTAAAAAAAAAGAGGTCAGAGAGGACATAGGATGGAGAATTAAAGCAACGTCAGCTGGAAGCTCAGTGTCACTTGGAGCTTACGATTCGTAAGTGCTTTGGAGTCAGCTCACATGAATCTACGGAAATGACAAAGTGCAAGAAAATGATGCTTAAGTAGAAGATCAACTACGATCTCAATGCATTGCAGAGTGTTACTGGATTGGGTTCTGGGGATTATGCAAGGACATTTGGGGAATGAAGATCATTATATAATAAGGCTTAGGTTATCAATGAAATTAAGGAAGAAACACTCCAAGCCATTTCTCAATTGATGGAAGACTAACCTCAATGGGATCTGGCCAAGGTAAAGGTGAACCATGTATGGGTGGATGGGCGGGGTGGGGGGAGGAAAGGGGATCACTTTGCAGTCCTGACGAAGGGTCTCGGCCTGAAACGTCGACTGAGCCTCTTCCTATAGATGCTGCCTGGCCTGCTGCGTTCACCAGCAACTTTGATGTATGTTGCTTGAATTTCCAGCATCTGCAGAATTCCTGTTGTTCACTTTGCAGTTGCCCTTTTTTGCTTGTTGCTTTCTGTGTTGTTCCGCCGAGTACAGTGGGCATGCAATGTTGGTGATGGAATGTGTGGCAACATTTGCAGGCTGTTCACAGTACGTCCTTGGGTGTATTGCTTGTTCATGCAGACTATGCATTTCGCTGTATGTTTCGATGTACATGTGATAATTAAACTGAATCTGATCTGATTTAAAGACCGGAAACTAGGAGATTGTTGTAAGGACCAGGGGAACGTGAGTACAGTCCATGAACCTGAGAGGCCTGAAAAGCACATGCACCCTGTGGCTGCTCTTGTGGGTTGAATGAAAGGATCAGGAGAATCTTTCTGGCCTTGAGAATGGAGTTTGGGATGCTGAGAGAGATCTCGACCAACAAAGCTGTCCATTCCAATGCTGAACTTATAACTGAAGCCATAGGAGGGTACAGATTTCACAGGGTTAGTAAATGACTGTAATAGAGTTCATGAGTTAGGAAATCCTGGTTGTCCAGTAAGTAAATATGAGCTGTAAACACAAAATAATCTGCAGATGCTGTGATCAAAGCAACACTTTCATTACGCTGGATAAACTCAGCAGGTCGGGCAGCATCAGTTAGAAACGATGAGTCGACGTTTCGGGCCCGAACCCTTCGTTAGGACTGAAGAATGAAAGATGGAGAGGGATTTGAAGAATGCTTGTAGCTTCAGTTGAAAGACCAGTAATTTGAAAGACAAGGGAGTGGGGGAGGGGAAGCATTGACATCATAGCCCTTGAAAACAATGGGTGGTAGAAGAAGGAAGCGGAACCATGAGGGAGCTGGGGGAGCGGGTAGAGTGAAATAGGGATAGAGGAAGGAAGGGGGAGGGAATTACCGGAAGTTGGAGAATTTTATGTTCATACCAAGGGGCTGGAGACTACCTAGACGGTATATGAGGTGTTGCTCCTCCAACCTGAGTTTAGCCTCATCATGGCAGTAGAGGAGGCCATATATGGACATATCGGAATGGGAATGGGAAGCAGAGTTGAAGTGGGTGGCTACTGGGAAATCCTGTCCGTGTGGTGGATGGAGCGGAGGTGCTCGACGAAGCCGTCCCCCAATCTGCGTCGGGTTTCACCGATGTAGAGGAGGCCGCACCGGGAGCACCGGATGCAATAGATGACCCCAACAGACTCGCAAGTGAAGTGTTGTCTCACCTGGAAGGACTGTTTGGGGCCCTGAATGGCGGCAAGAGAGGAGGTGTAGGGACAGGTGTAGCACTTACACTTACAGGGATAGGTGCCGGGTGGGAGATCAGTGGGGATGGACGTGCAGTTAAGGGAGTCGCGGAGGGACGGATCCCTGCAGAAAGCAGAGAGGAGTGGAGAGGGAAAGATGTGCTTAGTGGTGGGGTCCTGTTGAAGGTGGCGGAAGTTGCGGAGGATAATGTGCTGGATCCGGAGGCTGGTGGGGTGGTAGGTGAGGACAAGGGGAACTCAGTCCCTGTTGTGGTGACAGGAGGACGGGGTGAGGGCTGAAGTGCGGAAAATGGAGGAGATGCGGGTGAGGGCGTCATTGATGACGGTAGAAGGGAAACCACGATCCTTAAAGAAAGAGGACATTTGAGATGTCCTGGAACGGAAAGTCTCATCCTGCGAGCAGATGCGGGGGAGGTGGAGGAACTGGGAATAGGGAATGGCATTTTTGCACGTGACGGGGTGGGAAGAGGTATAGTCGAGGTAGTTATGAGAATCAGTGGGCTTGTAGAAGATGTCAGTGGACAGTCTGTCTCCAGTGATGGAGACCGAGACATCGAGAAAGGGGAGAGAAGTGTCCGAGATAGACCAAGTGAATTTGAGGGCTGGGTGGAAGTTTGAAGTAAAGTTGAAAAAATTGACGAGCTCAGCATGGGTGCAGGAAGCAGCACCAATGTAGTCGTCAATGTACCGAAGGAAAAGTTGGGGAGCGGTACCAGAATAGGTTTGGAGAACAAACTGTTCCACATAACCAATGAAGAGGCTGGCATAGCTGGGTCCCATGCGAGTTCCCATAGCTACACCCTTAGTCTGAAGAAAGTGGGAAGAGCCAAAAGAGAAGTTATATAGTGTGAGAACCAGTTCCGCCAACCGGAGGAGCGTAGTCGTGGTGGGGAACTGGTGAGGTCTGTTATCCAGGAAGTAGTGGAGGGCTCCGAGGCTGATGGGTTTCAGTAGAGTCACACTGGAGATGTTGTGAAAGATGAAAGGAAATGCAGTTGCTGGAATCTGGTCCTGATGCAGGATCTTGATCAAAAACAGTAATTTACAGGTGCCACCTGATCCATTAAGTTACTCTAGTGTTCTGCTTTATTTCCATTGCTGGAGATATTCTTCCATTTGCATCAGTTGCGGGAGGAGGTTTCCTAGAAAGCAAAAAGATGCAAAACTCCCTCTGAGAAGAAAATTGTCACATTTTCTGCCAGGTACTAACTCACCCAGCAATGGTGGAACGACGTGTTTGTCCAACAGCACCACCAGAATTTCTTTTGGGATTGTACAGAGGGACCTCTCTCTCTGTATACAATTGCACACAGGAAGTGGAATCAAAGCAAGAGGTAACTCAATGACAAGATACAGAATATGATCAGACAAAAGCTGCAAGCTGCAAGCTGGGTAAATAAACTGTGTTCCAATCCAAATATAATATTGCCAGCCATAAAAGAGAAACGGAAAATACAACCAGCAAAAACAAAACATGAGAAGGGAAGGACAGTTAACCCAAAGGGGAGCACAAGAGTTTTCATTAGAGTGCAATGGAATAGTTAGAGGACAGACAGGGATGATTAAGGACTAAGAAGGTAAACTCTGCATTGAAGCAGAGTGCATTCAGAATCAGGTTTAATATCACTGGCAAATGTCATGAAATTTGTCGTTTTTGTGGCAGTACATTGCAATACAGAATAAAACTGTGAATTACAGTAATATATATATAATAGTTAAATGAAATAAGTAATGCAAAAAAAAGATAGTGAGGTAGTGTTCATGGGTTCAATGTCCATTCAGAAATCAGGAGGCAGAGAGGGAGAAGCTGTTCCTGAACCATTGAGTGTGTGCCTTCAGGCTCCTGTACCTCCTTCCTGATGGTAGCAATGAAAACAAGGCATGTCCTGGCTGATGGGGGTCCTTAGTGATGGATGCCACCTTTTTGAAGGTGCCCTGTATGCTACACAGGCTAGTGCCCGTGAGTTCACAACTTTCTGCAGCTTCTTCCGATCTTGTGCCGTGCCCCCCTCCCCGTACCAGATGGTGAAGCTGCCAGTTAGAATGCTCTCCATGCTACATCTGTAGAAATCTGCGAGTGCCTTTGATGACATAGCAAATCTCTTCAAATTCCTAATGAACTATAGCCAGTGTCACGCCTTCTTTGTAACTGCATTTGTGGCGTAACTAATGAACACTTCACCAAGAATACTTTGAATTAAAGATTTAGTGAATATTAAGATCATCATAGTAACAGTAAAGTAAGCTTAAAAACATCATGTGGATAATCATTTACAGCCTTGGAATGACCTAAATTGTCTTGCTTCCCCTTATCTCTTCCATGCAGTTCTGACCCTTCAGTTTCAGTAAGGCTTTTTCTTCCCAAGGCGAAGAGCTGCAGTTTGTGATGGTTAGCACAGAGATAGTGGGCTGAAGGGCCTGTTCCTGTGTTGTGCTCTTCTATGTTCAATAACCAACTTACATGTGGCAGCAGTCCATCATTAATGGAAGCAGATGCCATTTCTCTGGACAAGGCGACATCAAGCTGAGTCCTGATTGGAACAGCTTGTGAATAGGAAGACTTCAAATGGCCTCGGCCTGTGCCTCCCCAGAAGCTGCTCCTGCTTCAGTAATGCTGAGTCTGAATGCTCAGATCCTACATGGCAACGATGTGTGCACAGTGATAGAAATGGGAAAAATGCAGCCCTGGCTTGCCACCAGCAATGAGCAATTCACCTTACATCTGCTGCATCCTATACTGCATGATGCAAGTCTTCATCTGTCCTCCAGGGTAGCACCAATCTCTCCCCTGCGATGTTTTAACAACTTCTCCCCGCTAACACAACTGCAGGCTCCCCACTGAAGCAGATATCTCTAATCCATCATGTTCCGCCCTCAGGCTGCTGGTATCAGACACCCAACATTTGCCTTGTTCATTACCGCCTCCTGCATCACGGGATAGTGTCCGTGTACCAGGGAGGCAGCGAGCACGTGTCTGGGTGGGTAGCATTTTCTGAGATTCCACCATGATAGAGACAAAGAGATAAGCATAATTAAAAATCAAGTTTATTGTCATGAGCGTGAAAATGGTGAAGTACAGGTACGTGTATGTTTCTGTTAGGGAACCTAGGTTTTCAGGAGATATTGAGGCCTGGTTAAGTAAGAGGAGGTGCATGCCTGTTACACCGCTGGTGTTTAGGGCAGCAAGAACTTTGGGGCGGCACGATAGCGCAGTGCTCTACAGTACAGGCGACACGGGTTCATTTCCCGCTGCTGCCTGCGAGGGGTTTGTACATTCTCCCCGTAACCGCGAGGCTTTCCTCCCACAGTCCACAGATTGGTAGGTTAATTGGTCATTGTAAATTGTCCCGTGATTAGGATCGGATTAAATCGGTGAATTGCTGGGCGCCTGGCTTGAAGGGCGGGGGGGGGCGCTATTCTATGCTGAGTAGCAATAAATAAATAAGATAAGATAAAAGTGAAGGTCCTCCCTCTCTGACAGCGTTCAGGCTTCCTTCATCGTGTCAGTAGCTTCCTCTCAGTTCTCACTACTGTCAGTCACGCAAGTTCCATGTGGAGACTCAGGACTACCATCGCACTGAGTTGTAGAAGGAATCTTCATTGCTGTTTCTGTAACAATTTTGTTCTATCAGAGGGTTGTTAGCCCTGAGCTGAACCCCCGAACCCGGAGGACTGGTGGACCACTCAATCTGGCCTCTGCCCTTTGACCTGTTTGGCTTGGGAGACCCTACCAAGAGCCAAAGCATAAAGCCTTGACTCCAGCCGACGTAGCTCCTCGGGACATTGAGGCACACAAGCCTTCAAACCCCATGACAGGATTGCGGTCCTCGGAGGATAACAGGTATAGGCAAGTAGGAACAAATGAGGTAACTGAGGCATGTAAGGAATGCAAGAGAACACTTAAGAAGGAAATCACGAGGGCTAAAAGAAGACATGAGGTTGCTCACGCAGGCGAGGTAAAGGAAAATCTTAAGAGCTTCTGAGATATATTAAGCACAAGGGACAAAATCAGTCCTCTGGAAGATCAGAATGGCAATCCATGCATGGCACCAAAAGAAATGGGAGAGTTCTTAAATGGATTTATTGCATCTATATTTACTCAAAAGATGGACACAGAGTCTATAGATGTGAGGCAAAGCAGCAGTGAGATTATGGACACTATACCGATTACAGAGGAGGAGGTGTTTGCTGTCTTGAGGCAAATTCAGGTGGATAGATCCCTAGGGCCTAATAAAATCTTCCTTTGGACTCTTGGGAGGCTAGTGCAGAAATTACAGGGGCCCTAGAAGAGATATTTAAAACATTCTTAGCCCACGGGTGAGGTACCGTTTTGGCCCGAAGCATCGACTGCACTCTTTTCCTAGATGCTGCCTAGCCTGCTGACTTCCTCCAGCATTTTGTGTGTGTTAGAAAGTAGCTAGTGTTATTCTGTTGTATAAGAAAGGCTCTAAGAATAAGTCAGGAAATTATAGGCCAGGCCAGTGAGCTTGACTTCAGTACGGGTAAGTTATGGGAAGGTATTCTAAAGGACTGAATATATAAATATTTGGATAGACAGAGACTGATTAGGGATAGTCCACATGGCTTTGTTTGTGTCTAACCAATCTTATAGAGTTTTTGAAGAAAGTTACCAGGAAAGTTGATGAAGACAAGACAGTAGATGTTGTCTACATGGACTGTAGCAGGGCCTTTCACAAGGTCCTGCCTGGGAGGGTGGACAAGAAGATTTGGACGCTCAGTATTCAAGATAAAGTAGTAAACTGGATTAGGCATTGGTTTTGCGGGGGAAGCCAGCAAGTAGTAGTAGATTCGAAGTTCAAAGTTCAAAATCAATTTATTATCAAAGTACATATACGTCACATATACAACCCTGAGATTCATTTTCTTGTGAGCATACGCAATAAGTCCATAATAGAATAATGGTGAGGTGAGGGCCTCCGTCACTCAGGGTCAGCCACGGATGTTGCATTCTGTCTGTGTAGATACACAGGCCTGGGCAGTACGATATGGAGAGCAAACTGTTGCCCAAGTAGCAAGCTCCCACTCTCCACGTATCTGATGAACCCAAAGGAACGGGAGAGACTGATACAGTTTGGTACCAGCAGCATTGCAGCAGTTGCCAGTCAGCATTGACTCAACGTAGGACTGCCTCAGGAATTCCAGCTCCGGATTTTTCCCTCGGGGTTTACTCTCGAAGCCTTCCCTGTGAGTGGGTATAGGCCACAAGGCAGCAAAGGTTTGAGATCAGAGTTTTCCTTCTCCTAGCTGAGCTGCCAACCACAGCTGACGAGCCCCATCTGCCCAAAGCGACTGGTTTTAAGGTGCCAGTAACCAGCCTTTGCTCCTTCTCCTGTCAGTAGAGACCATTCCATGGGGCTTAATAGCTAAGCCACACATGAAGGCCAGGAGCTGGACTTGGTTGTCAGAGGCTACTTGAAGTACACACCATTGGGAACATTTAATAGGTAGTGGGAGCTTGTCCCCATTACCACCCTCGGCTACAACAACCTTATCGAACCAATAGAATAATAACCATAATAGAATCAATGGAAGGCCACACCAATGCGGGCATTTAACTAGTGTGCAAAAGACAGCAAACTGTGCAAATGCAAAAAGAAAGAAAGAATAATATTAAATAAATAAACAATAAATATTGAGAACATGAGATGAAGAGTCTTTGAAAGTGAATCCAAAGGTTGTGAGAACACTTCCATGGTGGGGCGTGAAGTTAGTGAAGTTATCCCCTTTGAGAAGAGAGCATGTCCTGGGTGCTGGTGTCCTGATGATGGAAGCTGCTTTCCTGCGACAACGGTTCATACAGATGGTGGTGAGATCTTTACCTACAATGGACTGGGCCGCATCCACTACTTTTTGTAGGATTTTCTATTCAAGCACATTGGTGTTTCCATACCAGGCTGTGAGGCAGCCTGTCAATATACTCTCCACCACACATCTACAAAAGATTGTCGCAGGCCAGGCAGCATCTATAGGAAGAGGTACAGTCGACGTTTCGGGCCGAGACCCTTCGTCAGGACTAACTGAAAGCAGAGATCGTAAGAGATTTGAAAGTGGGAGGGGGAGGGGAAGATCCGAAATGATAGGAGAAGACAGGAGGGGAGGGGTGGATCTAAGAGCTGGAAAGTTGATTGGGAAAAGGATACCAGGCTGGAGAAGGGGGAGGATCATGGGACAGGAAGCCTGAGGAGAAAAAGAAGGGGAGAGGGGAGCCCGGAGGGTGGAGAGCAGGCAAGGAATTTTAACTCCATGTCTCATTCCCATTCTGATATGTCTATCCACGGCCTCCTCTACTGTAAAGATGAAGCCACACTTAGGTTGGAGGAACAACACCTTATATTCCATCTGGGTAGCCTCCAAACTGATGGCATGAACACTGACTTCTCTAACTTCCGTTAATGCCCCTCCTCCCCTTCACACCCCATCCCTTATTTATTTATTTAATATATTTTTAATGTATTTTTTATGTTTTCCCCTTTTTTTCTCTCTCTCTTTTTTCTCCCTCTGTCCCTCTCACTATAATTCTTTGCCTGCTCTCCACCCTCCGGGCTCCCCTCCCCGCTTCTCTCTCTCCCCAGGCTTCCCGGCCCATGATCCTCTCCCTTCTCCAACTCTTAGATCCGTCCCTCCCCCTCCTGTCTTCTCCTATCATTTTGGATCTCCCCCTCCCCCTCCCACTTTCAAATCTCTTACTAGCTCTTCTTTCAGTTAGTCCTGACAAAGGGTCTCGGCCCAAAACGTTGACTGTACCTTTTCCTATAGATGCTGCCTAGCCTGCTGCGTTCCACCAGCACTTTTTGTGTACGTTGCTTGAATTTCCAGCATCTGCAGATTTCCTCATGTCTACAGAAGATTGTTGATGTTTTAGATGTCATACTGAATCTTCGCAATTTCCTAAGGAAGTAGAGGTGCTGTTGTGCTTTCTTTGTAATTGCATTTACTTGATGGGCTCAGGACAGATCCTCCGAAATAATTTAAAGTTGCTGACCGTCTCCTACTCTGATTCTCCGATGAGGACTGGCTCAGGGATCTCTGGTCTCCCTTTTTTGAAGTCTATTTCCAGCTCCTCGATCTTGCTGACATTGTGCAAGAGGTTGTTATTCTGGCACCACTCAGCCAGGTTTTCAGGCTCCCTCCTGTATGCTGATTCATCACCAGCTTTGATTCAGCTCACAGTGGTGTCATCAGCAAACTTGAACATGGCATTGGAGCTGTGCTTAGCCACACAGTCATAAGTGTAAAGCGAGTGGAGCAGGAAGCTGAGTACACAGCCTCATGGTGAACCTGAGCTGATGGCGATCGTGGAGGAGATATTGTTGCCAGTGTGGAAATTGAGGATCCAATTTCACAAGGAGGTATTGAGGACAAGGTCTTCAAGCTTATTGACTAGTTTTTGAGAGGATGATGGTGTTGAATGCTCAGCTGCTGGACCTGTTGTGATGATAGGCAAATTGGAGCGGATCCAAGTCATTTCTCAGGCAGGAACCTCTCCAAACACTTCACACAGTGGATGGAAGTGCTACTGGACCACAATCATTGAGGCAGATGACCATGTTATTGTTAGGCACTGGTTTAACTGAAACCTGCATGAAGCAGGTGAGTACCTCAGACTGCTGAAGCAAGAGGTTAAAGAGATCAGTGAACACTCCAGCCAGTTGATCAGCACAGATCTTTAGCACAGCCAGTTACTCCATCTAGGCCAGATGCTTTTCATGGTTTCACCCTGCTGAAGGCTGCCCACATGTTGGCCTCAGAGACTGAAATCACGGGATCATCAGGGGCCGTGGGAGTTAATGAAGGCTCCTCTATATTCTGATGGTCAAAGTGAGCATAAAAGACATTGAGCTCATGTGGAGGAGAAGCCCTGCTGTCACCTACAATGCCTGATTTAACTTTGTAAGAGGTGATAGTATTCAAGCCCTGCATCCTTCATTGATTCAAGTTCAGTCTGGAATTGTTATACAGCCCGTGAGATGGCTTTCCGGAAATTGTATCTGAACCTCTTGTAACTTTCTTGGTTACCAGACTTAAATGCCTCTGATCTGGCCCTCAGCAGATTGTGGATCTCACGGTTCATCCAGGTTTTCTGGTTGGGGAAGACTCTGAATGATTTTGTGAGGGCACACTTGTCTACAACTGTTTTAATAAAGTTCATGTTTTAAGAGAGTGAGTTGCCTCTCTGACTGGAGGTCTGTGACTAGTGGTGTTTGACAGTGGAAGCAAAAAGAGATGGTGGGGTTCCTTGATGTTCTGATGGTCAAAGTGAGCATAAAAGGCATTGAGCTCATGTGGAAGTGAAGCCTCCTTGAACAGCACCTCCTATAGGCGATTTCAATACTGAAGAGGGCTTTGCTCATGATGGACCGGGCTGTGTCTGTAACTCTCTGTGGCCTCTTGCCTCTCTCTGTGTTAGAACTGTTGTACCATACCGTGTTGCAACAAACCATGACGCACAACACAGAGCTGTCAAACAGCAGCTAGCTAGTGCATGTGCAGATACGTGCAGACAGAACATTCATTCCAATAGGGGTGGGAGGCATGGTAAATATACAATAGAACACACACACCTCTCACTTGTCACTTCATTAGTACCGCAGGATCATATGCTTAAATAATTAGAAAGGTGTACTGATAGCAGGCCATTGGCTGGAAATATTAACTCAGCTTCTCTACTTGCCGACACTGTCTGACTTACTGAGTATTTTCAGAGTTGTAAGTGGTGACATATGTACTTTGATAATAAAAATTACTTTAAACTTTAGATTGTGTTGGCACGTGGCTAAGTGGTTAAGGCGTTCATCTAGTGATTTGAAGGTGGCTAGTTCGAGCCTTGGCTGAGGCAGCGTGTTGTGTCCTTGAGCAAGGCACTTAACCACACATTGTTCTGTGACAACACTGGTGCCAAGCTGTATAGGTCCTAATGCCCTTGGAAAACATTGGTGGCGTGGAGAGGGGAGACTTGCAGCATGGGCAACTGCCGGTCTTCCATACAACCTTGCCCAGGCCTGCGCCCTGAAAACCTTCCAAGGCGCAAATCCATGGTCTCATGAGACTAACGGATGCCTATAATCTTTAGATTATATGATTACATTTATGTGGGATTTTAAATTGTCTATGGTACATTTTTCCCTAACTTGGGTCTTAAGATATATATGATTTGTGGCAACAAGGCCATGCCCAGATCCTATGCCACGCCAAAGCCAGGTGCTCTATCTGGTTTCCTTCATATTCTATTTCATTTCGGTACAATGGAATAACTTTGTGGATAATGAACCAGACTCCTAACAAACAATTTGGAGAAGTTCTTAACTCGCCCCCTTTGTGAAAGAGCTTGGCAACTTTGACATTAAAGTGGAGAGCAAATGTATTTTATAGCTCAAAATAACCAAAAGCACAGCAGCAAAAATAGCAAGATAAGATTTGTGCATGCTTTATTCACACATCACCGACCATCAATTCACAGTAAGGAGGTTGTGATCAGTTCCTGTTACAGTGATTAAAGTTTGAAAGTTTGTGTCGTTAATTGTGCCAATTAATTTTAGTTTAAGGAGTACAATTCATCTGAAATCTCAGTTATTCACAGTCCTTGGGCTGAAGCAGATGGTCCAACACCTAAGTGACTGCTTCATGATCACAGTCCCATCATTAACATGGAGTTAAGCCCTTACAATCCTCTCAAACCAAAATAAAGTTAGGAATTTTGTTCTAATCTGTCTGACAGTGCCCTGCATTGGAAATAATGATTTTGAATTTGTTTCTGAGCACAATATTTATATTGTAACATAGTAACTTTGAAGTGGTGCACATATGGGCCTGGGGATTATTAGTTCTGACGAATGACTGCCCATCAGGCTGGGAGAGGTGTGATGAGTTGTGATGTTGTTGCACCTGGCTCTGTGACATCAAGCTGCAGACTGCTGAAGTTAACACATGTAAACAAATGCTTTTGTTCTCCAGAAGAAAAGCTGTCCTAGAGTGAGTACTGCTGGCCCGAGACTTCAAACACTGTCACCATTGTTCACCCTCCATTGCTTCTTCTCGCTCTTCTTGTCAAAGTTTAATTACCAGAACCAACATTCACAGGCTCATTTTGCACTTCAGCGCATCTCCAACACTTGAGGGTGGAGCAAGGACGGGGGATGGAAAACCGGGCAGGGTGACAAGGGAGGGAAAAGCATGCCGAGCAAACCAGGGCAGTGGATTTAAAGCAGATCGCAGGGAGAAGTGAGGCGGGGATAAAGGAGAGAGAGGCAGAGAGTGTGTAGGGGAAGGACAAATGCACTTTTTAGAAAGAAGGAAATGGGAAGGAAGAAGAGGACATTAAGGTAAGGGCTGTGAAACTAGCATCAGCACTGACAGGAGACCAGAAATCTTAAAGAAATAAAAAAAATGTACTTCCACATAAAACTCCGCCAGAGATCATAACTAGGATGGGAGTCAGTGTAAGGAAAATAAGCTTGAGTAAACCAATAGAGTGACTTTGGGTCCAGACCCCAGCTGAGGCTCAGGCATGATAAAGCCGCACCTCCCTGGAGTATTGGTTGGGGTTGCTTCCAGCACAAGTAATGCCATTGAGACAACAATAGTGAACATTCTCAGCCCAGCCAAGCCATCAAGCTAACCTCTGGAGCTAAGCCAAGCTGCTTGTTGCTTCATGGTAATCAGTAGTCACAGAAAAGGGCACCTGGCAGACCCATGGGTTCACACAAGATATTTCCCAGATGAAGGGGGCCACCCTCCTGAAGCTATGACTTGGTGGCCATCTGTTCAGAATCTACGGCTATGATCACCACACAGAGCGGCGAATCCTCCCTATGCCTGTTGTAAACGGGAGACACAAGTGACCACAGATGCTGGAATCTGGAGAAAAATTCAAAATGCTGGAGGGACTCACTGAGGCAGGCAGCATCTATAGAGGAAAATACAGTAGTCAGCTGACATTTCGGATTGAAGCCCTTCATCCTGTCTGGTCCTTAACCACTGAGTTCCTCCTGCTTTGTGTCTTTTTATGGTAAATTGTAGAACCCAGACTTCAGTGTGGAGACACTCAGTCATCAGGGTAACTAATGTCCAGTCATATCACAGGACGTCCTTCTCTGCCTTTCTCATGAAGTGAGTTAGAATTAATGTTATGGAGCCAGGGATATTTAGGAACACTGCACAAGATGTGCAAAGCTGGTTTCCTCATTGGCTGAGCAGTGTGTGCAGGGGATGAAGTGAAACAGCCTGTTTGTTTTCAGACAAAAAATTCTATGTGAATTTGGCAATGTCAATTCCATTTCACCTTCTACACATGCTGCCTGACCTGCTGAGTGTTTACTTCATTTTCCGTTTGTATTACATATAAAATTTGCATCCATTTAAAGTTTCATGCTCCAGTGCCTAGAAAAGCCCTTTGCCCTTCAGAGCATGACCTACCTGTGAGTGCATCGAGGCAACAGGAAAGATCCTGCAGAGAAGTCAGTCCTACAGAGAGTTCCTTCCCATTTGGAGATAGATCCCACAAGAAATGCCATCCCGTGGGGAACACCATCCTACAGGGAGCTTCATCCCACAGACCCATCCCATGGAGAGCTGGATCCCAGTTGGTGCTACGTCCCACAGGAAATGCCATCCCATGGGGAAATCCATCCTGAAGAGAGCTCCATCCAACAGTGTTCTGTTCAACAGAGAGCTCTGTCCCACGGTGCTCCATCTCACAGAGAGATCTATCCCATCCCATTCAGTAGAAAGCTAGAACAGCACGGACCCATCAACCTGAAGATAGCACCAGCCCACAGGCAGCTCTGGGCACTCCAAATTCTGGTTCCTTTGCACTTTCCTCCGCAGAATTAAGTGGAGCCCAGAATGAAAGGTACGGATTTTGCAATCCACATGGGGAGTCAATAAGTTTCATTCCTATGTTTCATCATTGTTGGAAAATGAATTGCTTAATACTTAGGAAAATGGCTCTGTGCAACATTATTTCTATCATCAGAAAGGTTGGCTGTCGAGAAAGTTGTCTGTTGTCTAAATGGTAAAAGGATGCACATGCTGAGGGACTGAGTGTAGATACACAGGGATGTCAAAAGTAGCACGCTGTGATACCAATGGGATCACAGTATTCGGATATCAAAGCATGCAATGCAAAAACAGAGGGGCTAAATTGAATTTTTGTAAAGCACTATTTCAGCCACAGCTGGGGTATTCCATCAAATTCTTCCCACTGTTCTTTTAGGAAGAATGTGAAGAGCCCAGCGTGGATACAGAGAGGATTCTCAAGAATAGGATTTCAAAGCTCAAAGTAAATTTTATTATCAAGGTACATATATGTCACCACACACAACCCTGAGATTCATTTTCTTGTGGCCATACTTAACAAATCTATAGACTAATAATTATAACAGAATCAATGAAAGAGCACCCAACTAGGGTATTCTCCCAGAATGCAGAAAACTCCACACTGCAAATGCAAAAAGAAGAAATAATAATAATAAATAAACAAGCAATAAATAGCGAGAACATGAGATGAAAAGCCCTTGAAAGGAAGTCCATTGGTTAACCATACCATAGAACCATAGAAACTACAGCACAGAAACAGGCCCTTTGGCCCTTCTTGGCTGTGCTGAACCATTTTCTGCCTAGTCCCACTGACCTGCACACGGACCATATCCCTCCATACACCTCCCATCCATGTATCTGTCCAATTTATTCTTAAATGTTAAAAAAGAACCCGCATTTACCACCTCATCTGGCAGCTCATTCCATACTCCCATCACTCTCTGTGTGAAGAAGCCCCCCCTAATATTCCCTTTAAACATTTCCCCCCTCACCCTTAACCCATGTCCTCTGGTTTCTTTCTCCCCTTGCCTCAGTGGAAAAAGCCTGCTTGCATTCACTCTATCTATACCCATCATAATTTTATATACCTCTATCAAATCTCCCCTCATTCTTCTACGCTCCAGGGAATAAAGTCCTAACCTATTCAACCTTTCTCTGTAACTGAGTTTCTCAAGTCCCGGCAACATCCTTGTAAACCTTCTCTGCACTCTTTCAACCTTATTGATATCCTTCCTGTAATTTGGTGACCAAAACTGAACACAATACTCCAGATTCGGCCTCACCAATGCCTTATACAACCTCATCATAACATTCCAGCTCTTATACTCAATATTTCGATTAATAAAGGCCAATGTACCAAAAGCTCTCTTTACGACCCTATCTACCTGTGACGACACTTTTAGGGAATTTTGTATCTGTATTCCCAGATCCCTCTGTTCCACTGCACTCCTCAGTGCCATACCATTAACCCTGTATGTTCTACGTTGGTTTGTCCTTCCAACGTGCAATACCTCACACTTGTCAGTATTAAACTCCATCTGCCATTTTTCAGCCCATTTTTCCAGCTGGTCCAAGTCCCTCTGCAGGCTCTGAAAACTTTCCTCACTGTCTACTACACCTCCAATCTTTGTATCATCAGCAAACTTGCTGATCCAATTTACCACATTATCATCCAGATCATTGATATAGATGACAAATAACAATGGACCCAGCACTGATCCCTGTGGCACACCACTAGTCACAGGCCTCCACTCAGAGAAGCAATTCTCTACCACCACTCTCTGGCTTCTTTCATCGAGCCAATGTCTAATCCAATTTACCACCTCTCCATGTATACCTAGCGACTGAATTTTCCTAACTAACCTCCCATGCGGGACCTTGTCAAAGGCCTTACTGAAGTCCATGTAGACAATATCCACTGCCTTCCCTTCATCCACTTTCCTGGTAACCTCCTCGAAAAACTCCAATAGATTGGTCAAACATGACCTACCGCACACAAAGCCATGTTGACTCTCCCTAATAAGCCCCTGTCTATCCAAATGCTTGTAGATTCTGTCTCTTAGTACTCCCTCCAATAACTTACCTACTACTGACGTTAAACTCACCGGCCTATAATTTCCCGGATTACTTTTCGATCCTTTTTTAAACAACGGAACAACATGAGCCACTCTCCAATCCTCTGGCACTTCACCCGTAGACAGCGACATTTTAAATATTTCTGCCTGGGCCCCCGCAATTTCAACACTAGTCTCCTTCAAGGTCCGAGGGAACACTCTGTCAGGTCCCGGGGATTTATCCACTTTAATTTTCCTCAAGACAGCAAGCATCTCCTCCTTTTCAATCTGTACAGTTTCCATGGTCTCACTACTTGATTCCCTCAATTCCATAGATTTCATGCCAGCTTCCTTAGTAAATACTGACGCAAAAAACCTATTTAAGATCTCCCCCATTTCCTTTGGTTCCGCACAAAGCCGACCACTCTGATCTTCAAGAGGACCAATTTTATCCTTTACAATGTTGTGGGAACATTTCAGTGATGAGACAAGTGAAGTCATGCTGCTAGATCAAAACTGAGGTTCTTCTCCCCAGAGCAAAAGTGAGTGAGAAGAGATTTGATAGAAACAATGGAAATGTTTAGATAGTGAAATAGAGGAAAGCTCTTTGAGGCTGAAGGAGTACAGGAGGGGTTGTGAGGAGAATCTTCCAGAGCTTCATCAGATGAGCTGAAACACATTGCATCTTTGAGTAGTGCAAACAAGATTCATCAAGCCCTTCATGATGGAATTTGACAGGTACTTGAAGAGAAATAATTTGCAATGTTTAATGGAGCTCAGATGAAAAGGTAGGTGATTTGGAATATAATCCCAAAATGTGTGATGAGATACATTGTAGGAAGTCAAAAATGGGTTAACAATGATAGGGCTCAAGGGATGTTGATGAACAGAAGGAATAATTGTGTGCAGTTTTGGCCAACTATCTACAGGAAAGATATCAATAAGTTTGAAAGAGAACATAGAAAATTTACAAGGATGTTGCTGGGACTTAGGACCTAAATTATGGGGAGAGATTAAATAGGTTATAACTTTATTCCCTGGAGCGTTGGAGAACGAGGGAAGATTTGATAGAGGTACAAAAATTATGAGGGGTATAGCAGGCTTTTTCCAATAAAGTTGAGTGAGAGGTCAGATTAAGAATAAAAGGTGAAATATTTAAGAGAATGCTGAGGGGCAGGTTCTTTACTCAAAGCATGGTGTGACTGTGGAATAAGCTGCCAGCGGAAGTGACGGGTGTGGGTTTGATCGCAACATTTTAGATTAGATTAGATTATGAGGACACGCAGTCCTCTTTTATTGTCATTTAGTAATGCATGCATTAAGAAATGATACAATATTTCTCGGGTGTGATATCACAGAAACACAGGACAGACCAAGACTGAAAAACTAACAAAAAACACATAATTATAATGTATAGTTACAACAGTGCAACAATACCATAACTTGATGAAGAGCAGGCCATGGCACAGTAAAAAAGTTCAAAGTCTCTCGGAAGTCCCACATCTCACACAGACGGGATAAGGAAGAAAACTCTCCCTGCCATGCCCGACCACAGTCTGACTCTGAGTCGTCCGAAAACTTCGAGCTCTGATCAGCCCTCTGACACCAAGTACTGAGCACCATCTCTATCCGAACACTTCGACCTCAGCCTGGGTCGCCAGCAGCAGGCAAAGCCGGGGATTTTGAGGCCTTCCCTCCGGAGATTCTCGATCGCACAGTAGCAGCGGCAGCGAATCGGGCATTTCAGAAATTTCTCCAGATGTTTCTCTGTGCTTTCACGTCTGTCTCCATTAAATCAGAATTGTCCATGGCCCCTATTTAATAGATACGATATCATTTCACCGGAGAGCTGCGCACGCTATGTCGTGCTGCCATCTTCTCCTCCCGCCTCCTGGGAGAATTTTGTGGAAGTACATGCATGGGAGGGGTATTGTCCAGGTGTGGGTCAATGAGACCAGGTAGAATAACAGTTTGATATGGACTAGATGTGACAAAGGGCCTGTTTTTGTCCTATAGTGTTCTATGACTCGATAACCATGGAGTTCAAGTCCATAGTTCTCCGAAAGTGGCCTACAGATGGATAGGGTGGTGAAGAACGCACGCATACTTTCATAGGTTGTGCTAAGGAATAAGAGTTGGGATGTTATGTTGCAACTTTACAAAACACTAGCTAAGTTGCATTTGGACTGTTATATGCATTTCTGGTCACTATGCCATAGGAAGGAAAAGGTTGTAATGGAGTGTGTGTGGGGGTATTCACCAGGACGTTGCTTAGGTTAGAAGACTTTAATTATCTGGTCCTTGTCCTTCAGATCATGGGGAGATGAGTATCCTGCATTGGTCTGTGTTTGAATGGGAGATTACATCAAAGCACCAGGAAAGGTCAGCCTACCAAAGAGAAGAAGGAGAACAGCAGGTCACTCTGCCCAGCAATGACTGATACATACCAAGCCCAATGGCCTTGAGATTTATATTGATTGTTTTTCTGTTAGCTCCACAGTTATGTTAGCTGCTCTCTTTCTCTTCACAAGTTGAAGAAGCTATTGCAACTTTTTAAATATACTGTATATTTCTTGCTTACTAACTTGGATACTCCATCACATGCTCTTTACAAGATGTTTGTCATTAGGGCTAGTTTCTAAGAATCTCTTGATAACAGATTAGATTGTGTAATGTTAACTTCCTTTCAGTGCTAAACGATGCAGAATTATTTATACCAACAATGGATTGTTTAGCAATCTTTTCCTGGAGGAATTGTTCCAGAACCTGGACCAGGCACATCCAGTCGTGATCTGCATTAGAGTGCCTAGAATTTTCCCTGTGCTTGATGCCCCCAGTCATGCCAATCATAATACTCCAATGAGATCAAACCTCCACACAGTGAGCACTGTAGACATCCTATGTGGAACTAGTGATTGGTCACCAGGTGAGGGGATATCCAGCTGATATCCCTTATCTACATCTTATAGGGCAAATGCAGAACTAACATAAACACTTAACACAGACAACAGGACAATCTTCACTAAACAAGGGAGAACCACCTAGATGTTGAAATATACTTTCACGAAGAGGATGGTGGGAAATATTATGGTGAGTAAAGATAGTGTGGGAAACGAAGTCCAGATGTGTAAAAGGTGCACAGCAGTAAGAATCCCACAGCGCAGAAGAAGCTTACCAAAAGTTACAAGGCAATGTTGTTCAGCTAGGCAAGTGGAATGACGAATAGCATAAGCTGTTCAATCTAGATAAGTGTGCTGTGTTGTATTTTGGGAAGTCAAACCAAGATAGGACTTTCACAATGAATGGTAGGACCAAAGGTAGTGTTGTAGAACAGAAGGATCTTGAGTACAAGTGCATAATTCCCCGAGAGGGGTAACACAGGGTGATTTAGAAGGCACTTGGCATGCAGGCCTTCATCGTTTGGGGTGTTAAGGTTAGTGTATTATGTTCAATTTTGGTCACTCTGTTATAGGAAAGACATTATTAAGCTGAAAAAAGTACAACGAAGGTTTATGGGAAAGTTGCCAGGACTCAGGAGTTTGAGCTATAGGAGATTCTAGAACTTTATTCCATGGAGCATAGGAGACTGAGGACTGACCTTATACCAGTGTATAAAATCATGGGGGGTATAGACAAGCTGAATGCACATCGGGAAAGGAATTAAAAACCAGAGGGCATAGGTTAAAAGTGAAAAGGGAAAGATTAATCGGAAGACCACAATCTGTGCGGATTGGTGATAAAATCTCCTCCTCGTTAATGATCAACACTGGTGCACCTCAGGGGTGTGTGCTTAGCCCACTGCTCTACTCTCTCTATACCCATGACTGGTTGGCTAGGCATAGCTCAAATACCATCTATAAATTTGCTGACGAAACAACCATCGTTGGTAGAATATCGGGTGGTGACGAGAAGGCGTAAAGGAGTGAGATATGCCAACTGGTGGAGTGGTGTTGCAGCAACAACCTGGCACTCAACGTCAGTAAGACGAAAGAGCTGATTGTGGACTTCAGGAAGGGTAAGACAAAGGAACACACACCAATCCTAATAGAGGGATCAGAAGTGGAGAGAGTGAGCAGTTTCAAGTTCCTGGATGTCAAGATCTCAGAGGATCTAACCTGTTCCCAACATATCGACATCATTATAAAGAAGGCAAAACAGCAACTATACTTCATTAGGAGTTTGAAGAGATTTGATATGTCAACACAAACACTCAAAAACTTCTATAGATATACCGCGGAGAGCATTCTGACAGGCTGCATCACTGTCTGGTATGGAGGGGCTACTGCACAGGACCGAAAGAAGCTGCAGAGGGTTGTAAATTTAGTTAGCTCCATCTTGGGTACTAGCTTATAAAGTACCCAGGACATTTTAAAGGAATGGTGTTTCAGAAAGGCAGCATCCATTATTAAGGACCCCCAGCACCCAGGGCATGCTCTTTTCTCACTGTTACCATCAGGTAGGAGGTACAGAAGCCTGAAGGCACACACTCAGTGATTCAGGAACAGCTTCTTCCCCTCTGCCATCCGATTCCTAAATGGACATTGAACCCTTGGACACTACCTCACTTTTTAATATATATTATTTCTGTTTTGAACGATTTTTAATCTATTCAATGTATGTATGCTGTAATTGATTTACTTATTTAGTTATTACTATTATTATTATTTTTCATCTTCTATATTACGTATTGCATTGAACTGCTGCTGCTAAGTTAACAAATTTCACGACACATGCTGGTGATAATAAATGCAAACACGGGGAAATCTACAGATGCTGGAATTTCAAACAACACACATAAAAGTTGCTGGTGAACGCAGCAGGCTAGGCAGCATCTCTAGGAAGAGGTACAGTCGACCTTCCGGGCCGAGACCCTTCGTCAGGGCTAACTGAAGGAAGAGCTAGTAAGAGATTTGAAAGTGGGAGGGGGAGGGGGAGATCCAAAATGATAGGAGAAGACAGGAGGGGGAGGGATGGAGCCAAGAGCTGGACAGGTGATTGGCAAAGGGGATATGAGAGGATCATGGGACGGGAGGCCTAGGGAGAAAGAAAAGGGGGAGGGGGGGAAGCTCAGAGGATGGGAAAGGGGTAAGCCACAATGAAGATGAAGCCACACTCAGGTTGGAGGAACAACACCTTATATTCCGTCTGGGTAGCCTCCAACCTGATGGTATGAACACTGACTTCTCAAACTTCCGCTAACGCCCCACCTCCCCCTTGTACCCCATCCATTATTTATTTATTTATACACACACATTCTTTTTCTCTCTCTCCTTTTTCTCCCTCTGTCCCTCTCACTATACTCCTTGCCCATCCTCTGGGCTTCCCCCCTCCGCCTTTCTTTCTCCCTAGGCCTCCTGTCCCATGATCCTCTCGTATCCCTTTTGCCAATCACCTGTCCAGCTCTTGGCTCCATCCCTCCCCCCTCCTATCATTCTCCTATCATTTCAGATCTCCCCCTCCCCCTCTCACTTTCAAATCTCTTACTAGCTCTTCTTTCAGTTAGTCCTGACGAAGGGTCTCGGCCCGAAACGTTGACTGTACCTCTTCCTAGAGATGCTGCCTGGCCTGCTGCGTTCACCAGCAACTTTTATACGTGTTGCTGGTCATAATAAACCTGATTCTGATTTAAAAGGGACCTGCGGAGCAAATCCATCATGTAAAGGAAGATTCATACTGTATATGTAATGAGCTGCCTGTGATTGGTGATTATCAGTATATTAGTGATGTTCTCTCCTAGGAAATTGAAGCTCTGAATCATTTCCACTGCCATACTATTGATACAGACAGGAGTGTGTACTTCAGCCTGCCTTTGACTTGACACCATTCCACCAGACTTTCTAACTCCTTTCTCTGTTCTGCTCTGTCATTGTTCAAGATCTAGCCCATGTGGTGATTTCATCTGCACACTTGTAAATGGAATTAGAGCAAACTGTGGTTGCTGAGTTGCGAATGAATCGGGACAATAGTAAGAAGCTGACAATGCAACCTTGCAGGGCACCAGTGTTGAGGATAATGGTGGAGGAGATGCTAACTGGTTGTGGTTCTGTTGGTCAGAAAGTCAAGAATCCAGATGAGCTCTGTACACAGAATGTGCTAACATTATATTTATATATATAGAATATGTGGACTGAATGATACTATGAATCCATATGCCCATATGCTGTTTCTTTTGCAACACACAAAGTGCTGGAGGAACTCAGCAGGCCAGGCAGCTTCTATGAAAGAGTAAACAGTTGACGTTTCAGGCTGAGGCCCCTCATCAGGACTGCTGTTGTTTTTCTTTGTTTTTCTTGTATATATTTTATGAATCAAGTTTCTTTTTTGAAATGAGAAAAAGTAAATGAGTAATTAACCTAACAGAAGTGAGTGCCAGCTAAAAACACAATGGTGACTGCAAAAATTTACAAAAATAAGCAGAATCCTGAAGACTTCTTCCTTTATTACTAATATTCAGTTCTGGCTACTGATGGAGGAAAGGTTTCTCCTGGGGCTTTCAGCCTGTGCAGAGACTACCGCACCATGGGAGGCTCATTTGTACGGTGGGGTGGGGGGGCAGTAGAGGAGTTGCGAGGGATGCTATAGCTAGGGGAAGGGCCGGGTGTTCCCGTGTTTGCAGAAGTGATCCCACGGTAGAATGTTTCCTTCCTGGTATCAGGGTTCAATATCACTGAGCTCCTCCAGAACATTCTAACGAAGGTTGGGAAGAAGACCCATTGTACATACTGGTACCATTGACATAGGTAGAAAAAGGGATGAGGTTCTGAAAGCGATGAGGTCCTGCATGCAGATTTTAAGGAGTTATGAGATTAAAAAGCAGCATCTCGAGATGTAGTGATTCTCCAGAATACTGTCCATGCCACTTACCACTTGAATAAAGAAATAGAGGGACAGATGTGAGGCTGGAGAGATAATGCAGCAGAGAATGTGGGAGGAGGAATATGGACAATCTGTACCAATGTCTTCATCATGTGGGGTATCTTGGTGATACCACTGAATGGGGAAAAACTGGCAGAAACAGAGTCTAAATATTACTGAATATAACATTTTTGGGGGAAGAAAGTTTAAGAGAGAAAGTTGGTGAGGTGGCAATATTGAATGAGGAGAATATTGCAGTGTTGGTACAATCAAAAATAGAACTGGACTGCACAGTAGTGTAGTGGTTAGCACAACGGTTTACAGTACAGATGACCCGGGTTCAATTCCCGCTGCTGTCTGTTAGGTTCTCCCCATGACCACAGGGTTTCCTTTGGATGCTCCAGTTTCCTCCCACAGTCCAAAGACATACCGTGTGGTAGGTTGATTGGTCACTGTGAATTGTCCAATGATTAGGCTAGGGTCAAATCAGGGGTTGATGGGTGGTGCAGCTCGGAGGCCAGGAAGAGCCTGTTCCACATTGTATCTCAATAAAATAAAATAAGAAATAAAACTGACTTGTTAAGATGTGATGTCCACGACTTCAGCTATCCAAATATAGACTGGAATAGGAACAGCAGACGGGACAAGGAGGTGTCAGTGTTTTCAAAGTGTTTAAGAGGAGCTTTCTGATAAATATATTTCTGGGCAATGAGGTAAGTGACGCAGTACTAGGAAATGAGTCAGGCGAAGTGGACATCATTGGAGGAGTGGAGGGGGGAGCTTCTAGGTAATAGCAATCATAACATTATAAGGTTTGGAATAGTTATGAAAAAAGATTTAGATCACTCCAGGCCAAAAACAGAAAATGCTGGAAAGATTCAACAGATCAGACAGCATCTACAGAAAGAGAAACGGATTAAACACCTTTTATCAATTAGAGAAGGGTTAATTTCATTGACAATAGACTTTTCTTGGAAAGGAATCATTAGAGCCAAATATGTAATTAAAGAACAGGATGCCCTTAAGGGAGACGTGATTCAACTCCTTTCTGGGTATATTACCAAAGGGTTAGACTAGACAACAACATTTTTCAAAAGTGTTGCTTCTTCAGAATTTTTTCTTTGCTTACGATAGACCACTTGAAGCTGAACACAAATATAATTTAGATTATGAAGACACATATCCCCTTTTATTGTCATTTAGTAATGCATGCGTTAAGAAATGATACGTTATTTCCTCCGGTGTGATATCACAAAAACACAGGACAAACCAAGATTGAAAAAACTGACAAAACCACATAATTATAACATATAGTTACAAACAGTGCAACAATACCATAACTTGATGAAGAAGTCTATGAGCACAGTAAAGTTCAAAGTTTCTCAAATGTCCCACATCTCACGCAGATGGGAGAAGGAAGAAAAACTCTTCCTGCCATGCCGACCACAATCCGACTCTGAGTCATCCAAAAACTTCGAGCTCTGATCAGCTTTCCGACACAGAGTACTGAGCGCCATCTCTGTCCAAATGATTCGACCGCTTTCTCGCTCGCCAAAAGCAGGCAAGGCCGGGGATTTTGAGGCCTACCCTCCGAAAGATTCCCGACCACACAGTAACGACAGCAGCGGACAGGCGTTTCAGAAATTTCTCTGGATGTTCCTCTGTGCTTTCACGTCTGTCTCCATCAAATTAGAAATTGTCCACGGCCCCTATTTAACAGATACGACATCATTTTTTACCAGAGAGCTGCGCACGCACAGTGCGCTGCCATCTTCTGCCACTTCAGACTACTTGTATCACGTAAGAATTTGGAGAAACAAGAAATTAACTATAATTGAATTATAATGCATTTAATTGCATAATGGTAATGACGCTTTGCAATAGTTCGACTAAGATAAAAATGTTTTGTTGTTTGTTTTCATTTGTACTCAGTGTCTGAGGCTTCTCGCTTAAGTGTCCAATAATATTCGGCCAGCACTGATGGATTCCAGTTGCCCTGATACCGTTACTCCACGACCGCAATGTCCTAGTGAAACCTTTTACCATGCTCGTCCAGATTTGCAGGGAAGAAGTCTACATGGGAATGCAGAAAATTAATCTTTAGTGACATGTTGCACTTCTTGGTTTTGTATGATTGAAGCATGTTGTCAACCAGCTGCATGTAGTTTGGTGCTCCGTAGTTGCCAAGAAAATTTTCAACAACTTCCTTGAATGCCTTCCATGCGATTTTCTCTGGGATGGCTAGGAGTTTTTAGAATTGTCTGTCATTGATGACCTGTTTGATTTGTGGACCATCAAAAGTGCCTTCCTTAATCTTAGCATCAGTTAATCTGGGAAACATCTGTGTCAAGTATTGAAATTCTTCATGGATATTTATAACCTTTCTAAAAAACTATCCTGCCATGCAGCATCTGCCTTGCCTAAACTTTCCCAGGCATGTCTGGACAAGATAGAAAACTTTTCAGCTTACATTGTGGGCAACATTTTAATTGACTTGAATTATGAATTGAAATAACAAATATAGCCAATTTCAAACAAAAAGGTGCATGATAGGGAAATTTTCATGATCTGCAGCCCAAAGTCTATATTGTTATGTGAATAGAACAAGTACTGCAAAATTCCAGGTTTCCTCTGGGTGCTCCAGTTTCCTCCCACAGTCTAAAGACATACCAATTAATAGGTGAATTAGTGATTGTGAAGTGTCCCATGACTAGGCTCAGACTAAATTGGGGGATTGCTGGGCCTATTCTGCGCTGTTAGAGACCAAAAGGGAAATCTTTGCATGCAGGCAAAAACAATGGCTGTAGTTCTTAACATCAGTCTCCACAAAAGAAGAAGATGCTGGTGATATCTCATCATAGGATGAGCTCAGACTCAACAAAGCTGAGATATGGTATAGGCTGAAAATTGAAGTGGAGACACTAGATCGACTTCCCTTAATGTAGGTAAATCCAGCGGTCCAAGTAGGGATGCCTCCTATATCATTGAAAAAAGGAAATGGGGACATTGAAGAAGCGCTTACTCTAATCTTTCAGTTACCTGTAGAGTTAGAGCAGGTGCCTGGGAAAGGACTATTGCAGATGTTAGACCATTACTCAAAAAAAAAGGTCTTTTGCTTATGTGCTGTGATTGTGACTATTATGTTACAATAGTGCTGCAAGCTTTAATTTCTTCTTAAACTTCATTTGTAAGGTGGGAGGGTTATATAGTATTCCCATCTGTGATTTATGTCCCTTGTTTTCCATCTTCACTCAAACTCGTGACTCCTTTCTCATCACTGCTTCCATATAAGAGTCAGCTGCAACTCGTGTGACTATCACATCTTTGTTATTTTACCATTTATTAAAATATTTTATTCTGCACCTGGGTCACTCAAGAATCATGTCTCTGTAATAGTTGTGTGGCCAAATCCTTTGCCATAACCCTGCTACAGGTTGGGTTTCTTTGTTTTCAAAGTTTCATTCAATGTCAGTGAGCACAACACATGGATGACACTGTTCCTTTTTTTCTAGTCTGCCCCTGAGTCTTGTTAAGGCCAGTAGCTAGGTGGATGAGTGACCTTGCAGGACTCTAGTGGAGTACTTGCCCCTGTGCTTCTGGATAAATCAGTTCAGTTTCAGTTTTTTCATTTCATAGTCCCAACCTATCCAATCTCTCCTTATAACTCAAACCCTCCTGTCATGAAAACATACTTGTGAAACTTTTCTACAGCCTGTCAAACTTAATCACACCATGATCAGCCTTGTGCCTGAAATACACCAGGAAATTTCCAAGTCTGATAGAGGTTTGGACAGATCAAGGAGTTAAATATATGACAAAGTGTAGTTTGGGAGGAAGGAACCAGTACTGGCAGAGAGGGGAGGTATGACAAACATGAGAAGATGCCAGACATCCAAAGCAACAGACTCAGAGTGCTGGAGGAACTCAACAGACCAGGCAGAATCTATGGAAAAGGGGGGCACCAGTGATCCATTAAATCGGGAAACCAAGGCTATAGACTATAACAGGAGCAAGTGCTCACATGAAGGATTTAAAGGGAAAGATCACCACTATTGAACAATGGTGCTCAATGGGGCAAAGGTCCAGACAGACAGTGTGTACCACATCTGAGGTCCAAGCATGATTCCATTGATTCAGGCGACATATATGCTGATGTCACTCATTAGGACATAACGGTAATGGACGTTGTGGTCACTCTCCAGTGTTATTTAAGAGATGAGCTGGGTAATTGCTAGATTGTTATCATGCTAATGTCAGTAAATTTTGTAATATATCTGCTCAGAGGAAGGTCTAGCTTTTCGTGAACTCATGTCCTTGTTTGCCCCGTGTGGAACATGGGCTGCTGACCCACTCCCACAAATAGACCATGATGGGCAGCCGAATCTTGAATGACCAGGTGTAAGGGGTCAGTATCTCACACGCTGTCAGAAGAGAGTGTGAATGAGCCCACAGAGAGGGACTATCTCCACAAAGGATCTCAAGATGAAGAAATATTGAGCAAAGGAGGCTATCACTGACCGAGGGCACCCACGTAGCTATCACCAGGATACAGACACATTCTCTAAGTTAAGATCAACTTGGACATCCACTTTCATACTACTGTCTTTTATTTAGGCTGCGTTGTCAGCAAAATCCCAACAACCCATTTGTAATCTCTACAAAATACTTCTTACTTACCCTCACATGTCACGGAAGCCATAGATTATTCAACATTTGACAGCAAGACGCATGAAGAGATGTTAGGGCAGATAACAGAGCAACTTTGTCAGAAGGTGAGGGGCAGGGCAGGGTACAGCAGTCAGTGGTGCCTACACCAGTTCCAATGACACAGTTTCAATCATGACCTCGAATGCAGTCTCTGTAAAGTTTGCACGTTCTCCCTGGGACCGTGTGAGTTCCTCACTCACGAGTTTTCTTCCACATCACAAGAGTGAGCTGTTGGCTAAATGGGCTGGTGGGTGGGTGGGAGGAGAATCGAAAGGAATTGGTAGGAATATGGGAACAATTGGTTACAGGGAAGATGTGAGAGTATGAGTGAGAAAATGTGTCATGTGCATGGCATATGGGATGGCCCTGCATGAATATTAGACTCAATGGGCTGAATGGATCAAATGTGATAGGGAATGTGTTAAAGGAGGAGAGAGAGACTGAGAGGTTTAGTTGGGGCATTCTTGACTTGCAGGCACTGCCACTGATGATGTGCAGGCCACAATCAGGCCCTATTGGAAGGCAGGATTATAGGAGAGCAAATGCTGCGTTTGGTTGTGGGGTTGCTGTGGATCTTATGAAAATTTGGATGAAACTTGAAAGCGCAGATGAGAATTTTAAAATCAGGACATGGTCATGAAATCAGCACATCACATATGTCACCAGGAGCCAACATACTGTACGTCAGCGGGCAGGCAGCTGATGAGAGAAGTTACAAATGGGAAGCAGAGCTTAGATTGGCCAAGTTTACCAGAAGTAGAGCATGGATAAAAGTGCCTGGAGGTAAGAAAGAGGTTCTATGAGCAGATGAGACTGGGCAGAATTAGATTCACTCAGTCCTTTTGATGGTCTTTAGAGCGTGGATCAGTCAGGTTTTACAGACTTGATGGGCCAAATGGCCTAATTCTGCTCCTATGTCTAATGGTTTTTGCTTGAAAACTGGTCTGCAGAAACTGAGAATACACAGAGGTTTTCTGCTCCTAGATAGACTCCTTCATCCCTTCCCTATTGACAGAGAGAAACAGAATCTGGTGCCCCATAGACCAGGGTAGTGCTCCCTCAGATATTGTACCAGAAAACATTTTAACTTTTGCCATTCACATTTTCTTCCTGTGCTGCTGATTTGTGGCCGCAGGTCACAGAGAGCTGATTGCGTGAAACAGCTGAACTGGATGACCAACCTGACGGCTGGGTGTATCAACTGAAGGTGAGAAGCTATTTTTTCAGTTTGTGCTGGGCTTCAGTAGAACAGCTAAGGAGGCATAAAATAGAGAGTTCAAGGTAGCAGTAGAAGAGAGAGCTGAAGTGACAAGCAACTGGAAGTTTCAGGAGGCATTTGTGGACCAAATAGAAGTGTTCTGCAAAGCAGGAAGAAGGCTGTGGAGAGTGGGCAGGGAGGAACTACAGTGGTAGGTGTTACATCTCCTGAGGTTGAAGGGAAGATGTTGTGAGATCGGGTGAGTAGATAATAGTGGAGATGTAAGAGTGGGCCTGTCTATCCTGAGAGGAACAGTCCTTGATCCAATGCTTAAAGAGAAGGTTGGGGGGGGTTGGGAAAGATATGCCTAGTGCCAAATCTTGTGGCTGATGCCAGAAGTCAGAGGTCAGAGGGGTATAAGGTGAGGGCAAAGCAAACCATATCATGTTTTTAGGGAGGAGGAGCAGAAGTGTAATTCATGGAGAGGACATGGTTGAGAGCCTGTCCGCTACGGTGGAGGTAGAAGCACAGCGGAGGAGTGAGGAAGAATTATAGAAAGATGTAGTGTGGAGGATGGCATCAGCAGAACTAGGAGAAGGAAATGGATTTCTTCTAGGTAGCAGGGTGGGAGGAACTGCGATGAAGGCAGTTGTGGAAGTCTATGGGCTGGTGTGGGGTTCTGCTGGGTTTTGGTCACTAACACTCATCTGGTAGAGGCAGAGAAGATGAAGTGAGAAAGGGGAGGGTAGTAGGTCAGCCTGGTGAAGATGAAAGTGGGTGGAAACTGGCAGCAAAGGCACAGAGGCTTTCCATTTCAGTGTGTGGGCAGGAAGTGACATCAATATACCAGGAAAGGAAATGAGGAGTAGCCTCATTGTAGAGTGGCTACTGGGCATCAAAGTTACAGGCACCAGGTATGGGTCGTGACTCTCGCAAGGAATCTGGGCACAGTCAAAGAGGAAGCCTGCAACTAAACCTGGGCTGTCACAAGGAATAGCGTCGAGCAAGCAGTCGCCTCAAAATCATGTCTATGGTCTGGGCTATTTCAAGGAAATGCTGAAAAAAAAGTTCCAAGCATCAGTTTATGGTCACTTGCTGTAAACTGTAACTCACCATCCTGAGAGGCCAGATCTGAGGAAGAGTGGGAACAGAGTCAGCAGAACAAAACCCTCTAATCCAAACTTCCCTTCCAGGGCTCTCAGATCTCATCTGACCAAACGTAAGCTACACTGAGTCCCACTCCAAGCCTCCATTACTGCAGTCCTTCTTGTATTCCTCGTGTCCTCTGGTATTAGAACATAGAACATAGAAATCTACAGCACATTACAGGCCCTTTGGCCCACAAGGTTGTGCCGACCATATAACCGACTCTAGAAAACTGCCTAGAATTTCCCTACCGCGTAGCCCTCTATCTTTCTAAACTCCATGTACCTATCTAAGAGGCTCTTAAAATACCCTATTGGATTCGCTTCCACCACTGCTGCTGGCAGTGTATTCCACGCACCCACCACTCTCTGTGTGAAACACTTACCCCTGACATCCCCTCGGTACCTATTTCCAAGCACCTTAAAACTATGCTCCCTTGTGTTAGCCGTTTCAGCCCTGGTAAAAAGCCTCTAACTATCCACACGATCAATGCCCCTCATCATCTTATACACCTCTCATCCTCCATCACTCCAAGGAGAAAATGCTAAGTTCACTTAACCTATTCTCATAAGGTATGCCCTTCAATCAAGGCAACATCCTTGTAAATCTCTTCTGCACTCTCTCTATAGTATCCACATCCTTTCTGTAGTGCAGTGACCAGAAATGAACACAGTACTCCAAATGGGGTCTGAACGAAGTCTTATATAGCTGTTGGACATTTTCACCCTGAAATAAAGATACTGGCTGTTTACTCCATCTCTGCCTCTTGTAATTTTATGAACTCCTAACAGATTTCCCCTCAGCCTCCTCCACTCTAGGGAAGAACATCTTAGTTTGTCTAACATGTCTTTATAGCACATGACCTCTAATTCAGGCAGCATCCTGGTAAACCTCCTGTCAATCCTCTCCATGGCCTCTCCATCCATCCTGCAAAGGTTAGATCAGAACTGAATGCAATATTGCAAATGCAGCTTACCCATGGTTTTATAAAACTGCAAAAATATATCCTTACCTTGAACTCAATGTCTCAATTAAAGAGAAGAATATCATATGCCTTCTTTAACACCCTGTCAACTTGCGTGTCTACTCTTAGAGAGCTATGGACTTAGACCTGAATATTCCTCTGTACATCAATACTGTTAATAATTGCCAATAATTGTGTATTTTCCCTTTACATTTACCCTCCCATTATTACAAGACCTCACACTTGGACTGGATAAAACACCTTCTGCCGTGTTCCACCCATATCTGCAAATGATCTGTATCATTTCCCAACCTTCTGCATTGTCCACAACACAATCAATCTTTGTGCCATCATCAGTCTTGCTAACCAACTCATCTACGTTTTCATCTATAATAATATATTTCAGCTGATGCTCCCTAGAGAAATTTTGGAGAGTGTCTGTGGGTGGGTCCACCGTTTGGGAAGGGGGAATCGTAGGTCTCATTAAGGGACAATCGAGACCTGTGACTGTCCTCAACAAAGAAGAACCCACCACAACACATTTCTCCAGAATGAGGTGGAGTCCAAGTCATTCCCTGAGGGGAGATCCAGTATTGTGGCCACTCTAGTCAGTACTTCTCTGTATCAATTAAGAAAATTTCCCTGAACACATTTGCAAACTCTATCCCATCCAAGTCCTTTGGCAGTATGGGAGTTCCAGTCAATATGTGCAAAGTAAAAAACACCTAATATCACAATCATATTTTTCAGTGCGTTTCAATAGCTACATTTAATGTCAGAGAAATGTATACAATATACATCCTGAAATTCTTTTCCTACAGCTGTCTGCTATCTCTCTACAAGTTTGCTCCTCTAAATCCCACTGACTATTGGAGGTTTATAATATAATATAATATAATATAATATAATCCCTTTAGTGTAGTCAACCTTTTTTATTTCACAGTTCTACCTAAATTGCCTCAGTAGATTGCCTCCAGCAATCTTCTCCAAGCACTGCTGTTGTATTGTCCCTGATGAGTAATGCCAACCCCCTGCCATACCTTCCCCCATCACGTCTAAAACAACCGAATCCCAGAACACTGAGCTTTCACTCCTGACCCTTCATGTCTTAGCATTTGTGAGGAGAGAGTTGTGATGGCGTTGTCCGAGACACTGAAGTGAATTCCTTCACACTTCCTCAGAATACTGCCATACAATCACTTGCATCCATCTGAGGGGAGAAGAAGGCTAGTTTACAAAGGTACAAAGTAAATTTATTATCAAAGTACACGTATGCCACCATATACAACCCTAAGATTCATTTTCTTGTGGGCATGCTCAGTAAATCCAAATACCATTATAGAATCAATGAAAGACTGCGCACAACAGGATGCAGGGATTTAGAATCTTACCTGAAAGTGGACACTTTAGTTAAGATCTTATTTTATCAAATACTAAGTAAGGTAAGAAATAACAAATTGAAAACACTGGCAAAACACTTACTACAATTCGGCAATACTATGTCATTTTGACCACTTTGCACCAGTTTTTTGCTCTTCTTGTGTTCTTTCTTGTAAAAATTATGTCTAATTTGCGCTCTTTTTGTAAGCACCTCTTTTATGATACTGTGTGCCTGCAATGCTGCTGCAAGTAATTTTTTTCATTGCTTGTGACTATAATCTCAGCTTTGACTTTGAGTTTGGGATACAGGAGAGGTGTAGGGGTGAGCATGAGCCAGCAGAACTTGGGAATTAGGAGAAGTTGTCACTTGGTCCCTCGAACCTAATTAATATGCACATGACAGATCTAATTGTAACAGATCTGTTTGGTTTGCAGGTGCAGCAGGCTATCAAGAAGGCAAATGGAATGTTGGCCTTCATTCCTAGAAGGATTGAATTTAAGAGCAGGGAGCTTCTGCTATAACTGTACAGGGCACTGCTGAGGCTGCACCTGAAGTATTGTGTGCAGTTCTGGTCTCCTTACTTGAGGAAGGATATACTGGCTATTCAAGCTGTGCAGAAGAGGTTCACCAGGTTGATTTGAAATGAAAGGTTAGACTATGAGGAGAGATTGAGTCATCTAGGACAGTACTAGCTGGAATTCTGAAGGATAAGAGGAGAACTCATAGAAACATATAAAATTATGAAAGGGATAGTTGAGATAGAGGCAGGAAAATTGTTTACATTGGTAGGAGAGACGAGAACTAGGGGACATAACCTCAAGATTCAGGGGAGTAAATTTAGGATGGGGATGAGGAGGAACTGCTTTTTCAGAGAGTGGTGAATCTGTGGAATTCTCTGCCCAATGAAGCAGTGGAGGATACCTCAGTATATATATTTAAGACAAGGTTGGATAGATTTTTGCATGGTAGGGCAATTAAGGATTATGTGGAAAAGGCAGGTAGGTGGAGATGAGTCCATGGCCCGATCAGCCATGATCTTAGTGAATAGCAGAGCAGGCACGATGGGCCAGATGGCCAACTCCTGCTCCTATTTCTTATGTTCTTATGTAACATCATCTATGCTTACTGGCCTCCTCATTGTGATCTTTCACCTTCTTACAAACCGACTCTAAAACTACCTAATGGCTCTCCTTCCTCTGCCCTTTGAAGAAGAGTGTGACACTGCAATCCCATACCTTTCAGCCGTGCTAGATCAGAATCAAAATCTGAATCAGGTTTACTACCACTGACTACAGGACATGAAAGTTGCTATTTTGTAGCACAGTGCAGTGCAAAGACATAAAATCATGATAAAACACAAACAAAATATTGCAAAAGAAAAGGAATAACAAGGTTGTGTTCATGGGGTCGTGGACCATTCAGAAATATCCCAAGACCTTGTGAGATTCTCCCACAAAAGATCAAACCACCTTTCTGTGTTCACCCTGTCAAAATCGCTGAGGATTTTAACAGTCAAGGCTCAATACTATGCTGGCCCCCACTTCCTTTTGACATTGTGTCAAGGAGCACCAGCAAGGAACAATGCCGTCATTAATATTAGAGGGTGTACAGGAACCTGAAGACTCACACTCAAAGATTAGGAACAGCGTATTATTATTACAGTTATGGAAAGTACAGCGCTGAAACAGGCCCTTTGGCCCATCTAGTCGATACCGAACCATTTAAATTGTCTAGTCCCATTGACCTGCACCCAGAACATAGTGCTCTATGCCCCTGCCATCCAGGCACCTATCCAAACTCTCTCAGATATTGAAATTGAGCTTGGAGGCACCACCTGCTCTGGCAGCTCATTCCACACTATCACACCCTCTGAGTGAAGTTTTCCCTCATGTTCCCCTTAAACTTTTCACCTTTCACCCTTAACCCATAGCCTCTAGTTGTAGTCCCACCCAACCTCAGTGGAAAAAGCCTGCTTGAAGTTACGCTCTCTGAACCACTTATAATGTTGTATACCTCTATCAAATCTCCCCTCAGTCTTCTATGTTCCAAGATATAAAGTCCTAACCTATTCAGTCTTTCCTTATAACTCAGATCTTCTAGTTCTGTCGACATCCTTGTAACTTTTCTCTGTGTTCTTTCTAACTTATTTACACCTTTCCTGTAGGTAGGTGACCAAAACTGCACACAATACTCCAAATTAGGCCTCAGCACATCTTTAACATAACATTCCATCTCCTGTACTCAGTACTTTGCTTTAATGGAGGCCAATGTGCCAAAAGCTTTCTTTATGACCCTGTCTACCTGTGATGCCACTTTCAATGAACTATGGACTTGTATTTCCAGATCCCTTGTTCGACTGCACTCCTCAGTGCCCTACCGTTCACTGTGGTTACTACTCTGGTTAGTCTTACTGAAGTGCAACGCCTCACACGTGTCTGCATTAAATTCCATCTGCCGTTTTTCGGCCCATTTATCCAGCTGGTCCAGATCCAGCTGTAAGCTCTGATAGTCTTCCTCACTGTCCACTAGCCCCACCCCCAACCTTGGCATCATCAATAAATTTGCTCATCCAGTTAACCACATTATCATCCAGATCATTGATATTGTTGACAAATAACAATGGACCCAGCACTAATACCTGTAGCACTCCACTAGTCACAGGCCTACAGTCAGAGGGGCAACCATCTACTCCTACTCTCTGGTTTCTCACACAAAGCTGAGGTTTATTGGCATGTTGCAAAGGTAATTCTACGGTTGTTATGGGGGATTTCAACATGCAGGCAGACTGGGAAAATCAGGTTGGTACTGGACCCCAAAAAAGGGAATTTGTGGAATGCCTCAGAGATGGATTCTTAGAGCAGCTTGTATTAGAGCTTACCAGGGAGAAGGCAATTCTGGATTTAGTGTTGTGTAATGAGCCAGATTTGATAAGGGAACTCGAGGTAAAGGAGCCATTAGGAGGTAGTGACCATAATCTACAATTTTAATCTACAATTGTAGTTTTAATCTACAATTTGAGAGGGAGAAGGGAAGATCGGAAGTGTCAGTATTACAGTTGAACAAAGGGGACTATGGACCCATGAGGGAGGAGCTGGCCAAAGTTGACTGGAAAGATACCCTAGCAGGGATGACAGTGGAACAACAATGGCAGGTATTTCTGGGAATAATACAGAAAGTGCAGGATCAGTTCATTCCAAAGCGGAAGAAAGATTCCAAGGGGAGTAAGGGGTGACCCTGGATGACAAGGGAAGTCAAGGACAGTATAAAAATAAAAGAGAGGAAGTATAACATAGCAAGGATAAGTGGGAAGCCAGAGGATTGGGAGACTTTTAAGGAGCAACAGAAGATAACTAAAAAGGCAATACTGGGGGGGGGAGTGGGAGATGAGGTACGAAGGTAAGCTAGCCAAGAATATAAAGGAAGATAGTAAAAGCTTCTTTAGGTATGTGAAGAGGAAAAAATTAGTTAAGACCAAAGTTGGGCCCTTGAAGACAGAAACGGGTGAAATTTTTACGGGGAACAAGGAAATGGCAGACGGGCTGAACAGGTACTTTGGATCTCTCTTCACTAGAGTAAACACAAACAATCTCCCAGATGTAATAGTGGCCTGTGGACCTAGGGTAACAGAGGAACTAAAGGAAATTCATACCAGGCAGAAAATGGTGTTGGATAGAATGATGGGACTGAAGGCTGATAAGTCCCCGGGACCTGATGGTCTGCATCCCAGGGTACTTAAGGAGGTGGCTCTAGAAATCGTGGCCGCATTGGTAATCATTTTCCAATGTTCTATAGATTCAGGATCAGTTCCTGTGGATTGGAGGGTAGCTAATGTTATCCCACTTTTTAAGAAAGGAGGGAGAGAGAAAACAGACAATTATAGACCAGTTAGTCTGACATCAGTGGTGGGGAAGATGCTGGAATCAATTATAAAAGATGAAATAGCGGCATATTTGGATAGCAGTAACAGGATAGGTCCGAGTCAGCATGGATTTACGAAGGAGAAATCATGCTTGACTAATCTTCTGGAAATTTTTGAGAATGTAACTATGAAAATGGACATGGGAAAACCAGTGGATGTAGTGTACCTGGACTTTCAGAAAACCTTTGATAAGGTCCCACATAGGAGATTAGTGGACAAAATTAAAGCAAATGGTATTGGGGGTAGGGTACTGATATGGATAGAAAATTGGTTGGCAGACAGGAAACAAAGAGTAGGGATTAATGGGTCCTTTTCAGAATGGCAGGGAGTGACTAGTGAGGTACCATAAGGCTTGGTGCTGGGACCGCAGCTATTTACAATATACATTAATGATTTAGATGAAGGGATTAAAAGTAACATTAGCAAATTTGCAGATGACACAAAGCTGGGTGGCAGTGTGAAATGTGAGGAGGATGTTATGAGAATGCAGGGTGAATTGGACAGGTTGGGTGAGTGGGCAGATGCATGGCAGATGCAGTTTAATGTGGATAAATGTGAGGTTATCCACTTTGGTGGCAAGAACAGGAAGGCAGATTACTATCTGAATGGTGTCAAGTTAGGAAAAGGGGAAGTACAACGAGATCTAGGTGTCCCTGTTCATCAGTCACTGAAAGTAAGCATGCAGGTATAGCAGGCAGTGAAGAAAGCTAATGGCATGTTGGCCTTCATAACAAGGGGAGTTGAGTATAGGAGCAAAGAGGTCCTTCTGCAGTTGTACAGGGCCCTGATGAGACAACACCTGGAGTATTGTGTACAGTTTTGGTCTCCAAATTTGAGGAAGGACATTCTAGCTATTGAGGGAGTGCAGCGTAGGTTCACAAGGTTAATTCCCGGGATGGCGGGACTGTCATATGTTGAAAGATTGGAGCGACTGCGGTTATATACACTGGAATTTAGAAGGGTGAGAGGGGATCTGATTGAAACATATAAGATTATGAAGGGATTGGACACGCTAGAGGCAGGAAACATGTTCCCGATGTTGGGGGGTCCAGAACCAGAGGCCACAGTTTAAGAATAAGGGGTAGACAATTTAGAACGGAGTTGAGGAAAAACTTTTTCACACAGAGGGTTGTGGTTCTGTGGAATGCTCTGCCAATTCTCAGGATTCTTTCAAGACAGAGTTAGATAGAGCTCTTAAAGATAGCGGAGTGAATGGATGTGGGGAGAAGGCAGGAAAAGGGTACTGATTGTGGATGATCAGCCATGATCACAGTGACTAGTACTGCTGGCTCGAAGGGCTGAATGGCCTACTCCTGCACCTATTGTCTATTGTCTATTGTTGACTCCAATTTTTGGATTGCAGGATGATTTAAATATCTCTGCTAGGGCCCCTGCAATTTCTGCATTTACCTCCCATAAGGTTTGCAAGAACACCTTGTCAGGCCCTGGGAATTTATCCATTGTAATTGACCTCAAGACTGCAAACACCTCCTCTGTAACCTGTATAGAGTCCATGAAGTCGATGCCACTTTGCCTTACTTCTATAGACTCTGTGTCCATCTCCTGACTAAATACAGGTGTAAAAAATCCATTTAAAATCTCCCCATCTCTTTTGGACCCACACCTAGATTACCATTCTCATCTTACAGAGGACCAACTTTGTCACTTGCAATTCATTTGCTTTTAACATTTTGTATCCGGAGAATCCCTTAGGATTCTCCTTCACCTTGTCTGCTAGGGTGACCACATGCCTTCTTTTAGCCCTGATGTCTTTCTAAAGTGTTCTCTTGCATTTCTTATACTCCATAAGCACCTCATTTGTTCCTACCTGCCTATACCTGCTATGTACTTCCTTTTTCTTCTCTTAACCAGGGCCTCAATATCTCTTGAAAACAAAGTTTCCCTAAACCTGTTATTTTTACTTTTTATTCTGACAGGCACATTCAAGCTTTGCACTCTCAAAATTTCACTTTTGAAGACCTCCCACTTACCAACTACACCTTTGCCAGACCCTGTCCCAATCTACACTTGCCATCAAAAGTGGTCTTTCTCCTGCCCCTCCACTATCATATTTGTGTGCCATCCACAAACCCACGAACATGACCTCATTATTGTTGACGACAATATATTGTTGGGCTGTATTAGATAGATAGATAGATAGATAGACATACTTTATTGATCCTGAGGGAAAATGGGTTTCGTTACAGTTGCACCAACCAAGAATAGAGTAATAATATAGCAATATAAAACCATAAATAATTAAATAATAATATGTAAGTTATGCCAGATGGAAATAAGTCTAGGACCAGCCTATTGGCTCAGGCTGTCTGACCCTCCAAGGGAGGAGTTGTAACGTTTGATGGCCACAGGCAGGAATGACTTCCTATGATGCTCTGTGCTGCATCTCGGGGGAATGAGTCTCTGTCTGAATGTACTCCTGTGCCCAACCAGTACATTATGTAGTGGATGGGAGACATTGTCCAAGTTGGTATGCAACTTAGACAGCATCCTCTTTTCAGACACCACCGTCAGAGAGTCCAGTTCCATCCCCACAACATCACGAGTGAGATTGTTGATCCTGTTGGTGTTAAGAAAGGGAGAAAGGAAGTGGGACTAACGGTGTTCCTCTATAGGGAGTGGTCTAGAACTATATGAAAGGGATCAAGGAGTGGGGTAGAATGCCCAGATCTTTCCAATATCAGGGAAACCATGGCAGATCGTGTGGTCTCTTTAGATGCTGTCTGGTACCAGGAACCCCACCACCTGGGCCATGTCCTCTTCTCAAAGTTGCCATCACGCAGGAGGTTCAGAAGCCTGAAGACCTGAAACACAAGGTTCAATAACAGCTTCTTTCCCACTGCAGTCAGGTTTCTGAACCAACCTGAAAATCATGAACACAACCTTGGATTATATTTATTTTTCTCTCTCTCAATCTTGCATTCGTCTCATTTTGTTTGTTCTGCTTTTCTTTTGGGCACACGTATGTTAGATGTAATTTATGTTAATTTCAGTTTGTTAGTTTATGTTTCTCTTCATTTAGTAATGTACTGCACTGCTGCAGCGAAAAGATAATTTCCCTGACAGTTATCCCTCTTCTACCTATCAGCTCCCTGAATTTCTCATGATATCCCCCTCCCCACCCACCCACCATCCTCCTCATCTGTTCTGTTACTGCCTGCCAGCGTGTACTCCACCCACCTCACCACCCCACCAGTCCTGGTGAAGAGCCTTGGTCCAAAATGTCAACTGTTTATTCCCCTCCGTCAATGCTGCCTGACTTGCCAAGTTGCAGCATCTGTAGATTTTCTCTTATTTGCTGAGTTCCTCCAGCATGTCGTGTGTGTTGCTTGGGACTTCGGAGATTCATAGATTTTCTATTAATACCTTAGCAGTCTGTTAATGCAATGCATTTTCCAGGTATGGAGAGAAGGAAGTTGGGAATTGGGGTTCCAGTGAATGGAAAGGGAGTATGGGAACTGGGGCCTTAGTGTACTAAAGTGAGCGCAGGATCTGGGCCCCAAATGGAAAGAGTGCAGTGAGTATTCTCTAGTGAGTCAGAGGCTATGCCATTCAGATCTTCCAATAGACAGATAACAGGTTAACAGAGTTTTACTTTAGAGCCCTGGTGAAAGTACATCAGGAATATTATGTTCCTAGTCTGGTTTCGCTAGAAGGAAAATACTGGTAATAAAGTTCACCTTGGAAGACAGATTTGCTGTGCAAAGGCAGGTTAAAAGCAAACCAGGTCTGAATTGGAGGAATGAGAGGTAAACTCATTGAAAGTTACAAAGGAGGCTGTTTGGATAGATGCGGAACCAATGTTTTACTAGCTTGCTAGACCAGAACCAGGGACACAGTCTCAAAATACTATGTCCAAGACAGACGATCAATAGGCTTTTTAGAAATTACGGGAATCAAGGAATTTAGCTAGAAATTGTCGCAATGATAAAAGACTAGCTATGTTCTTTTTGAATGGTGGAGTAGGTACAAGAAGCTGAATGCCCTATTTATGATTCTATTTCTTATAGTTTAATAACATGTATCCTATGCTACCCAACCCTTCCACTATATTTTACACAATCTGAACCTTCTTTGCTTCAAAGAGAATAATCCCAATTTCTTTAGTCTTTTGTAGAAATAATCTCTTTCTGCTGCCTTGATTTTAGTGATTTCTGCCTTATCTTCAAAAAGTCTACACATTCTTTCTGAAGGGTGGTGCCCTGAAATGGAGATAATACTCCTGCAGAGGCTGAACTAATGTTTTAAAAATACTAGCCATAACTTCCTGGAATTTGTTCTCTGCGCTTCTGTAAGGCCCAGGATCCTGTAAATGCTCTATAACTGTTTTGTTAACCTGATCTGCCACCTTGAAAGATTTATTCACAAATACCCCTAGGCCTTTCTATCCTTACCCTGCTTTTGAAGGCATCATTCTCAGCGTGCATTGTATCGTCTCATTCTTCCCATCATTACACATCACCTCACACTCCTCTGTGTTAAATTTTATTTACCATAGTTCCCATGCCTCCAGCCTGCTTCAGCCCTGCTGCAGTCTATAATTGTGGTTATACCGCTGTTTCTATAATCCATGCATCGGCCCACCTACATATCGTGTCACAGAGTCATAGAGCTAGAGGAACAGGCCCTTCAGCCCATCTTGCCCCTTCTGGCCAAGTTGCTTGATTCAGTTAGCCCCATTTGCCTGCATTTGGCCTAATCCCCTCTACACCTTTTCTATCCTTTATGGTCCTGTAATTTGCATCTGTCCAAATATCTTCTAAATGTCATTATTGTTCCCACCTCTATCACTTCCTCTGGCAGCCTTTTCCATATATCCACCATCCTGTGTGTGAAAAATTTGCCCCTTGGGTAACTTTAAAACCTTCTGCCTCTTTTGTTAAGCCTAGGCCCTCTAGCTTTGGACTCCTCTACCCTGTGAGTATTAAGGGTGCCTAAACCCTTAAGTTCATTAGGGTGCATCTTACCACACTGCCTGCTGCTTCCCTATTTTATTCCAATTCTTAGACACATTGTTGCCTCCACTGACAACCAAGTCCAGATCTTGGCCTTCACATGTGTGCTTTAGCTACTAAGTCTGGTGGGACCATTTCTATTGATACAAAAAAGGGGCAAAGGCAAGCTACTAGCAACTTAAAACCATTCGCTTTGAGCAGATGGGGCTCGTCAGCTGTGGTTGACAACTCATCTAGGAGAAGGAAAACTCTGACCTCAAACCTCTGCTGCCTTGTGGCTGTACCCGCTCATGGCGATGTCTTCGGAAGTAAACCCCGAGGGAAGAATCCAGAGCTGGATCTAATGTTGAGTTCGACGCTGACAGGGGTGTCTGTAATGAGAGGTCTCGGCGAGGATGTTCAGGACCCAAGTGCTGGAGCATCCAAAACTAGAAATGAGACACCATTTCAAGACTGAAACAAGAGCAGGGTTCTTGACTGGGTGTCAGATGAGAACCCAACAAGACTAGACGAGAATCCAAAGGAGACAGAAATCCTAAACGCAATCGCAGACTGAACCAAAGTTGAGCTGATGATTGAGCCCCGAGCCTGAGCTTTTCAAATATCCAAATCTTGGCACCAAAACATGGCGGACAATTAGTGGAGAGGCCAGCATCTTTAAGGGGACCGTGCCAGCCATCCATACTTCGGAGAATCGGAGTGACTAAACCCCAGAGGCAGGCTGGGTTGGGTGCGTACCGTAACAGTGCCAGCAGAGGAGAGCATGAATGGTCAGGGTAATGCAGGTGGTGCCCGTCACTGACCATCTCATTTGTCCTTTTTTCTCCTTGCCCTGAATTTAACATCTTTCACCTTTATAGTATTTTTCTACTTCTGATGAACTGTCAGTTGTGTGTCTCTCTCTAGGCAGCTGCTTTCAACTGCATCTCTCCCATTTCACGCTCGCCTGCTCTCACCCCATCACCCCACCACCCTCGATGTCCAGCACATAATTCACCGCAACTTCCGCCACCTCGAACAGGATTCCACCACCAAGCACACCTCCCCCCCAACTTCCAGCTTTCCGCAGGGATCGCTCCCTACGTGACTCCCTTGTCCATTCGTCTCTCCCCACTGATGTCCCTCCTGGCACTTATCTTTGCAAGTGGAACAGGTTCTACACCTGCCCCTATGCCCTCTCCATCACTGCCATTCAGGGCCCCAAACAGTCCTTCCAGGTGAGGCGACTCTTCCGCTGTGATTCTGTTGGGGTCACACACTGTGTCCCGTGCTCTCCTGTATATCGGCGAGACCCGATGTAGATTGGGAGTCTGCTTCTCTGAGCACCTACCAGAAAAAGCAGGATCTCCCAGTGGCCACCCATTTTAATTGCACTTCCCATTCCCATTCAGATATGTCTATCCATGGCCTCCCCTATTGTTGCAAAGAGGCCACACTCAGGTTGGAGGAGCAACACCTTATATTCCATCTGGGTAGCCTCCAACCTGATGGCATGAACAAGCTTCCAGTAATGCCCCCCCACCCTATTCACCATTCCCCAACCCCTTTTCCCTCTCTCACCTTATCTCCGTACCTGTCCATCGCCTCCCTCTGGTGCTCCTCCCCCCTTTTCCTTCTTCCATGGCCTTCTGTCCTTTCCTATTAGATCCCCCCTTCTCCAGCCCTGTATCTCTTTCACCTACCAACTTCTCAGCCCTTAAGTTCACCCCGGTCCCTCCTGGTTTCACTGACCACCTTCTGTTTCTCTCTCCCCTCCCCCCCACCTTTTAAATCTCCTCAGCTTTTTTTCTCCAGGCCTGTGAATGGTCTCAGCCCAAAACATCAACTGCACTCTTTTTCATAAATGCTGCTTGGCCTGCTGAGTTCCTCCAGCATTTTGTGTGTGTTGCTATATTGAGGGAAGGGCTAGACTGGTCTTGCAGTTGACACAACATAGTGGGCTGAAGGACCTGTACTGTTCTGTGTTCTATATTGAAAGATCAGGAACACATTTCCCAGTCAGCAACGTGCAAGAAGTAAAAGCAAAGCCAAAGGTTGTGGTGTTCCCGTGTAGCTCCTGCCTTGGTGCTCAGCGGTGGAGATCATTGATTTGAAGGGAGCTCTCTGAGTAACCTGAAGAGGGCATTTTGTCGATGGTGCATACCACAGCCTCTTTGAACTGGTGGAGGATGAATGTTTAGGGTGCCGGTCAATCAAGCTGCTTTGTTCTGGATAATGTTGTGCCATCGCACATTGTGTGTGAATTAGCTACCACTCCTGAAGTGTGCTGCCGGGAGGAGGTGGAAACTCAGAAATGATTGCAATGTTTAAGAGGCATTTAGACAGACACACGAATAGGCAGGGAACTGGGAGCTGAACTCTCAGTTGTAAGTTGACATCTTGGGAAGCACTGACATCCCAGGCTGAAGAGTTTGATCCTGTGCTGGCTTGTTCTATGCTCATTGGCTCTCGTAGGCCTAAATTTGATGCCACACTTGGTCAACCAGCACCTTGGCATCAAGTGGACCCATGCTCGCCTCACCTCTGGAATTCAACTGTTAGGTTCAAAGCTAAGTGGCCTGGTGAAACCAAAACTGGCCACCAGTGAGTAGATCATCAATCAGTAGGGTCCACCTGATAGCACTGTCACTGACATCTTCCATCACCTTGCAGATAATTCACAGTACATTGCTTGGTTGGTAATTAGCATAATTGGATTTACCGGATCTTTGTAACTAGACACGCTCAGGGAATTTTCTACATTGTCAGGTAGATGCCAGTGTGATAATGTACTGGAACAACTTAGCTGGAGGCACATCATTCCATAGCCTGGATCTTCAGTCCAAAAGCTGGGATGTTCTCTGATTTCATAACCTTTGCCGTATTCGGAGATCTTGGCTGTTTTCGTAAAACCACAAGACATAGGAGTAGAATTAGGCCTGAGCACAGCTGACTTATTTTAAACCCCATTCTCTTGTCTTCTCCATATAATCAAATCAAGTTTAATTATCATTCAAACCATACATAAATACAGCTGAACGAGACAGTGTTCCCCTGGCACCAAGGTGCAAAACATTAAAAATAGCCAGCGAACATTCAAAAATAGCAAGTAGACTAATTCAAAATATTGAGCAAAGAAACATATTCATTCAAAAAAGACATACATATGGTCCAAGGCCTTTGCAGAAGAAATTCTTTCCTCATTGCCCTTGTTCCTTTCTAGAACTTAACATTAACTTGGTGTCCGATTATCGGCCTTTTCATTATAGGGAACAGTTGTGATATTTTACTTAGGAAAGAGTGCTTTTAACTATATGGCACAAAGTACACCACCTGTAAACTTGTAATTTTGAGGTTCTGATGAAGGGTCTTGGCCCGAAATGTCAACTGTTCGTTCATTTCTATAGACGCTGCCTGGCCTGCTGATTTCCTCCAGCATTTCATGTATGCTGCTTGGATTTCCAGCACCTGCAGATTTTCTGATGATTTTGAGGTTATATCCTTTTGCACTGTACTATTCCTCTCTAAGCATGCTATCAAATCCATGACTCATCTTAAACTGTTCATTATGAGGTTTAAGTTTAGTATGTGCAAAGGTGATGGTCTAATAGAAACTCTCAGAAACAACTCAAGCCAAGAATTGCATCAAATACAAAGGTAAAACTGACTGCTCAAACCAGGAAAAGGAGGAAGCGGAGACAGTGAAGGCTTTTGTGGTGGACTCCATCAGAGACACTGGCTTACACTGGAGACCAGATACTTTATACTTTATACTTCATTGTCGCCAAACAATTGATACTAGAACGTAAATCATCACGGCGATATTTGATTCTGCGCTTCCTGCTCCCTGGAGTACAAATTGATAGTAAATATTAAAAATTTAAATTATAAATCATAAATAGAAAATAAAAAAGGGAAAGTAAGGTAGTGCAAAAAAAAAACCGAGAGGCAGGTCCGGATATTTGCAGGATACGGCCCAGATCCAGGTCAGGATCTGTTTAGCAGTCTTATCACAGTTGGAAAGAAGCTGTTCCCAAATCTGGCCGTACGAGTCTACAAGCTCCTGAGCCTTCTCCTGGAGGGAAGAGGGACGAAAAGTGTGTTGGCTGGGTGGGTCGTGTCCTTGATTATCCTGGCAGCACTGCTCTGATAGCCTGCGGTGTAAAGTGAGTCCAAGGACGGAAGATTGGTTTGTGTGATGTGCCGGGCTGTGTCCACGATCTTCTGCAGTTTCTTCTGGTCTTGGACAGGACAACTTCCATACCAAGCTGTGATGCACCCTAGAAGAATGCTTTCAACGGTGCATCTATAAAAATTAGTGAGGGTTTTAGGGGACAGGCCAAATTCCTTTAGCTTGCTAGGTACTGTCCCAAACAACAGTGATAACAGCAATGAAGCTATGTGGCTGAATGTAGATTTTTTCAGTCAGTCAGGCATGGGCCTGAACTCTTGTCTGCAACTAGGTCAATAAAGTGGAATAAATGAAAATTATAAAGCAAATAAAAGCAAATTGCAGTGGAACTCAACAGGTCAGGCAGCATCTGTGGAGGAAAATGGAGAGTTATTTATGTATTTATTTATTTAGAGATACAGCCCAAAATAGGCCCTTCCAGCCCTTTGAGCCGTGTTGCCCAGCAATCCTCTGATTTAACCCTAGCCTAATCACGGGACAACTTACAATGACCAAACAATCTACTTTGGACTGTGGGAGGAAACTGGAGCACCCAGTGGAAACCTACACGGTCACGAGGAGAACGTACAAACTCCACATTGACAGCGATGGGAATTGAACCCGGCTTTCCTGTATTGTAAAGCGTTGTGCTAACCACTACACTGCCACATCATGAGAATGGTATGTGCTGTTCACATGATATATTTACCTTCACTCAGAGTTTATGGGCTTCCACAAAACCTTACAATGTAGATAGCAATCATTAAAAGGATGTTTTCTTTTCAGAGCGTCTGGATCGAAGTGGGAGTACTGTGGTCTGTGTGCGCTACTCAGACTCTGACTGATGTTGAGAGTATAAAGCAGATTCCCACAGCTCTGATGACCGAAGAAGGGTCCTATCCTGAAGAAGGGTCTCAGCCCTAAGCATAGACTCTTTATTCATTTCCATGGATGCTGCCTGACCTGCTGAGCTCCTCCAGCTCTGTGTGTGTGCGTGTGCTCTGGCTTTCCAGCATCTGCAGAATCCTGATGATTGATCAGGGGAGGCAGCACCAGGTAATATTTGCTATTGTCCATACTCAAACAATGAGCCTTTCTATCAATGTTCGAAAGTGAGGCAGCAGCTCTCACTCCAAATCAACGTTAACAAGCTCTTTTTTCAAGAGAGCAACATAAACGGGCCAACATAAATCTCAAAGCAGATGCCTGATATGGTAAGAAATTGGTTCGGCAATGCGGAAATAGCCTGATGTGGATCCTATGTCTTCAAATTATTAACAGAATTAACTTTTGATTGAGGCTCTTTCCAATTATTTATGCAGAAGTCTTAAGGCAGATGAATGATTCAACTGTACAAGGGATCGGTCCAACTGGAATTCTCTGATGATCCACTGTACCCGTTGAAGATCAGTGTTCATGATTGAGGTGCCGATTTCTAAAATGATATTTAAGTCACCTATCAAGTCTGCAGTAGAACAGCTCTTCCTGCAACCTTCATTGTTAGTTTTGTTTCTTATAGACCTTAGAGAGTCATACAAGCCCTACAGCCCACCATGACCTTGGGAACCATCTACACTAATGCCATTTCCAAGTACTTGGTAGCCTTCTATGCCTTGGTAATTCAAGTGCTAGTCAGGGTACTTCTTAAACGTTGTGAGAATCTCCACCTCCACCAACCCTTTGGGCAGTTGCTGCCTGACTTGCAGAGCTTTAGTTCAAATTTCCAGTCCAGTATTCAGCTTTTGGGCTTCGAATAGTTGTTTTCAAAGATTATATGTATTGTGGTGAAGATAATGCAGCAAACCAAAGAAGGGCAGAAACTGTCCCATTGATCAAATGGAGGGAAATTGCTGCAAGGGGCTCAGATGGTCAGGCATCCATTTTTATTTTTAAGAAACATTAATATTTTTGGTAGTCTTTGTTTCCAAAAATTTTTTGTATCTGAAAGCCTTTTAAAAATTCAGTGTTTGTCTAAAAGCTAAGTCAAGGAACATGGCCCAAACACCTGCCAAATGCTTTTTTTTTGGGGGGGGGGGTTGTTTGCTTTGACCGCCTTAAGCAGAAGGATGTCCAGGCCCAGTCAGGCAGTGAGCACTCAGTATACGTATGTACATGTGACAGGAGTATATCAGCACTACAGACAGGGCACTTAGCATTGTCAATGATCCCTCTTATTCAATCAACAATCCCTTTGACCCTGCCATCAGGCAGGGGGTACCACAGCATTAAGAGAGGAGCTGTTAGGATGGGAACGAGCTTCTTCCCCCAGGCGGTGAGACTACTGAACTCCCTGCCAGCATCCAGGTCTCATCATGCATGGAGCGCCAGTAGCATTTTATTGTTTATTTTTTAACTTGTTTTGTAATAGCACCTTGTTTGTTAATTTATTTCTGGCAGTATTACTTTGGGGTGCATGGAATGTCTAGGGAGGGGTAGCACCTCTGGTGGGGTGCTTTCCGTGCCCTTTTTCAGGGCTGCTCATCCACCTTTGGTCCCTACCTGGCGCTCAGCTCTTACCTGTGGCTCCAAGAAGCTGTAACACGCGCAGCGGCCACACCCCGGTAAACCGTCTCGGCAGACGGGCCAAACCAGGTGAGGGTAGCTGACGGGTCTTTGACCCTCGGTGAGGTAGGGGATCTGCCTATCCCAGTGTGTGAAGTCTGGCCCTGGCAGATTGAGCGGAGGAGACCGATTAATGGTCCAACTGTCAAGAAGGCAGGCCAGCAGATGTGGTGGAGCGCTAAGAGCACGGCAAGACACTTAGATGTCCTGGTCATCCACTGCAAGAGGTGGTGATCTCTTTAAACTCACCTGGCAGAAGGCAAAGGCAAACAACTGCTGTAACCTGCCACGTATATGTTTTCCCAATATGTCAGAGTGGCGTGGAGGGAAATCGTCCGCCAACTGAATTCTCATAGAATTTTTTGAGGATGTAACTAGTAGAGTGGATAGGGGAGAACCAGTGGATGTGGTATATTTGGATTTTCAAAAGGCTTTTGACAAGGTCCCACACAGGAGATTAGTGTGCAAACTTAAAGCACACGGTATTGGGGGTAAGGTATTGATGTGGATAGAGAATTGGTTGGCGGTCAGGAAGCAAAGAGTGGGAATAAACGGGACCTTTTCAGAATGGCAAGCAGTGACTAGTGGGGTACCGCAAGGCTCAGTGCTGGGACCCCAGTTGTTTACGATATATATTAATGACTTAGATGAGGGAATTAAATGCAGCATCTCCAAGTTTGTGGATGACACTAAGCTGGGTGGCAGTGTTAGCTGTGAGGAGGATGCTAAGAGGATGCAGGGTGACTTGGATAGGTTAGGTGAGTGGGCAAATTCATGGCAGATGCAATTTAATATGGATAAATCTGAGGTTATCCACTTTGGTGGCAAAAACAGGAAAACAGATTATTATCTGAATTGTGGCCGATTAGGAAAAGGGGAGGTGCAACGAGACCTGGGTGTCATTATACACCAGTCATTGAAAGTGGGCACGCAGGTACAGCAGGTGGTGAAAAAGGCGAATGGTATGCTGGCATTTATAGCAAGAGAATTCGAGTACAGGAACAGGGAGGTACTACTGCAGTTGTACAAGGCCTTGGTGAGACCACACCCGGAGTATTGTGTGCAGTTTTGGTGCCCTAATCTGAGGAAAGACATCCTTGCCATAGAGGGAGTACAAAGAAGATTCACCAGATTGATTCCTGGGATGGCAGGACTTTCATATGATGAAAGACTGGATCGACTAGGTTTATACTCGTTGGAATTTAGAAGATTGAGGGGCGATCTTATTGAAACATATAAAATCCTAAAGGGATTGGACAGGCTAGATGCAGGAAGATTGTTCCTGATGTTGGGGAAGTCCAGAACGAGGGGTCATAGTTTAAGGATGAAGGGGAAGCCTTTTAGGACCGAGATGAGGAAAAACTTCTTCACACAGAGAGTGGTGAATCTGTGGAATTCTCTGCCACAGGAAACAGTTGAGGCCAGTTCATTGGCTATATTTATGAGGGAGTTAGATATGGCCCTTGTGGCTGAAGGGATCAGGGGGTATGGAGGGAAGGCTGGTGCAGGGTTCTGAGTTGGATGATCAGCCATGATCATACTGAATGGCAGTGCAGGCCCACTCCTGCACCTATTTTCTATGTTTCTATGTTTCTAACTGGAAATTCCATATGCGACCTACGACGATGAGTATTACGTTATGTGTTATGTATGTGAGCTTAGGAGGGTTAATGGCGCCTAACGGCGTCTCCTTTGCTTGCATCTTCGGAAACAGCTCCATTTCCAACTTTAATTCATCTCTATTTTTCCCTTTCAGGGTTCTTTTGAAGACCCTGACCTGGAGTTACACACTGACTTTGGTTGCTTGTGGAATGGGACCATCTCTTGGGGTCTCATGACTGGCCCGTTACTCGATAAGCCAAGGATGCAGCCTAAGAGATTAGCTCGCCTTCAGAGTTCCGGGGATCTCGTGGATCTGGAGATGGGTGAACCGAAGGTCAGTGACTCTGCAGGAATCTGGTGTGTCGTGGGAGACAGACGATTGAAAGCAGCAAGCTGGCTGCTGGCTGTGTGCCCAGAGACCAGAGTTCTTTGGGCACAGAGCTCTTAAAAAAGCGACGCAACGGACTTTTAACATTGTAAATCAACGAGTTGTTTGTTATGCCTCCCCTCTCACTGTGAAACGGAGACATCTCATTCTCCCTTAGGGAAGCCTGTGGTATGTCAAATACCGGGTGAATGAATAGTCTTTGGGGTACTGCAAGTCTGTGTCTTTATTGATGCTTTGCTGCACGCTTGAGTGCTCGGTGGTGGGTGCAGATGCTTTGTTTTGCTGGTGGGGGACCGAGTTGTTGCTTTGCTGCTGCTTACATGTGGGAAGGGGGAGCTGGGGGGGCTTTGGGGTTCTAACATTTAACTGTCATTCATTCTTTGGGGGCACTTCTCTGTTTTCGTGGATGGTTGCAAAGAAAAAAGCATTTCAGGATGTATATTGTATACATTTCTCTGACATTAAATGTACCTTTGAAATCTTTTGAGTTATATATATTGTACAGTGCAGTTTGGTTCCAGAGGAACGCTGTCTCATTTGGTGGTATACATATATAGGGTTGAATGACAATAAACTTGAACTTGAATTGAACAAGCCAGTTGCACTTGCTCCAATGTCTTTATCTTTCTCCATCTTCTCTGCATTTGTTAGAGTAGGAGGAAGGAAGGAGTGCTTGTGCACACAGATTCTTTCAGTTATCTTTTGCTGAGATCAACAGTGACTGTTGATAGATCCCCACTGTAAGCAGGTGTTGCTCTCGTCCTTAGCAATTACAACAGACCCAGACAAGAAATGAGGAAATGGTGGTGGGCTATGGGACTTTGATGTGCAAAATCAGGCACAGAATCTAGCACTCCCACACCCTGCCAATCAGCAGTATTAGAAATGGAGAGATAGGCAGTGACGATCATCGGAATGTGTTAAACTGCAGTTCTTCCCTGAACGCAGTTCGACTGTTTCACCAGCAAATATATCAAAGGCAACGTTCTTTTTGGAGAATATCTGAAGAAGAATCAGAATCAGGTTTATTGTCACCAGCATGTGTTGTGGAATTTGTTAACCTAGCAGCAGCAGCAGTTCAATGCAATATATAATATAGAAGAAGAAAAAATAATCATAATCAATCAATCAATTACAGTATACGTTTATTGAATAGACTGAAAATCACGCAAAAGCAGAAATACTATTAAAATAGTGAGGTAGTGTTCACGGGTTCAATGTTCATTTAGGAATCGGAAAGGCAGAGGGGAAGAAGCTGTTACTGAATCTCTGAGTGTGTGCCTTCAGGCTTCTGTATCTCCTACCTGATGGTAACAGTGAGAAAAGTGCATGCCCTGGGTGCTGGAGGTATTTAATAATTGACGGTGCCTTTCTGAGGCACTGCTCCTTGGAGATGTCCTGGGTACTTTGCTCGCTAGTACACAAGATGGAGTTGACTAAATTTACAACCCTCTGCAGCTTCTTTCAGTCCTATGCAGTAGCCACCCCCATCATACCAGATAGTGATGCAGCCTGTCAGAATGCTCTCCACGGTACATCTATAGAAGTTTTTGAGTGTTTTTTCTTGATATAGCAAATCTCTTCAAACTCCGAATAAACCCCCATTTTTCCTTCGCTACATCGACGACTGCATTGGCGCTGCTTCCCACACGCATGCAGAACTCGTTGACTTTATTAACTTTGCCTCCAACTTTCACCCTGCCCTCAAATTTACCTGGTCCATTTCCGACACCTCCCTCCCCTTTCTAGATCTTTCTGTCTCTGTCTCTGGAGACAGCTTACCTACTGATGTCTACTATAAGCCTACGGACTCTCACAGCTACCTGGACTATTCCTCTTCACACCCTGTCTCTTGCAAAAATGCCATCCCCTTCTCGCAATTCCTCCGTCTCCACCGCATCTGCTCTCAGGATGAGACTTTTCATTCCAGGACGAAGGAGATGCCTTCCTTTTTTAAAGAAAGGGGCTTCCCTTCCTCCACCATCAACTCTGCTCTCAAACGCATCTCCCCCATTTCACACACATCTGCTCTCACTCCATCCTCCCGCCACCCCACTAGGAATAGGGTTCCCCTTGTCCTAACCTACCACCCCACCAGCCTCTGGGTCCAACATATAATTCTCCGTAACTTCCGCCACCTCCAATGGGATCCCACCACTAAGCACATCTTCCCCTCCCACCCCCTCTGCTTTCCGCAGGGATCGCTCCCTACGCGATTCCCTTGTCCATTTGTTCCCCCCCCCCCCGCCATCCCTTCCCACCGATCTCCCTCCTGGCTCTTAGCCTTGTAAGCGGAACAAGTGCTACAAATGCCTTTACACTTCCTCCCTCACCACCATTCAGGGCCCCAGACAGTTCTTCCAGATGAGGCGACACTTCACCTGTGAGTCGGCTGGGGTGATATACTGCATCCGGTGCTCCCGATGCGGCCTTCTATATATTGGTGAGACCCGACGCAGGCTGGGAGACTGTTTCGCTGAACACCTATGCTCTGTCCGCCAGAGAAAGCAGGATCTCCCAGTGGTCACACATTTTAATTCCACGTCCCATTCCCATTCTGACATGTCTATCCACGGCCTCCTCTACTGTAACGATGAAGCCACACTCAGGTTGGAGGAACAACACCTTATATTCCGTCTGGATAGCCTCCAACCTGATGGCATGAACATTGACTTCTCTAACTTCCGTTAATGCCCCTCCTCCCCTTCTTACCCCATCCCTTATTTATTTACTTATTATTTTTTCTTTTTTCCTCTCTCTGTCCCTCTCACAATAACTCCTTGCCTGCTCTCCATCTTCCTCTGGTGCTCCCCTCCCCCTTTCTTTCTCCCTAGGCCTCCTGTTCCGTGATCCTCTCCCTTCTCTAGCCTTGTATCCCTTTTGCCAATCAACTGTCCAGCTCTTGGCTCCATCCCTCCCCCTCCTGTCTTCTCCTATCATTTTGGATCTCCCCCTCCCCCCCCCACTTCCAAATCTCTTACTATCTCTTCTTTCAGTTAGTCCTGATGAAGGGTCTCGGCCTGAAATGTCAACTGTACTGTTTCCTATAGATGCTGCCTGGCCTGCTGCGTTCACCAGCATTTTGTGTGTGTTGCTTGGATTTTCAGCATCTGCAGATTTCCTCGTGCGTAGCAGGTGTCTTGCTTTGTTCATAGCTGCATTGATATGTTGGGAGCAGGTTAGGTCCTCGGAGATCTTGACACCCAGGAACTTGAAACTGCTCACTCTCTGCACTTCTGATCCCTCTGTGAGGATTGGTTTGTGTTCCTTTTCCCACGTGTATTGTTTGATCTGCATGCTCTGTTTCAGACTTTGAGCATCAGCAGCACAAAGTCTGAATTTAAGAATGTAAAACTCTCAGTCATTCAGATCTACATCCATTCCTCAGTAAAGAATCAACATTTATCTTGTTGATGTTGACCTATTAAGGTTCTGACATTCACACCTCTGTTATCTGAAATCACTGTCAAAAATTTCTTGTCCAATTCCAACCTATTTAAAAAATAAACTGAATGTTCGGCAGACACAAGAGAACAAATCCTGTCAGATTAGTCTAACCCAGCAAAATGTATAACTTTTCAATTAGCACTGTTCACTTATCTCCTTCTCCATCTTACTGCATCAGAGGTGCAGAAGGTTGCATTTGACAACTGGGCCTTTGAAGTTGTAAAGGATATTTTATCCTGGATAATTCTCACCATCTCGGGCAGTTGGTGCAGTGTGAGATAGTTTGATCTGTCACGATCTGGGGGAAGATTGAAAGATTGACCGCCTGCTTTGCATTCAGAGATCAGAGCAAATGAGCAAAGCATCGAAGAACAGGGGCAAGATAAAAGAGAGTAGATTTGGAGCAACAGCAGATAATGAGAAAATGAAAAGGAAGTGTCTCTCTGCCTATATTGCCTTTCACAAACTGGTTTTCAGTAAATAATTTAAAACTGGGAGACAAATTTTCAGACAATGCATTTTCATTGCAACAATAAAAACAGGTGTTGTGCTTCTCCCAAACCCCTTCAATCTACGGACAGTTTACTTCAATGCTTACATTGCTAAATTCAAGTACAGGATAGTTCCAGAGCATTTTTTAAATATCTTTAGCAATAGCAGGGTATATCAAAATCCAGGGTAAACTTACCATCTGAATTCTAATAGGAACTAGAACTGCTTTATTTTTGTCATCTATACTGACATACTGTACAGAGAAAAGCTTGTCTCACAAACGGCTTGTACATACTGTTCATACAGATCAGTCATTACACAGTGCACCGAGGGTAGTACAAGATAAAACAATGACAGAATGCAGAATTAAGTGTATTCTTAGAGACACATAATTCTCATTTAAAAGAGCGGAATGATTATGACAGAAGCAATGAGTGGATCTCAGGGACTAGCTTGCAACAATTTGTCATAACCTAACAACTCCTCTCTCCTTGTTCAAGGTTTACTTACTGCCCCTTGCACCACTGGTGATTCGGGCAGCAATGAACGTTATCCACCTCTGGTGGGGTTCATGGCTTCCTTCATCGTGTCAGTAGCCTTCTCTCCGTTTTCACTACTGTCAGTCACGGAAGTCCCAGGTGGAGACTCAAGAATACCATCACACTCAGAGGTAGAGGGACTCCTACTAATGTTTCTGTCACAATTTTGTCCTATCAATCAGGGTTGCTAGCCCCAGGCTGAACCCCTTCTCTCACACTCTCTCACTCTCTCACACTCTCTAACTCACTCTCTCACTCTCTCTCACACTCCCTCACTCTCTCGCACCCTCTCACACTCTCTCACTCTCACATTCTCTCACCCTCTCTCACACTCTCTAACTCACTCTCTCACTCTCCCTCACTCTCTCACTCTCACATTCTCTCACCCTCTCACTCTCTCACTCTCTCTCACACTCCCTCACTCTCTCACACCCTCTCACTAACACTCTCTCACACTCTCTCTCTCTCTTGCACCCTCTCACATTCTCTCACTCTCTCACTCTCTCACTCTCTCTCACTCTTTCTCACATTCTCTATCACTCTCTCACACTCTCACTCTCTCACACTATCACACTGTCTCACACTCTCTCACACTCTCTCTAACACTCTCTCACTCTCTCTCACACTCCCGCACTCTCACACTCTCTCACTCTTTCTCACACTGTCTCAGACTCTTTCACCATCTCTCACACTCCCTCGCACTCTCTTCCACTCTCTCACTTTCTCTCTCACACTCTCTCACTCTCTCTCTCTCTCACTCTCTCACACTCCCTCACTCTCTCACTCTTCCGCACACTCTCTCAAACTCTCTCAGACCGAACCTCACTTTTCAGTTAAAGACAGCAGGCAATGAGTGGAGCACCAATTCAGGTTGGCTTTATTCTTCGTGAGCAAGAGCATTGTGGCCCAGTAATAGTCACACTCCATAGTCGGGAATGAAAGCTAAGTGTTCTGGCTCCGTCCTACACAAACCAATGTCTCCAGCCCCAGATGGAATGAAGACACAGCATGATTCCATTATTTGCTGAGAAGTTGTCTATGGGTGAACAAGTGGCTCCCTTTTTTAACAAATAACAACCTTCTAGGCCATGCCAAATCATAAAATTGCAGAAAGGTTGGACCACAAGTGAAAGCGAGCTACCCTGTTGTATCTGTGCCAGACTGATGTATGTGTGGTGTGACGAGATCCACTCCCACCCTCTCCCCTTAACGTCTGTTCCATTCAAATACTGTCCACATCATGTGCAGTGTAACAAGACCCTCTTCCCACCCTCACCTCCTGGCATTCGATCCATTCAAATACTGCCCACATTCCTTTCAAATGGTACAGTTAATCCTGCCTTTAGCATTCGCTCTTCTGATCCTAAACATTAACTAATAAAAATCACTTTCCTTGTGTCACTTCTGATTCTTCTGCTGTCTGGCTTCTGAATTTTTTGGCTCTTTTGCCAATTGCAGCAGCTTACCTCTATTAACTCTCTAGGTCTTTTGCCATTTTCCATATTTCGTACTGAATGTTTTGACTCTTTCCCCATGGAGAATAACACCAACCTTTCCAGTCTATCACATAAGCAGATTTGCTCACCCCCACAATCATTCCCGTTGATCTACTCTGCACCCTCTCTAAAGCCATTACTTCTTTCCTCAGATGCAATACCAGGTCTGGACACTGTTGTGTATTTAATATTACAGTAATATTTGAGTAATCTTGTATATTTTTTTTGATTAAGCATTCTCGTTTGTTTAAATAATTCATTATGAGTTATGTGTATAAATACATGATTAGCATACATCATCACGCTACCATGGGATACGTGCGTGCCTTGTTTCAAGTGAAGAATGAATGTAGACTCACATTTTGGATTCCTGTGTCTTCCTTTGAAATAGTTTAATGTTTTAAAGTTACAAAACATAACAGTGGTGATGAGGTATTTTTTAAATGAATTTAAGATGACTACCAACGCACTGAAGCGCAGTGAGGCGTTTGAACTGGAAAAATAAACACTGTGAAGAATGGTAAGTAAAAAATGCAGCCCAGCACGGGCAGAGATTATCAAGCTAAAAAAAACAGCGCAGCATGTTTCCTTTGGAAGGGAAAACATGATCAAGTTTTAAAAAAAGAATCAGAAGAATTCAAATTCATAAATGGTGAGTACTATTTGATAATAATTATAACAAAAAAGAGCGGAAGTGGCTGGCTACATGGGAAAGATAAATGTGTTTGATTACAGAAGGATAACTGGATTTTATATACTGAACAAATTGAACAGCATTTTGAAGCAAATGAAATAGCCAATGAGAAACAAGTACCAATCTTCCTGAGTGCATTGGGTTTAAAGCCATACAGTTTACATCATAGTTCAAGTCAGTGGTGCCCATCCTCTGGGCCATGGACCAATACCAGGCCGCGAAGCATGCAGGGGTTCAGTGTTAGCCAGGACGCACCCAGAACATCTTTAAGAAAAAAGCTGAAACGAACAAGCTAATTAATTAGGTGTCGCCCAGCACGTAAATGTGGGCCCAGATTAGAGGCGATTGCTGATTTCACTTGCTCTACACAATCGGCAATCACCTCCGATCTGGGCTGACATTTACGTGCCAGGCAGCACCTAATTAATTAGCTTGTTTATTTCGGCTTTTTTCTTAAAGATGAGCTGGGTGCGTCCTGGCTACCACTACACCCCTGCATGCTTCGCAGCCCAATATCAACCAGCGGCCCGGAGGTTGGGGACCACTGGTTTAAATGACCAACCAAACCTGCAGAAATGAACTTCGCTGATATTGTGAAAGTAATGTAGGTATATCTAGAATTGCAGAATGCTGTAGGTTTCATAAGTGGAATCAAAAGGAAGGGGAATCCATTTCAGGCTATGTGGCTGAAATGAAGAGATTGTCTGAGTGTTATTAGTTCGGTAATGAGCTTAATGATACACTGAGTGATTGTTCAATTTGTGGAACCTTATTAGAGAGCATTCTCTAATAAGCTGTATCAATGGAAACAGCAGACAGAGATGCACTTGTGTTGCTGTCAGGAATGAAAGTGAACATGAACAAAATTACAATGTCTAAACAGAAATCGACATGACAAAACAAATTGTGTTACCTTTGTGGCGGGGGCTCACATACACCAGACCAATGCAAATTTAAAGGCAAAATTTGTAGAAAATGCAACAAAATAGGTCACATACAAAGAGCATATCGGGCGGACAAAACTAAATTGTCCGCACAGAGAAGAGAAAAAAATTAAAAAGTCAAGTTGCAGTTTCAAGACAAGCACTCAACTGCATGTGAAAAATCTGGTAGCAATGTGAGTGACACAGGGCTGCATAAGTCTTGAGATTTACAGTATGAAAATTAACAATAGACAAACAATATGGCTTACACCAAGGGTGAGTGGCAAATTAATTAAAATGGAATTGGACACTGGCTCAGCTGTTTCAGTCATTCCACAAAATGAGTTTGAATGGCATTTCCAAGATACTAAATTGAAGACTGCAGATATCCAACTAAGAACTTATACTGGAGAAAAGATCATTCCTGTTGGAATGACATTGGTAACAATGAAATACACAACGAACAAGCCACATTGGGCTTGTATGTGCTTCATCCCCTGCAATGAAGCCAAATTAAGAAAGGTACTGAATGATGCCACAACTGTCTCTGTGCTGTACATCGTGGACTGTTGCCCATCAGCGGGCAAGTAGGTGTTGGTGCCAACCTCTGTGCCTCTGGTTGGAAAGCAAGGACCATGTTGCTGAGTAGAATCGTGGAAGTGTTGAAAGCATTCGTCCAACTACAACAGCTTTTGTAGGCAACATATCTGAGAAAGCTTCTGATATGTTAATCAGGCAGTTACTTATGAAATGTGTCTTGATTTTAGGCTGGAATAGAGTTCTAGCAGCTTCAGGAAAGTTGCAAGCATTCGGCATTTGTGAATATATAGAACCAGAATCTACTCAACTTCATGAACTTCAAGTAGGAGACTAAGAGCTGCTTGTAAAAGTAGATACAATGCCCAAACCCCAGCTGGATGAATGGAAGACTAAAAAGAAAGGAGTCAGTGGAAATATGAAAATAGAGAATTCATCAGATGACGTTGTGGATGAGGACACCAGGAGGAGAGCAGATTGTAAACGAAGTAATAGAATGATTAATAAGTGAATACTGCAGTCTGCAGTGAATTAAATGCATCTTCCCAAGATCAAGATGCACAAATTATAAGAAGAAAAATGAGGGAAGGGATGGAGAGAAAGATAGTGAACAAGAAAGAGAAAGGTGTGAAAAAGAGAAGGAACGTGAGAAAGAAAAAAGGTTGGAAGTAGATTAAGAGAGAGAAAGGAAGAAGAAGAAAGGTGTCCCGAGCTGTCAAAACCACTTCCTACAGTCTCTGATTTCACTCCTACAGCCACCACGGAGTCCCCAGAACCTGAGATTGTTTCAATAGACAACAGACAATAGGTGCAGGAGTAGGCCATTCGGCCCTTTGAGCCAGCACCGCCATTCACTGTGATCATGGCTGATCATCCACTATCAGTATCCAGTTCCTGCCTTATCCCCATAACCTTTGATTCCGCTATCTTTAAGAGCTCTATCCATCTCTTTCTTGAAAGCATCCAGAGACTTGGCCTCCACAGCCTTCTGGGCCAGAGCATTCCACATTTCCACCACTCGCTGGGTGAAAAAGTTTTTCCTCAGCTCCATTCTAAATGGCCTACCCCTAATTCTTAAACTGTGGCCTCTGGTTCTGGACTCACCCATCAGCGGGAACATGTTTCCTGCCTCCAGCGTGTCCAATCCCTTAATAATCTTATATGTTTCAATCAGATCCCTTCTCAGCCTTCTAAATTCCAGTGTATACAAGCCCAGTCGCTCCAATCTTTCAACATATGACGGTGCAGCCATCCCGGGAATTAACCTTGTGAACCTACGCTGCACTCCCTCAATAGCAAGAATGTCCTTCCTCAAATTTGGAGACCAAAACTGCACACAATACTCCAGGTGTGCTCTCACCACACCTCACAGCCACAAGTCTTACCTGCAAAGTAGAGTGACCCCACCTTTGTTAGGAAAGATGTTATCCCACAATAGTAGAAAAGCCTTCACAGCAATTAAATCTTTAGGCCTGAATGGGATAATTTAAAATCTACTATACTGTGGATGTCTATATAGCAGTTGCATTTTATAATATACTGTGAAAATATTTGAGATACATTCTTTAATGAGTTGAAGTTTATAGCTAAGCAGGGAGGAGTGTAATGTATTTAATGGTTCAGTAATATTTGAGTAATCTTGCATATATATTGTTTGATTAGGCATTCTGGTTCATTTAAATAATTCATTATGGGTTATATGTATAACTATATGAACGACATACGTCTCCACGTGCCACATGATACGTACGTGCCTTGTATAAAGTAAAGAACAAAGTTAGACTCATGCTTTGGACTCATGTGTCTTCCTTTGAAATAGTTGAATGTTTTGAAGTTGTAAAACATAGCAGACGTAATGCCCCAGTTGTGGCTGACCCTGTGTTCTATAAAGGCTCAAAATGACTTTGCAGCTCTGGCACTCCATTCTTCTATTTGTAAAGATCAAGATTCCACAATTATTTTTTAATTGTCAATTTTCCCTGTCACTTTCAGGGATTTATGTACATATAACCTTCCCCCACCCACCTTGTGTTTCTGCTCTTGTACTCTACTAGGATTGTTCCTTCTAGTTTATTTTGCCTTCGCCCAATTTTCCCAGCTAAATGTAGTGCTTAGCATTTTTCTGCATTAAATTTGAAGTGCCACACACGAACAACGTGTCTATATTTCCTTCTATCATTATCCACTGCCCCTTTCACTACACTTCCCAGCTTTGAAGCATCTGAAGATTTGATAATAATGGCCTGCGGTCTGAAGATTGAAGCCCAAAGCTCCATCGGAAGTCCAGAAGTCAAGACCCAGTGGCCGGAACCCCAAGTCTGAGAATCTCTGCCGGGGAAGTTGAAAGCCCAATGTCTGTAAATCCATGAGCCCACTGGAGGCTGGAGGCCAAAGAAGGCGGCCGGTCCTGCGGCTAGGCAAATTAACCTGAGGTCATGTTTGCTGTTGGGTTGTGTAGCACTGCTTGGGGGCTACCCTCGGCACACCTCTGGGTGTTCTGGTCATTAATGCAAATGACAAATTTCACTGTATGTTTTGACGAACATGTGATAAATAAATCTGAATCTGTATACCTAAATTAAACCATAAGACCATAAGGCATAGGAGCAGAATGTCATGGTCCGGTCCGTGAAGTCTGTATTCTGGTTCATGGTCCGGTCCATCGATCCTTGCTCCAGGTTTTCCTGTCTACCCTGTTTCTGTTCTTGTTGAGTTCTAATTGAGGCAGCTGATACTCGTTGGGACTGGCTGCATAAATACCTTCAGAGACCAGGGTGTGGCTGCTGGATTGTTCTTGTCCTTACTCCTTATATCCCTTGCCCTGCCTTCTGTTTTCCTCACCTGAAGCCCTGCCTTGTCTTGCCGGTAACTCTCGCCTCGCCTGAAGTTCTCGTCTCGCCTTGTATTGCCTGAAGCCTTGTCTTGTCTTGCTGGTAACTCTCGCCTCTTCTCGCCTGCAGTCTTGTCCTGGAGCCACCCTGTACCTAGCTCCCTTCCTGTCCCTTGTCTCTGCCCAGGTAGGCCAGGCCGTCTTGCCGTTACCTGGGATTGGTTCTGCCCCTTCCTGTCCCTTGCCTCTGTCGGGTGGTGAACCGTGCCCGGCCCAGGTGAACCATGCCCTGCCTAGGAGGAGCTTCAACTCTCCTGCCTCCAGCCTCCAGTCTCGCCTCGCTCAAGTCTCCTGCCACCAGCCTCCAGCCTCGCTTCACCTCAAGTCTCCTGCCTCCAGCCTCCAGCCTCGCCTTGCCTCAAGTCTCCTGCCTCCAGCCTCCCCTCGCCTCAAGTCTCCAGCCTCCAGCCTCGTCTTGCCTCAAGTCTCCAGCCTCCAGCCTCACCTCGCCTCAAGCCTCCTGCCTCCAGCCTCGCCTCAAGTCTCCAGCCTCCAGCCTCATCTTGCCTCAAGTCTCCAGCCTCCTGCCTCCAGCCTCGCCTCACCTCAAGTCTCCAGCCTGCAGCCTCATTTTGCCTCAAGTCTCCAGCCTCCAACCTCCCCTCGCCTCACCTCCTGCCTCCAGCCTCCCCTCAAGCCTCCTGCCTCCAGCCTCACCTCGCCTCAAGTCTCCAGACTCCAGCCTCGCCTCGCCTCAAGTCTCCTGCCTCCAGCCTCGTCTTGCCTCAAGTCTCCAGCCTCCAGCCTCACCTCATCTCAAGTCTCCTGCTTCCAGCCTCCAGCCTCGCCTCGCCTCCAGCCTCGTCTGAAGTCTCCAGCCTCCTGCTTAGCCTAGCCTCAAGTCTGAAGTCTCCAGCCTCCCGCCTAGCCTCAAGCCTGAAGTCTCAAGCCTCCTGCCAAGCTTAGCCTCAAGCCTGAAGTCTCAAGCCTCCTGCCAAGCCTAGCCTCAAGCCTGAAGTCTCCAGCCTCTTGCCTAGCCTCTAGCCTCTTGCCAAGCCAAGTCTCTAGCCTCTAGCATCTTGCCAAGCCAAGCCAAGTCTCTAGCCTCTAGCCTCAAGCCTGAAGACTCCACCCTTGTCCTGCCTGCCAAGCCTTGTCCTTGCCTAGTTCTGGGGTCCGAGCCAGAGGCAAGACCCAGGTACTGGGTCCTTGTCCAGTCTCTGGCTCGGAGTCCAATCCTGGGCTCCTAGCTCTCTTGTCCAGTCCTGTTCCAGGTTCCCGGTTTTCATGTCCATGTCCTTGCTTTCACCCTGTTTCCTAGTCCTGTCCCTAGTACTTCAGTGTCTGTGTCTTGCACTTGGGTCCGTTCCCAGCCACCACCTTATGACACAGAATTATGCTGTTTGGCCCATTGTGTCTGCTCCACCATTCAATTAAGGTTGATTTATTTTCCTTCTGAATCTCATTCTCGTGTCTTCTCTCTATAACCTTTGATGCCCTGACTAATCAAGAACCTATCAAACTCTGCTTTAAATATACCAAATGACTTGGCCTGCACAGCCATCTGTGACAATGAATTCCACTAATTCAGCCCCTCTGACCAAATAAATTCCTTCTCTTTTCCGAAGGAACATTATTCTAGTCTGAGGCTGTATCCTCTGGTCCTAGTCCAGTGGTTCTCAACTGTTTTTAGCCCATGGAGGCTTACGGTTAGCTGAGCAGTCTACGGATCCCAGGTTGGGAACCCCTGATACAGTCAGTCTCTCTATGTCCACCTTATCTAGGCCTTTCAATATTTGGGAGGTTTCAATTACATCTCACAGCCCTCACCCCCACCATTTCTTCTCAACTCCAGCAAGTACAGATGCAGAGCCATCCACTGCTCGTCATGCATTAATGTTTTCATTTCCAACATCTTCTCTGTAAGCCTTCTCTGGACACTCTCCAGTGCCAGCATATCTTTCCTTAGTTATTTGGGTCCAAACCTGCTCACAAAACTTCCAAAGTGGACTCAGCAACCCCTTAAAAAACCTGAGCATTTCATCCTTGCTTTTATGTTCTAGTCATTTCAAAATGAATGCAAACATTCCATTGGCCTTCCTTACTCCCAGCTCAGCCTGCAAGTTAACCTTTACGGAATCCTGCACCGGGACTCCATAATTAAGGATCCCCGTCACCCAGGACATGCTCTCTTTTTATTATTACCTTCAGAGATGAGGTACGGGAGACTGAAGACACACACTCAACATTTTAGGAACAGCTTCCTCCCCTCCATCAGATTTCTGAACAGTGCATGATCCCATGAGCACTACCTCACGCTTTTGCTATCTGTTTTTGCACCATATATTTAATTTATTTATATGTATATATATATATTTCCTATGATAATTTGTAGTTTTTTAAAATGTATTGCACTGTACTGTTGCCACAAAATAATAAATTCCATGACATATTTCAGTGATGTTAAACTCAATTCTAATGTCTGAATTCACTCCTCATTTAGAAAACAGTCTACACTTTTATTCCTTCCAGCAAGGTGCAGAGTGCTTGTAAAAAGTATTCACCCTACCCCTTGGAAGTTTTCATATTTTATTGTTTTCCAACATTGAATCACAGTAGACTTTTTGTTGCTGTTCACCAGCAACTTTGATGTGTGTTGCTTGAATTTCTAGCATCTGCAGAATTCCTCGTGTTTACGGACTTAATTCGTTTTTTTGACACATTTTGCTAGTTGTATTCTGTCATCTTATAATCCCTGCCTCGTGAGTGTTACCTTAAACTTTCTAATCAAATCTGTTTCATTCCACAACTTTAAATCCAGAATTATCTTTTTCTACTGGGAAAGTGAAAACTATTACTTTATGTATGACTGACCCCTGAGGAACACTACTGGCCCTTTGCCCCAGTCAGAAGAACTATCTTACCTTGCTACTCTTTTTTTTTCATGATACCACCAATTTCCTCTCTATATTACTAAAGCCTCTTTCACCCCGTCGGCTTCAGTCTTGATGAGAAGATGATTATGCATCAATCGCTCAAGTCAACATAGATTGTATCAGTATCAATCTGCATTTACAGTCAGTTAAAGCTAACAAAAGGCTTTCTCTGCCTCCACTAAATTCAATAATTCCAGTAATTTGTGAACTGGTTCTTGAAAAAAGAATGTGACATTATTGTAAAACCGTAACCATGTAAGACCACTAATCCACGAAAGATCCTACTCCCACGCTGACAGCACATTCAGGACTGGAGCTGGACTACAAATACAAACCCAACAGTCTTGTTGATACCACAAGAGCAAAAAAATGAATATGAGGCTCCGTGCTCCAGTGGAGTCAATGAGAAGGGAAGTGCTTACACACTGGGCACTGCAATGCTCAGGAACACGCTGAACAGAGGAAGCAGATTCCTTTTTAACTTCCAGAATGGGAATTGGGTATCCTGAGGGATGGGATCAACTGGGAGGCATTTTCTGTTTTGGCCTGGCCAAGATGGTTTGATTCTAGCAACACACACAAATTGCTGGAGAAACTCAGCAGGCCAGGCAGCATCTATATAAAAGAGTAAACAGTCGAAATTTCGGGCCGAGATCCTTCATCTATCTGGCTCCATCTACAATTCAAATGTTGCCTCTAATCCCTGAGTTATATTGCTGCCTCTCCCAAGAGATCAGTATAAAAATCAAAATTTTGGGCTTATTTCTAATTCTGGGGCAGAGGCAACTTTTACCTGACACTAATGCTGACATATATGATTGCTCCTGTGAACAATGATCAGAAAATCAAAACCACATTGACTTGGCTTCAGAGGTTTTTCAGAATGTGGGATCGGCAGTTGGCTATAGACAAAGTCAAAGCCAAGTTCATTGTCATATGCACAATTGCATCTATGGACAGGTGCAATGAAGAACTAGTTTGCAGCAGCATCACTGGCACAGAGCATTAGAGACAGAACGTTAGCAAATAAAAACATAATTAAACATTAATTATAAACAAATCAACACAAATAGAACAAATGTTCCATATAGAGCAAAGCGGTCAAAATGGTTTATAGCATACATTTATACTGACCTGGTAATTACGATTGTGCAGGTTGGTCAAGAACCGAATGATTGAAGGAAATCAGCTGTTCTTGAACTGGTACTGTGGTACTTCTTCACCACTCTGTCTACATGTGTCACCTGTTTTATGGAGCTATGTACTTGTACCCCAAGGTCTCACTTTTCACTAACATTCCTCGGGACCCTGCCGTTCTCTGTTTATCACCTCCCTAATTTAACTTCTAAACACGCCTCACTTTGCACTTTATCTAAGTTGAAGTCAATCGGTTCTTCCCTTGCCATGCTTCCTGATCCTCTACAACCTGTTGTATCTTCAGATAATCTTCTTCACTGCCCACTGCACCAGCAATTTTGGTGTTATCTATATGTGAAGGGGTTTGGGTCAAAACATAAACATTTCTGAACATTTGCCACTTCTCAGGGCAATTTGTTTTATTTATTCATGTTTTTGGGATAGGGGTAGCCCATCACTCATGTTCCTCAGACAGCGGAGGTTGAATGTATGCCTTCAGTGCTTTTGAACCAGGAGATCCAGCAACAATAAAGAGCTGATACATTTCCCAAGTCTGGATTGTGTGTGACTTGGAGGAAAACTTACCAATCATTTGTCCTTCTGTAGAGACTGTGGGTTTAGGAGGTCATAGAATAACACAGCTAACAACAGCTTTTGGTTCCACCATGTCCATGCTGACTATGAAGAACCATCTCCACTAACTCAACTTACCAGCACTTTGTCGACAGCCTTCTATGCCGTGAGTTAGTCTAAATATTTCTTAAGTGTGGGAGTCTCTTCTCTTACCACCCACTCAAAGTTCAAAGTACCTTTGCCCTAATTTATGTATTCTAACTTTAGATACCTTTCCTATAGGTAAACATTTCCTACTGAATACTCTATATATGGTCCTCATCAGTTTCTGTGCCTCTATCAAGACTCCTTCAGACTCCTCTTCTACAGAGAAAAGTCTTTCCAGTCTCACCTCATAATGGAAACACTGCATCCCAGGCAACACGTTGGAGAATCTCCTCTGCATTCTCTCCAGTGAAATCATGTCCATCCTATAAAGAGTTGACCAGAAATGTATACAGTCCTCCAGCTGTGGCCCAACATTTGCTTTATAAAGTTGTACCATAACCTTGCTCTTCATATACTCCTGTTAGGCACATGGCCAAGTGGTTAAGGTGTTCGTCTAGTTATCTCAAGGTTGCTAGTTCGAGTCTCAGCTGTGGCAGCATGTTTGTGTCCTTGAGCAAGGCACTTAATCACTCATTGCTCTAGTGTCTGTGCGAGGAGTGGAGCCCCACACAGACTTCCAATCTGCGCCTTGTAAGGCATGAAAATGCCTGACGCAGGTCTCTCATGGTCTGAGTCGACGTTCCCTCCCTCCCCTCATATACTCTGTGCCGAAGCTAATGGCAGCATTGTAAATCAAAGTGAACTCTCATCGGTCATCAACAAGTATCCTAGTTATGAACTTGTGACGCAAGGAGGGAGTGATATGACAATGGCTGACCCTAGGATCCCTTGCAGTGATGGACTGGGGTTAGGATTATAGACTCCTCACAACCACTTTATCTTCTTTTTTTCAAGATGGGACCACAATCCTTGGTGCCCATTGACCTCGTCTGGACCAGCTTGCAGAAGTATTGATGACCGTGCCCAAAAATGATGAACCCATTGCAGCTCTCCCCAATGCATGTTCTACTCAGTTAGACAATTTAATATAGGATTACCAATAATTTCTGATAACTATTTTCACAACATAGTTATACTATAAATGCCCTGCAGATTTAGTTAAAAGTCCACGTGTCTCCTGAGGAGGAACCTGAGTAATTCCAGGAACTTCATGATCATTATGGTCATCAGAATCAGGTGGTATTACCATAATCAGGGATAAGAGAAACATATTTTAGATTCATGAATCTCAGAATGTGAACTCAATATGTCACAAATTCTGGGAAAGCCCAGACCAAATGGAAAATGAACATTTGGCTGCAGCTATCGAAACCCTCTTAAAGCAGCAGTTTAAAAAAAAAGTCCACAAAATTGCAATATATCAAAATAAATTTGATGTTTTAATGGAAGTTAGCTGGAAAGTCCCAGGTTTTCAGCTCTATTTGTTTCTTTGCGTTTATGCTGCCACATCATTTATTTAAAACAGAGGAACAATAGACAGACACAGGGACAGGCAGGGGATAAACGGATAGGACCATGTGTAGGCAAGTGGACTTAGTTTAGATTGTATTGTGTTTAGCACATGCATGATAGGCTGAAGGGCCTGTTCCTGTGCTCTAATAAATATAACACCAGGGAAGGTAACAATTTAATCTATTGACCTTCTGGAAACTCTTCACCAGGAGTAACTACTCCCAATGTATCAGCTGGTTGAGTGGTGTCACAGCACCAACCTTGCACTCAATGTCAGTAAGACCAAAGAATTGCTGCAGAAAGGATAAGACAAGGGAACACACAACAGTCCTCATAGAGGGATCAGAATTGGAAAGAGTGAGCAATTTCAAGTTCCTGGGTGCCAACATCTCTGAAGATCTAACCTGGACCCAACAAAGAAGGCAAAACAGTGGTTATGTTTCGTTAGGAGTCTGAGGAGATTTGGTACGTCACCAAAGACACTCGCAAATTTCTACAGATGTAGCACGGAGAACATTGTAAGTGTTTATATCTGGTACGGGGGGGGGGCGAGTGGATGCTACTGCACAGATCGAAATAAGCTGAAGAAAATTGCAAACTCAGTCAGCATCACAGGCACTAGCCCTTGCATCCAGGATATTTTCAAGGAGTAATGCCTCAAAAAGGCAGCATCCATCATTAAGGACATGCCCTCTTCTCATTGCTACCATAAGAGAGGAGGTACAGGAGCCTGAAGGCCACTCCCAACAATTCATAAACACCTTCTTCCTCTCTGCCTTCAGATTTCTGAATGGACATTGAACCCATGAACACTACCTCCCTACTTTTTTGCACTACTTATTTAAATTAACATTATTTTTTTATTATGTATTGCTGCTGCCACATAACAACAGATTTCATAACTTATGCCAGTAATATTAAACCTAATTCTGATTCTAATTCCAACACACTTCCTGTTACTCCTGGTTATATTACCAGTTCTTGTTTCACTCTGCACCACTGTTAGAAAACAGACAATACCTATAATTCATCTTCCCAACTTAAACTGCAGTTGATGGGGGTTTGGTATGTCATAGTTGATGGGGGTGGGGGGAGGTGTTGGTGTCAAAGAGTTTTGATAGGGTGGATGCAGATGGAATTTCCTCAGACTAAAAGCAGAGAACCTCCAGATCAGATAATCCCACAGCAAATTCAGAATAAAATGCTTTGCCCAAAGATTGGTAGAGATGTGAGCACAAGGAGTAGCTGAAGAGAATAAGATAGATGCAGTTAGGGGGACTTTCGATCAAATGGGAGTGAAGGGAACAGAGGGAAAAGTTGACAGGAAATACCTGCAGCTGTAAAATTTGTAATATACAGAAGTTGACCTATGACAAAATATTTAAAATTTGGCAAGCCTTATTTATACATTCTTCAAACATATCAGTCAGGAAGAAATGTTTCCATAACTCCAGGCCCTCATTGAAAGGCCATTCTAGGAACTGGTCATCTCATATCAGAAGCAGTGAGGTCACAGTGGCAAACGGGTCCTGAGTCAATACCTCTCCATTCCAGGGGTCGGAGGGGAAATCCTATTCACAGTTTTGGAGGGTGAAGTTTAGATGGGATGACGTTATTGAAGAGTGAGCCTTTCATGTTATCAAAAGCCAAAAAAATTGGGAACGTTTCAAACCAAATGCTTTTTCTTTGCAAAATTTAAACTTACTTTTAAAAGCTGTCACTTCATTCATAATTTTTATACACATTTGATAGACTTTGCTGCATGATCGACTTGGATAACTTAGGTGACTGAGGTGGTCTCACATACTGACCAGATTTCCCAAGTAGATGTAAATCTTGAAAATTCTCCCACCAAAGGTGGTTCTTTCTGAGGTGGAAAAGCTTCAGGTTCACATCACAATACAAATCAGTTTAGTGTTTAAAGGCGCAAGGGGCTCTGGCTAGAGGCAGTAGCTCTGATGTCTGGTGGCTGCTCTAACCAGTAGGGTGGACGGGCATCACTGATCCTCACCCATCTCCTATACCTCTCACGTCTGCCTCCAAGTGGCACACCACTTCAGCTGGCGGGCAAAATGACTTGAGGGAGTGATGTTAACACGGCACCACTGGGCGAAGGACCTTGTCAACGAAGTCACCGACCAGGGCGGATGAGTTCCCTGAAGAACTGCAACGGCCACACGTTCGAGGCTGGGCTGAGCCATCGAGTTGGAGGACATCGGCTGTGGTCTGGCCTGGAGAAAGATGGGCGGTGACAGGCCTCACCAACCCAAGACACGTGACGTGATGGACGCAGCAACAGACCCCATATCGGATCGGTCGCCGCCAGGGTCTCCAAGGAGCGCGCCATCCGTTGCACTCCAGGGTATGCTACTGGTGAAACCTCATCACAGAAGATCCATGGGAGAGACTGCATCTCATTAGCCACATGGAACGTGAGAACACTTGCCCAGGCAGGGAACTGCAGGAGCTAGAGAGGTAAACCTGGCACATCACGGGACTCTGAAAAGTCAGGTGGTAAAACCTCGGTGAACATCTCACTGAGGAAGGCCATATACTATACTGCAGTGGAGAATTTGACAAACCTGCCAATGGTATAGAGTTTCTTGTCAACAAGAGCATCAAGAACTCAGCACTCGGGTGCCATCCAGTATCCAGTAAGCTTATTTCCATCTGCCTTAGAGCAGCACCTTCCACCATCACAGTAATATAGGACTATGCACCAAGAGCTGCCTCTGAAGATGACCAGGTAAAGGAATCCCACCCCCAACTCCAGGGCATTATTGACAAGGCGGACAAAAAGGACATTCTAATCACCTGTTGGGCTGGGGGGGGGGCGTGTTGCTGGAATTGCAAGGTGGGTGCAGACACACTGAAAGAGTGGAAGGAACTCTGTGGCCACTCCTGTAATGCCATAACCAACAAGCGAGGATTATCTATAGGAAGAGGTACAGTCGACGTTTCCGGCCGAGACCCTTCATCAGGACTAATCTGACGAAGGGTCTCGGCCCGAAACATCGACTGTACCTCTTCCTAGAGATGCTGCCTGGCCTGCTGCATTCACCAGCAACTTTTATGTGCGTTGCTTGAAATTCCAGCATCTGCAGATTTCCTCGTGTAAGTGCGGATTATGCCTACTTGCTTTTGCCAGCTACACCAACATGGTGCTTGTGAACACTCTTGGAGAGCACAAGGCATTACAATGCTGGGCCTGGCATGCGTTCAATGGAATATACCATAACCAGATTGTTTACATACTGGTGCAGAACCGGTTTCAGTCTGGGATCAAGACAGCTACAACAAGGACATTCCCAGGTGCTGATACTGGAAGTGGCCACAACCTGGTGATAATGAACTTTAGAATCTGGTTGAAGAAAGTCAAGAAGCCCAAGGACATCAGAATGAAATTCAGCTTGGACAGACTGAAGGACCCCTCCATCTCTGAATCCTTCAAAGCTACAGTTGGCGGAACATTTGCACTACTGCTGACACTTGACAAAAATGATAAAGCATTGACAGCTAAGTTCAATGAAGTGATGACAGAAACAACCAATGAGATACTTGGAGAACACCACTGGAAAACCCAACGCTGGGTAACAGAGGAGATCCTGGAAATGTGTGACACTAGAGAAGACCTGAAGAAAACTAAGAACACAATAACAGGAGCTGTAGCGTACAGAGAGATCAGCAGAAAGATCAGAAAAACCATGATCAAGGCCAGGAGGAATGGGTTGAGAGACAGTGTACAGGGATAGAAGATGCCCTAAACAAGAGCAACAGCAGCCGAGCATTTTGAATTTTGAAGGATCTCACTAAACAGAGACAGTCACGAGTCAGCACCATCCAAGACAAAGAAGGAAACTGCCTCACTGAAGATGAAGACATTCTCAACAGATGGACTGAGTATTGTTCAGACTTTTACAACCATCAGACCCAAGGAAGATCCAGCGTACTTGCAAGCCAGGACTCGTCAAATGACGATGGTTTTCCAATTCTGGGGAAAGAAGCGGAAGTAGCCATAAAATCACTGAAGAATGGGAAAGCTGCAGGAATAGACAACATCTCAGCTAATCTGAAAAAACATGGAGGAGAGACAGTGATAGACATCCTCACCAGTATCTGCAACAAAATCTGGCAGACCGGGGAATGACCAACACCCTGGACAAAGTCACTCATCATCACTCTCCCCAAGAAAGGCAACTTACAGCAGTACCAGAATTATAAAACCATGTCTTATCAGCCATGTAAGCCAGGTGATGTTGAAAGCCATCTTGAACAGACTGGACCACAGGCAGAAGAAATAATCACTGAAGAGCAGTTTGGATTTAGGAGTGGAAGAAGTACTTCTCCGTGGATTGTCACCTTGTCATGGTGGAGAAGCTTGTGTGGTCCTGTGATCCCTAGAGAAATGCCGTCTGGAGCTATGCTCCTGGTAATGTCACCCATGGCGGTAGGGTTGTGGGGGAGGTCCCTGACAAAGGACAATCCAACCAAGACCTCAACGGTGGAACAGGCGGACGAAGTTACTTCGAACTCAATGGCTGTGAAGGCGGATGAAAGCTGCAACGAATGCATTAGCTCCAGTCGTCGTGGTTTCCATGCCACTGGATTCAGTTGGTTGATTGTGAAGTATCATGTGCTTCTTGGAGTGCAACATCAAGTACACGTTAAACAAGTACACGCAGAAGTGTCTTCACTCTGTGGGATCAACGGAACGAAGACCATCATCCTCGACCTCGAGGGATAGCCACGATGACGACAGAAGAAGTAAAACAGAACAGATTTTCAACATCCGAGTACTGTGTGAGAACTACAATCAACATCAACAGGACATCTTCCATGTGTTCATAGACTTCAAGAAGGCATTCAATAGGGTGATGATGGCATGATGCATTCTGGGCCACAATGCAAAGATACAACCTGGGCCAAAAGCTGATCCATACCATCAAGCAGCCCCACACCAAGCCTAACAGAGTGGTACTTGTTTAAGGCACAGTTGAAGAGTGGTCCCACACATCATTTGGAGTCTAACAAGGCTGCCTCCTTTTAACCAGGCTGTTCAACATTTTCTTGGAGCAAATATTGATGGATGCCCTGGAAGACCATTTTGGCACAGTCAGCATCGGAGGACATATCGTAATCAATCTCGTTCACCAATGACATTAATGAGCTGGCAGGAAGTGAGGATGACCTGATCTGCCTTGTGAACTGTCTAGACGATACATCTACCAGATATAGCATGCAGAGAAAACTAAGCCAATGAGGAGCCAATCACGACAAAAATCAGTCAGTGGACAAGAACTAGAGACTATCAAATAGTTCAAATATCTTGTCACCATCATCAGCAAAGAAGGATCAAAGCCTTAAGTCCTTGTAAGGGTGGCCCAAGTAACAGCAATGCTGTCTAAATTAGAACCAATCTGGAGAGACAATAACATTGCTCTCAGATCCAAGTTGAAACTCCTGCATGCACTTGTGCTCTCCATTTTCTTGTATGCATGTGAATCGTGGTCTTTGACAGCAGAACTGCAAAAGAAGATCCAGGCAGTAGAAATGAGATGCTTCAGAACGCTCCTCAGCATCTCCTATACAGACCATGTCTCAAACAACCAAGTACGAAGAACCATCACCCAGCAATGAGACACTACGAAGATCTACCGTCCACAGTAAAGAAGAGGAAACTGAGATGGTCTGACCACATAACGAAATCAAGTGAACTCTCAAATACCATCCTTCAGAGAACGGTGCAGGGGAAAAGAAAAAGGGCAGCAGACAGATGAAGAAACGGGCAGACAACATTGCAGAGTGGACCTTAGAGAACTTTGCCACAACCCAGGCACTCGCCCACAACTGTGAGAGATGGAGACAACTGATGCAGCGCTCATCTGTACAACATCTCTGCAACCCTGCCCTAACGCAGCAACATATCTGTAATAAAGATCAGCTCCATTTCCTTCACTCAGCAGCAGAGATGGAAAACTTGGGTGTGTTTTTACAAAATTCACTACTCTATAAACACTGCAATGTGTTATGCTTATGCACGGGTGCAAGTTCCATTAATCTGGCATTTATTGCAACCACTCTCTCACTGCAAATTCCAGGGTAGTGGAGTCTCCATCTCATCACACTTTCATGCAGAACAAAGTTTCAGTACCAGTTGTGCCTTGTGCAAGTTCTTCTCCACAAATTCGATCTTCACTGGTTTAGCACACTGAAATATAAGAACCCAGGCATGACAAACAGCGGTCAACTCATTTTACTCTAGGGCAAGCCAGCCTGCCTGACTTTCAAACAATTGGAATTCAATATCTTCTGCAACATCAGTAATTCAATGTGAGCAAGTATCATTTGATAAAGGAATGTTGTTAATTTTCTTAGTGGGTATATTACTCAAGACTGAGTGACTGACATCTATTACTGAAGGCATTATTAAGTCTTCAGCTTTTGTAAATGGTGATCTGCATCAGGCAGTATGACGAGCTCGGAGAGTGATGCTTTAAACAAGTTGCTGTTTCTCTTTATGGCTTTACATAGTAGTTTTTGTTAATACACCTCATCATCTCTCTTTTTCTCTAAGAAGTTTGGGTGCTTGGTCTCAAGGTGATAAATTATTTTTGTAAAGTTTCACAGCATAAATGCCTGGAATCACACCACACACATTATATTCAGATTTAAGGCAATCTTCTTCCCGGCATGCAATAAGCCTGCAAATCCTACTTTCCATTAGAGGACAAATGTTTTTATCATTTTCAACTTTTCTTCTCTTTCATTGTATTGCTTATTTCTGCTACATTTACCCAAATGTTTACTAATTCCAAAGGTAACTGTTTTAACATACTGTGTGGGCAAATTAAGATACTTGTTTAACTTGCAAGTTTGTACTTCTGTTAATTTCAGCTGAAAACTGCACACAGGAAGAGCCTAGCAGAGCGGGAACCGATTGGAATGCAAATTTGCCATTAGCTGTTTGGAATGTTGTGAAATTTCACTCCATTCAGAAACCTAAAGAGTCTGTGTCCTTTATCTAATCTCACACGCATCGGTGAAGATGCTTTGTGGACCACAGACTAGACATTGAAAGACATGTTCCACCTAACTCGTGGTACAACTAAGGAAATTAACATGGATATATATAAGGGAAAATTAGATTAGGTGAGGGGAAAAAAGAGCATCAAAGGATTTGGTGGTATGGTTGGAAAGGGTAAGTGGATGTTTGTAAGGTGATCAAAGAGCAGCAGTTGAGTTGAGTATCTTGCTGAAAATCTCCTGCATCCACTGCTCTCAGGATTTTGATCCAATTAAAAATTCAGCTAAGTGTGGCCCTCTGGTCCTCTGGATGTGTGCATTGAAGGTGTTCCAGGGAATGGGTTGAATACTTCACTGATATTTCTATCAGCACAGGATCACCACAAGGCTGTGTGCTTAGCCCCCTGCTCTACTCACTTTACACTTACAATTGTGTGGCTAAGCACAGCTTCAATGCCATGTTTAAGTTTGCTGACGACACCACTGTCACAGGCTGAATCAAAGGTGGTGATGAATCAGCGCATAAGAGGGAGATTGAAAATCTAGCTGAGTGATGCCTCAACAACGACCTCTCATTCAATGTCACCGAGACCAAGGAATGGATTGTAGACTTCAGGAGAAGGAAACCAGAGGTCCATGAGCCAGTCCTCATCAGAGGATCAGAGACAGAGAGAGTTAACAACTTTAAATTCCTGTCATAAACTCTGTGGGCCTCCGTGGCATACCATAGAATGTTGGGCTTCTAGATTTCTCAAGCACTTGTGTTTACTAATTGTTGTCTTCATTGGAGTCATTAAGCCCTTGTGCTTTCTGTTTAATCTTGTCAAGGTAATTGTTACAGGCGCGGGTTTTCCGCATTCTGTGATTACTTAAAGTGGGCTCCTGATTAGCACTCATCATGGTGTCCTGGTGTTGAGAATGATTTGTCTCGCCGTGTCCCTCAGTCATGTCACCAATGTGCTGTTGGAATTCTTATGCACAAGCTCTTGTTTCTGTCTCTGCATGGGACTCTGTTGTTCCTCCGCAAGTGGGTTCAGTCGCTGCCAGCGCACACTATGACAATTCCTAGGCTTTAGTATTTCAGAGGACTTGTCCCGGCCCCAGCACATGTGCAATTATGAAGAAAGCATGACAGCAGCTCTACTCCCTTAGGAGTTTGTGGAGATTCGGCATGACATGTAAAACTTTGACAAACTTCTATAGATGTGTGGTAGAGAGTATATTAACTGGCTGCATCACAGCCTGGTATGAAAACATCAATGCTCTTGAATAGAAAACCCTACAAAGAGTAGAGGTAAAGCCCTCCCCACCATTGAGCACATCTATAGGAAACATTGTCACAGAAAAGCAGCATCCATCATCAGGGACCCCCACCCCCCAGGATGTGCCCTCTACTCGCTGTTGCCATTGGGAAGAAGGTGCAGGAGCCTCAGGACCCTCACCACCAGGTTCAGGAACAGTTATTACCTCTCATCCATCAGGCTCTTGAACCAGAGGGGATAACTTCACTTGCCCCATCACTGAAATGTTCCCACAACCCATGGACTCACTTTCAAGGACTCTTCATCTCATGTCCTCAATATTTATTGCTTATTTATCTATTAGTGTTATTTCTTCTTTTTGTACTTGGCACAGTCTGTTGTCTCCTGCACTCCGGATGAACGCCCAGGTTGGGCAGTCTTTCATTGATTCTATTATGGTTATTATTCTATGGATTTATTGAGTATGCCCACAGGAAAATTAAATCTCAGTGTTGTATATGGAGGTGTTTATGTGCTTTGAACTACTTTGAACTTTGAGATTTGGGCCAGTGATAGAGTTCTGATAGTAAGCAATATAAAATTGGGTGCAACCCTTCACTGGGCCTCATTTTAATGCAGCCTCGAGATCCACATAGTTCCCGCAAGACCATTACCCTATTGTACTGCCGGGATTGGTACTGACTGTACTGGTGGGAATGGGATCAGACTGCACCAGAGAGATCCAGTATTCCTTCGTGTTGATGGAGTCAGTATCAGGCTGTACCAATGGATTCTATACTGGATGCTGGGTTATTTAGTGACTCGCTGAATGGCTGGATGGCTATCTGAGGACATGGCCACAACATAGAAACATAGAAACATAGAAAATAGGTGCAGGAGTAGGCCATTCGGCCCTTCGAGCCTGCACCACCATTCAGTATGATCATGGCTGATCATCCAACTCAGAACACTGTACCAGCCTTCCCCCCCATACCCCTTGATCCCTTTAGCCACAAGGGCCATATCTAACTCCCTCTTAAATATAGCCTCAACTGTTTCCTGTGGCAGAGAATTCCACAGATTCACCACACTCTGTGTGAAGAAGTTTTTCCTAATCTCGGTCCTAAAAGGCTTCCCCTTTATCCTCAAACTGTGACCCCTCGTTCTGGACTTCCCCAACATCGGGAACAATCTTCCTGCATCTAGCCTGTCCAATCCCTTTCGGATTTTATATGTTTCAGTAAGATCCCCCCTCAATCTTCTAAATTCCAACAAGTATAAGCCTAGTCGATGAGGAAACCACCATGAGGAAACGATGGACATACATTGAGCACGTGATGAAAAGAGAGGCCAGCTCCTTCGTCAAGACAGCACTTCATTGAACCCCAGAAAGGCAGAGGAAATGTGGGGGACCATTGGCAACTTGGTGCCACACCATAGAGGTAGAAATGAGGACCCTGAACGACGCCTGGGGCACAGTAGAGAAGGCGGCCAAGGACAGACAGAGATGGAGAACCTCCATTGCTGCCCTAAATACCAGTACAGTAACAGGCAATTGGTTGATTGGATGGCTGGTTGAATCAGAAACATACTTTTTTTATTTGTAGTTAGATGAATTTTAATCTTTGCTGGGTTTACTTTATTGAACTGATGCAATGCACATTTCTGTGCTCGCCCTGTCATTGCACGGGTCTAATTGTTTGTGGTTGGGGATGCTATCTCCTGATGAATCTTTTTATTTCATGCATAGAAGCCTCAGGATATAGATGATCGGTTGGATGAACTTGTATTTGTGAATCTGACCCATAATGTCAGCGGCTTTTTTAAATGTCCATGTCAATTTCAAAACCAGAAGAGCTCTCTAAAATAACAGGCCTAGAGACAGCAGGGTGACTCAAGGTAATTATCTGAAATTCAGTGTCAGGGGGAGAGCACATGGTCCACGTCTGCTCACCTGCAGCCGGCTTTGATGTGATTGAAAGGCAGAAAAGGCATGCAGCTATCATATAACTATCTTTGTACTGAATACATCAGAGCAAATAAGCCTTTTAATATGATTTTATTTAATAAACACGGCCCAGCGATGTGGGAGTTGGCCAGAGATAAAGGGCTTATAGATCCATACTTTCTTCTGTATTGTGGGGCTCACCCTGCAGGGTGGGCCTGTTTTGGCTGCCAGCTTAGACACTGGCTAATTGTAATACTGAAAGCAAGGCTGGAGGATTATATGTCTTCAAAGTTTATCAGTATCTCATCTAAAGAAAATGGAACAGGACTGCTGTAAGTGCAGTGAGAATCTTTGCAGAAACAAAGCTGGCTGAATGACATAACATTATTTACATTTCCCAGTTGCCAGGGGGAGGCAGTCAGTGTCCTAAATAATATTCAGAGAATCCTCAAGGACAATTGCTCACTTCTCAGTAAACCAAGCCACAGGCTGACCCTGCACCTTCGTCCACCACATCAATGTCAGCCCCACTGTCCACGAGCACTTTCAGAACCAGGAAAGGAACTGCGTTTCTTTGACTACAGCTGGAGGCAGGATGCAAGTAGGACGTGTTTATGACAGATAAGTTCTCTGATTCCAGCACTGCTTGGAGTAGCTCTGGGCACCTCACGTAGGGGATTTTTCCATGTGAGGAAACCATTCTAAAATGTAAATTCTCCGTAGGATCTTCACCGGGAGAATACAAGAAGTTATCAGGAGATTCAAGTTCCATGTAAAGAAATAACTGGAAATAGTGGAGAAAGCCCTGTGGGCTAAAATGGAGGCAAGTCTATCGACAACCTGTCTGCAGTGATGAGACTTGTGAGGAAAGGTGAACAAGCTGAGATTTACTGTGCACCACAGCACCAAGATTTTCAATCCTCCTGTAGCAATTTAATTGTAATAGTGGTCAAGTCTTGTTGAGCTTATGGCCATGTGGCCACCTCTGGCGAGGTACAGGTACATTTTAAAACATGCTTGCTTCAGCATCACAGGCACGTAGATTCAGACAACACACAGAGTATAAATTATAGATGAATTTTCCATGGTTATAACATGTACAATACACAATTATACCGTTAAAAGTACTGCCATGTGTTGATGCCCTTTAGGCTAAACCTCTAATTTTAGTTCATAGTTGAAAGAAGTGATTTGCATAATCAGTGTTGCTGAAGAATTGCTAAATGTCACATAAACTCTCAGGATATGCTTTCGAATTTCCCACCATGCCTCCTGCAACAAGTGAACAGCAGAGATGACGTAACATCAGGCTTTGTTTAGAACTCTCATGTCATGGCTTGCTTACTCCTCTGAAGCAAATCAATGTGCGGAAGAACTATTAAGCCAGGGCCTACCATCGAAGTGCAGGCTACAGCCAAACAGAATGGTAATCAACTTCTTTAAGAGGGTAAAGCAGCTCCTTTACATTGGTGCTATCTTGAGCCAGATGCAGAAGATTTGCAGCTTAAGAACATGACAGGATTGGTCTGGCTGCTGGCTTGTCTGCAGGTCAGAGGCCCAGTACCTGTGGGTCCATGAGTCCAGGCTAGGGATTGGAGGTCAGAGGCCCAATGTCTGTCAGTCTGAGATGCCAGAGCCATGGGTTAGAGGCCTGGAGATGGGCTGCCCTGAGGCTGGAGGCCTGTCTGTGTGTGTGAGCGGATGGGTGGGAAAGGGAAAGATATTGTTGTCTTGTTTTTGCTTTGCTGCGTTGTTGCTGACTACGTTGTTCTGCTGAAAGTTAAGGGGGTGCTATTTAGGTGCCAAAACGTATGGCAACACCTGCGGGCTGCCCACAGCACATCCTTGGTTGTGTTGGTTGTTAACACAAGTGACGTACTTCACTGTACGTTTCAATCTACTTATGATAAATAAATCTGAATCAGAATCTAAATTGCTCCACAGAAAATGTAAGTACTGGAGGGAAAAATTCTTTTTATTTAATATTTTTCACAAAGTTCTGAAATGTAAGTCTCAGACTTTCACTGATGTTCACTGTCTCAGTTTAATGACAGTTGTCTTTAGAAACATAGAAAACCTACAGCACAATACAGGCCCTTTGGCCCACAAAGCTGTGACTAACATGTCCTTACCTTAGAAATTACCTAGGGTTACCCATAGCCCTCTATTTTTCTAAACTTCATGTACCTGTCCAGGAGTCTCTTAAAAGACCCTATCGTATCCACCTGCAGCCCATTTCACGCACTCACCACTCTCTGCGTAAAAAAAAACTTACTCCTGACATCTCCAGGGGTTTGGAAACTCAAACAGCCTGAGGCAGGGTCAGTGTAAACTTTCTCAACCAAGCACATGAGGAATTGGAAATTGGTTTACTTTAGTCACTTGCACCAAGATAAAGTGGAAAACACATGTAAGCATGCTATCCAGACAGATCACTACAAACATAGGTAACTTGATACAGTCGAAAAGAGAGAAAAAGGTGAATAGTGAGCAGATTGAGAAAGGGTAAGATGAGGGAACACACAGTCCTCATAGAGGGATCAGAAGTGAAGGGAGTGAGCAATTTCATGTTCCCAGGTGTCAACATCTCTGAGGATCTAACCTGGTCCCAACATATCAATGCAGCTATAAAAAAGGCATGACAGCGGCTTTATTTCATTAGACTGCATCACTGTCTGGTATGGAGGGGCTACTGCACAGGACCGGAAGAAACTGCAGAAGGTTGTAAATCTAGTCAACTCCATCTTGGGCACTAGCCTACAAAGTACCCAGGGCATCTTTAGGGAGCGGTGTCTGAGAAAGGCAGCATCCATTATTAAGGACCTGCAGCACCCAGGGCATGCCCTTTTCTCACTGTTACCATCAGGTAGGAGATACAGAAGCCTGAAGGCACACACTCAGCGATTCAGGAACAGCTTCTTCCCCTCTGCCATCCAATTCCTAAATGGATATTGAAGCTTTGGACACTACCTCACTTTTTTTTAAATATACAGTATTTCTGTTTTTGCACATTAAAAAAATCTATTCAATATACATAATTGATTTACTTGTTTATTTATTATTATGTTTTATTTAATTTATTTATTTCTTTTTTCTCCCTCTGCTGGATTATGTATTGCATTGAACTGCTGCTGCTAAGTTAACAAATTTCATGTCACATGCCAGTGATCATAAACCTGATTCTGACTTTGAGGATTGGTATTGTGCATGTTGTGTATTTGGGTCGTGTGTGTGCATTGTGTGTTTGTTCTTGTGTGTGCGTGTGTGCATATACAAGCTTCTCCACAACGAGGTTGAAGACAGCAGCGGTGTGGCAGTGGATGCCGGATTAGATGGCAACCTCTTTGACATCAGGAGGCTCCACGCAACCACCAAAATCCATAGAGAGCGGGTCCTGGAGCTGCAGTATGCAGACGACTGTGCTCTTGTGGCCCATACTCTGGAGGATCTTCAGACTGTCCTTGCTGTGGCAGTGAGAGCGTACAGCAGGATGGGGCTGCCTGTCACTACCACCAAGACAGAGGTGGTTTGCCAATGGAGTACCAGTGTCCCACCCACTCTACCTGCCTTCACTGTTGGTGATGAAAAGCTGTCAGTAGCACCACAATTGTAGGCCGTGTCTCAGGTAATGATGAGTTTGAGTACAGAGAGTAAATCAAGAACCTGGTGGCATGGTGCGAAGACAATAAACTATCCCTCAATGTCAGCAAGACGAAGAAATTGGTGTTGACTTCAGAAGGAGTAGCGGACCGCACGACCCCATTTACATCGGTGGTGCGCAAGTGAAACAGGTCAAAAGCTTTAAGTTCCTCGGGGTCAATATCACAAATGACCTGACTTGGTCCAACCAAGCAGAGTCGACTGCCAAGAAGGCCCACCAGCGCCTTTACTTCCTGAGGAAGCTAAGGAAATTTGGCCTGTCCCCTAAAACCCTCACTAATTTTTATAGATACACCCTAGAAAGCATTCTTCTGGGGTGCATCACAACCTGGTATGGAAATTGTCCTGTCCAAGACCAGAAGATACTGCAGAAGATTGTGAACATGGCGCAGCACATCACACATACCAATCTTCCATCCTTGGACTCACTTTACACCACAGGCTGTTGGAGCAGTGCTGCCAGGATAATCAAAGACACGACCCACCCAGCCAACACACTTTTCGTCTCTCTTCCCTCCGGGAGAAGGCTCAGGAGCTTGAAGACTCGTACGGCCAGATTTGGGAACAGCTTCTTTCCAACTGTGATAAGACTGCTGAACGGATCCTGACCCGGATCTGGGCCGTACCCTCCAAATATCCGGACCTGCCTCTTGGTTTTCTTTGCACTACCTTACTTTCCCTTTTCTATTTTCTATTTATGATTTATAATTGAAATTTTTAATATTTACTGTCGATTTCTACTCCAGGGAGCACGAAGAGCAGAATCAAATATCGCTGTGATGATTGTACACTCTAGTATCAATTGCTTGGCAACAATAAAGTATAAAGTAAAGTAATCTTTCAAATACCTGGGGAGCATTCTCTCTGAGGATAGCGGCATTGACAACGACATCCAGAGCCGCATTAAACAGGCATTAGCTGCCTCTGGGAGACTTCGGTGTAGAGTCTTTCAGAACAGGAGCCTTCGTCCCTCCACAAACGTCGCCGTATACCAAGCGGTCTGTGTCACCACCCTCCTTTATAGCTGTGAAGTTTGGGTAACCTACAGCCATCACATCAAGTCCTTGGAGCGCTTCTACATAAGCTGCCTCCAGCGCATCCTGGGAATTACCTTGCGTGAGTGGGTGCCTCACACAGAAATACTTGTAATGACCAACTGCAGAAGTATTGAGGCCATGATCACCCAGTGTCAGCTGCAGTGGCTGGGGCACATGATAAGGATGCCCCCATGTCGGCTACCCCGCAGAGTGTTATACAGTCAGCTACATCATGGTCGACGCTCATCAGGAAGGCCAAAGAAGCACTATAAGGATCAGATGAAGAATGCTTTAAGGAAGTGCAGGGTCAGACCCGAGGACCTGGAGGAGGTTGCTGCTGATAGTACCACGTGGCGACAGCTGTGTAGGGACGGGTTTGTATTCTGAAGATGGAAAGAACAACCAGAAGAGAGCCAGGGGAAATGCAGCCATGGTTGCCACCACTACCACATATACATGGCCCACCTGCAATAGAGCTTGTGGGTCCAGGATAGGATTGTATAGTCATCAAAGATCTCACCGTTAAAGGAGTGGACGTCGGATTTTGATGGACAACCGAAGAAGTATGTGTATACAAGGGCACTCGCAAATTTCTACAGATGTACCGTGGAGAAGATTCTAACTGCCTGCAGTTATGGGGGGGTGGGTGGGAGCTACTGCACAGGATCAACATAAACTGCAGATAGTTGTTAAATTAGTCAACTCTATCACAGGCACTAGACTTCCATATAATCCAGGTACTTAATGAATACTTTGCTTCAGTATTCACTATGGAAAAAGATCTTGGCGATTGTAGGAATGATGTAGAGCGGACTGAAAAGCTTGAGCATGTAGATGTAAAGGAAGAGGATGTGCTGCAGCTTTTGGAAAGCATCAAGTTGGATAAGTCACCGGGGCCGGGCCAGATGTACCCCAGGCTACTGTGGAGGGAGGAGATTGCTGAGCATCTGGCTATGAACTTTGCATCATCAATGAGGACGGGAGAAGTTCCGGAGGATTGGAGGGTTGCGGATGTTGTTCCCTTATTCAAGAAAGAGAGTAGAGATAGCCCAGGAAATTATAGACCAGTGAATCTTATTTCAATGGTTGGTAAGTTATTGGAAAAGATCCTGAGAGGCAGGATTTATGAACATTTGGAGAGATATAATATGATTAGGAATAGTCAGCATGGCTTTGTCAAAGGCAGGTCGTGCCTTATGAAGTTGATTGAATTTTTTGAGGATGTGACTAAACACATTGATGAAGATAGAGCTGTAGATGTAGTGTATATGGATTTCAGCAAGGCATTTGATAAGGTACCCCATGCAAGGCTTATTGAGAAAGTAAGGAGGCATAGGATCCAGAGGGACATTGTTTTCTGGATCCAGAACTGAATTGCCCATGGAAGGCAAAGAGTGGTTGTAGACAGGTCATATTCTGCATGGAGGTCGGTGACCAGTGGTGTGCCTCAGGAATCTGTTCTGGGACCCTTACTCTTCTTGATGTTTATAAATGACCTGGATGAGGAAGTGGAGGGATGGGTTAGTAAGCTTGCAGATGACACAAAAGTTGGGGGTGTTGTGGATAGTGTGGAGGGCTATCAGAGGTTACAGCGGGACATTGATAGGATGCAAAACTGGGCTGAGAAGTGGCAGATGGAGTTCAACCCAGATAAGTATGGGGTGGTTCATTTTGGTAGGTCAAATATGATGGCAGAATATAGCATTAATGGCAAGACTCTTGGCAGTGTGGAGGATCAGAGGGATCTTGGGGTCTGAGTCCATACGACACTCAAAGCTGCTGCACAGCTTGACTCTGTGGTTAAGAAGGCATACGATGCATTGGCTTTCAACAATTGTGGTATTGAGTTTAAGAGCCGAGAGGTAATGTTCTGGCTACATAGGACCCTGGTCAGACCCCACTTGGAGTAATGTGATCAATTCGGTCACCTCACTACAGGAAGGACGTGGAAACCATAGAAAGGGTGTGGAGGAGATTTACAAGGTTGTTGCCTGGATTGGGGAGCATGCCTTATGAGAATAGGTTGAGTGAACTTGGCCTTTTCTCCTTGGAGCGACGGAGGATGAGAGGTGACCTGTTAGAGGTGTATAAGATGATGAGAGGCATTGATCATGTGGATAGTCAGAGGCTTTTTCCCGGGGCTGAAATGGCTAGCACGAGAGGGCATAGTTTTAAGGTGCTTGGAAGTAGGTACAGAGGAGATGTCAGGGGTAAGTTTTTACGCAGAGAGTGGTGAGTGCATGGAATGGGCTGCCGGCGACAGTGGTGGAGGTGGAAATGATAGGGTCTTTTAAGAGACTCATGGAGCTTAGAAAAATAGAGGGCTATGGGTAAGTCTTGGTAGTTCTAAGGTACGGACATGTTCGGCACAGCATTGTGGGCCAAAGGGCCTGTATCGTGCTGTAGTTTTTCTATGTTTCTGTGTTTCTATATTTCTAACTAGAAGGCGTGACTCGTCAAAAAGGCAGCATCCATCATTAAGGACTCCCATCACTCAGGACATGCCCTCTTCTCTTTGCTACCATCAGGAAAGAGATACAGAAGCCTGAAGGCACATACTTAATGATTCAGGAACAGCTTCCTCCCCTCTACCATCCAATTTCTGAATAGACATTGAACCCATGAACACTACCTCACCAGTTTTTTATATTTATTTTTGCACTACTTAGTTAATTTAACTATTATATATATATATATATTTACTGTATTTCATATTTCAGTCTATCCTTACTTGCAGTCTGTAAGGATATTATTGCACAGGTTCTGTGATGAATGTGGTGGCCACTTTGTAGATGTGAGCAAAGTAAGATCCACTTCAGACTCAATGGTATTTTAATGCGGACTTGGTTGTTGAAACGCTGTGTCTCTCTCACCAAACTGGTCAGGATAGGAAAGGCAAGAACAGTCAGAGATAATCAACAAGAATACTCTTCTGGACCAAGTTGTGCATAGAAAGCTGTGGTCTCTCCACTACTACTTTTCTTCTGAGAGATCTCAGGACACCTACTCTGTTTGGCTTTTCTGGTAGCTGGTGAGGAGCTGAAAATAATTCTAGTTAACTCATCTTGTTCATTCTGCTCTGTGAGTGATGGGAGGCCTATGAAGTAAATTACTTTCGGTCTGAGTCATAGGCTAGTTCATTGTGTGATTTTTGAAGTCCACTTATCCCAAAATTCGTGGAGTTGAATTGTCATGCAGTGAGGAGCCTTATGGATGGTTGAGGGACAGCACCAGGTAGATAACAGAGCAACCTTTCACACCAGTACTTACACTTTGAAAATTTCACAATGTGGGTGAACAAACGTACTCCTGGGTTCGTAATTCAGTTCCAAGTTTGTTGTCATGCTCAGCGTGAAAATGCCATGAAAATCAGCTTTTATCTTCAGCGGCAGCACAATGCATTACAAACAAGATAAACATAAATTATAATAGACAATATTACATAAAATAAGCATAATTTACACAAAAAATAAACAAAAGATAAATATATCATTTGTGCAGAGGAAATTTCTCAATCAATCCTCTAATGAACCACCCTCAGTTAAACCATAAGGATTTCTAAATGCAGAATTACTTCTCAGGATATCATCTTGGGCAGTATGTCAAATTGCAATGGATTTTACTGACTGGGGTTTTCAATTCAGATAAAATGGCAGAGTCAGCATGAATGCACAGGTCATTTCTATGCTGTACATTTCTATGAATCTACGGTCATTGTTGACTGCATTTGACGATTACTAGCAGAAAAGTGAAAATGACCCTTGTCCCCGTGTCAACCCCTTTTTTGTGGAATGTCAAATTGAAGTTGAAATATTGATTTCAGAAGTTGAAAAATCTTTGGTGTTTTGCAAGGGAAGAACCCTGCTTCCTGCTGAACTGTGCCTCTATTGGTTGAATTTTTGCTCAATAGACTCAAATTCCATGCAAAAAAATCTGTGTAGATGCCACAGTGGAAGAGAGCTGGAGTGCCACAGGCACTGCTGGTTGTGTGAGCTGTTAATCCGACATTCTCCAGTTAGATGTACAATATTTCTTGTTGGTACCTGTATGATATCGCATCATTTAGTCAACATCTCAGAACCAGATGACCCGATCATTAACGTATTGCTATTTGTGGAAGCTTTGTGCATAGCAGGCCGCCATCAGAATGTTTACCCCCATTGACTGTAACTCACGTTGTACTATGCTACGTTGGAAAGGTAATACATAACATCGCTTCACAAAGGAAATGGTAGATGGCCCCTGCTTCCTGAACAGGCAACAAAAATTCCTCACCCAAGCAATTTTCAGACAGAGCACTTTAAAAATGAGATGAGCAGATGCTTGTTGAGTGTGGACTTAGACCATAAGACATAGGGGCAGAATTAGGCCATTCACACTCAGTCTGTTCATGGCTGATTTATTTTATTATCCCTCTCAACCCCATTCTCCCGCCTTCTCTCTGTAACCTTTGATGCCCTTACTAATCAAGAACCTATCAACCTCCACTGTAAATATGACTTGGCCTCCGCAGCCGTCTGTGGCAATGAATTTCACAGAGTCATTAACCTCTGGCTAGAGGGACAACCTTCTATTCTGAGGCCGTGCCCTCTGGTCCTAGATTCCCTCACTACAGGAAACCTCCTCTCCACATCCCCAAATTAGGCCTATCTAGGACCTCTGGGATTGAGGTCCAGGCCACTGAGGAGCCAAGTCTATTAATTAGATCCCCTATTCACATGAAGAATTGGAATGAGTTCTTGATTATTTGATACTTCTGATGATTGAGCAAAAAAAGATTGATTGCATAGAGTTAACAAATTTGAAATACCACAGCATTCCTCAAAGTTGTAAAGCTTGACTTAAGAGAGCTAGTCTTTCACTGGGTAACCTATAGTTTAATCGTATCTCTGACAAACAATTCCTAAACATAAAGTCAATGATTATATACCCTAATGCACACATCCATTGTGGCTGTTACTGTATATTTCTTGTCTATTTGAAATGGGTTGTTGCCCAGGATATTAAGGGGTTAAGGAGCTCAGCCACAAGGAGTTACTCCATCTCAGGATGCAAACAAAACTGTCTGTAGTTGAGTCCCACAGGGAACTGAGGCTGCATGAAAATGGGTTGGAACAGAGCAAATGGGCTTCACTATTTCAGGCTCAGCATGTTAGAGAACCTTCCCTTTTTCCAAGAATCTGAACTAATCATATAATGCATTGTCCAATTCATGGAAATCTAGTAATGTAAAAGCTTTAATATGTATCTATGTGGTGTTTAATATTGATTCAAAATGTTATTATATCATTTTTATCAAAATAGTGTGGAACCAGTTTGATTATTAATTCTGTAAGGATAATTAACCATTTTAACGTTGCCCCTGTTGCAATGAGCAAATAAAATGAACCCAAGTGCAGGACACAGGCACAGAGATTGAGTTAGGATGCTTACACGGACGAGAACGTTGAACAGCAAACAGGAAAGATCTTGACACGGAGCCTTGACACAGAGAGACGGAGTTTCATAGGTAAACCTTGAAACTGGAGCAAAACATAGAACACACGGTCCTAAGCGGCCAGGAAACGTTAATTACTGCACAGGCAAAACCAATGATCTGGTGACTAGTGGTTGTAATGCCGGGGTTCTTATGCTGCAGGCCTTGATGGAAGCCAGGTGTGCCATGATCAAAGAGAATTAGAAGCAAATGGGAAATTAGTGGTTGGAACTGTGGCACAATCAAAGGGAATTAGGAGAAAGATAGGGAATTAACGATTGGGACCGTGATGATGTGGATGGGCTTTTTCCATTGAGGGTGGGGGAGATTCAAACAAAAGGACATGAGTTGAGAGTTAAAGGGCAAAAGTTTAGGGGTAACATGAGGGGGAATTTCTTTACTCAGAGAGTGGTAGCTGTGTGGAACAAACTTCCAGCAGAAGTGGTTGAGGCAGGTTTGATGTTGTCATTTAAAGTAAAATTGGATAGCTATATGGACAGGAAAGGAATGGAGGGTTATGGGCTGAGTGCAGGTTGGTGGGACTAGGTGAGAGTAAGAGCTTGGCACAGACTAGAAGGGCTGAGATGGCCTGTTTCTGTGCTGTAATTGTTATATGGTTATTATTCTATGGTACCCCACCCCCCCGCTCCAGCAGGAGTCTCCAGGCGAACCACCAGGATTGTCCGGATTGTCTCAATGGAAATCATGGAGGAGAGAAGGGTCGAGGATGAAGGAGCGTGGAATCCAGGAGCGCTCCTCCAGGCCATATCCCTCCCAATCGACCATGTACTGGAGACCCCTGCCTTGGCGGCGCACATCCAGTATTCACTGGACGTCAATGATCCGGGCAGGTGGAGGGTGTTCGGCAGGAGGGATCAAAGGGCTAACAGATACCAGTTTCAATTGGGAGACGTGGAACGTGGGATGATTATGCATGGATCTGGGCAGTTTGAGTCTGACCACCAAGGGGTTGATGACACTCTCAATCTCGAATGGCCTGAGGTAGCGAGGGGCAAGTTTTGTGGGTTCATTCTTGAGGGGGATGTCTTTTGATGAGAGCCAAACCTTCTGCCCAGGCCGATAGTTTAGTGCAGGAATTCGATGGTGATTGGCAATCCTCCGGCACCGGCGGAGATGGGCCTGAGCAGAAGGCACAGCAATGTGTCTTCATGGGTGGGAAACAGAGAGGGTTGATAACCAAGGGAGCATTCGAAGGGAGACATTCCGGTGGCGGTGCTGACCAGGGAGTTGTGGGCGTACTCCACCCAAATGAGATGGGTGCTCCAGGACGACGGGTTGCTGGCGGTTATGCAGCGCAGTGCTGCTTCCAAGTCCTGGTTTGTTCATTCCGTTTGACCATTAGTCAGCAGATGGAAGCCAGAAGACAGGCTTACAGAGGCACCGAGGGCTTGACAGGAGGACCTCCAGACTTGAGAGATGAACTGGGGGCCCCAGTCAGAAACAATGTCAGAGGGAATTCCATGAAGGCGGAAGACATGATAGGCAAGGAGGTCGACTGTCTCATGGGCTGTAGGGAGTTTGGGAAGGGCTACGAGGTGCACGGCTTTGGAGAAACGGTCCACCATGGTGAGTACAGCAGTGTTCCCATCTGAAGGGGGTAGTCCAGTAACAAAATCCAGCGCAATGTGGGACCAAGGGCGGCCAGGGACAGGTAGGGGACGAAGCAACCCAGCAGGTGGCCGATGGGAGGCTTTTCCGCGGGCACACACAGTACAGACAGAGACGAAGGAACGGATGTCAGCCTTCATGAATAGCCACCAGAAATGTCGCTTCAGAAGGGACAGAGTTCGATCGATTCCAAGATGGCAGGCGAAACGAGAAGTGTGCCCCCACTGGAGAACCTGAGACCAAACAGAGCAACATTCACAACACGCTGGAGGAACTCAGCAGGTCAGGCAGCATCCGTGGAAATGATCCACGGATGCTGCCCTACCTGCTGAGTTCCTCCAGTGTGTTGTGAGTGTTGCTTTGACCCCAGGACCTGCAGAGTATTTTGTGTTTACTGAGACCGAACCGAGTCAGGCACGAAGAGGCGATTGGGGCGTCCATTGCCTGGGTCAGGTTGAGTCCGTTGGGCCTCTTTGACTATGGATTCGATCTCCCAGATGAGGGCAGACACAATACAGGATGGTGGAAGGATGGTATCGGGGTTGGGAAGGACCTCCTCGGAGACGTATTGATGGGAGAGAGCATCGGGCTTCCCGTTCTTGGACCCCAGACGACAGGCGAGTGTGAATCTGAAATGGCCAAAAAATAATGCTCAACGGGCTTGGTGGGAATCCAGGCGTTTGGTAGTTTGGATGTATGCGAGATTCTTGTGATCAGTCCAGATGATGAATGGATGTTCCGCTCCCTCCAGCCAGTGCCTTCACTCCTCCAAAGCAAGTTTGATGGCCAGTAATTCCCGGTTCCCAATGTCATAGTTCCGTTCAGCGGGGGATAACCGGCGAGAAAAGAAGGCGCAGGGATGGAGTTTTTGGTCTGGGCCGGAGCATTGGGAGAGGACCGCTCCCACCCCAGAATCGGAGGTGTCGACTTCCACAATGAATTAGCGAGAGCGATCTGGTTGGACCAGGATGGGAGCGGAGGTGAAACGCCTCTTCAGCTCCGAGAAGGCTGAGACCGCTTCGGGGTTCCAGTGAAAAGGGGTTGCAGGTGAGGTGAGTCGAGTAAGGGGCACTGCTACCCAGCAGTAATCCTTTGATGAAGCGACAATAAAAGTTTGCGAACCCCAGAATCGTTGGAGTTGTTTGAGTGTCGTGGGTTTTGGCCACTCTGCCACCGCCCGGATCTTTTCGGGATCCACCCTCACTTGCCCGCTCTCAATGATGTACCCCAGGAAACTGGCAGAATGGGCATGGAACTTGCACTTCTCAGCCTTCATGAATAGTTCGTTCTCCCAAAGCCTCTGCAGAAACTGACGGACATGGTGGATGTGTTCCTGAAGACTGCGGGAGAAGATTAAGATGTCGTCCAAATAAACAAAAACAAAATGGTTAATAAAGTCCCTAAGGACATCATTTATCAGAGCTTGGAAGACGGCAGGGGCATTGGTGAGACCGAGTGGCATGACCAGGTATTCGAAGTGACGAAGAGGGGTGTTAAAAGCTGTTTTCCACTCATCTCCCTCCCTTATCCTGACCAGGTGGTAGGCACTTCGTAGGTCCAACTTGGAGAAAATGGTGGCTCCGTGAAGGGTTTCGAAAGCTGAGTTGATAAGGGGCAGGGGATACTTATTCTTTTTGGTGATGTTATTCAGGCCACGGTAGTCAATGCAGGGGCGCAGTGAGCCGTCTCTCTTCCCCACAAAGAAGAAACCTGCACCTACAGGGGACAATGAGGGTCGGATAATGCCCACCGTGGGAGTGTCATTTAGGTAAGCCTCCATTGCTTCCTTTTCAGGCCGGGACAGGTTATACAGCCAACTGGTGGATAGAGGGGCTCTGGGAAGAAGGTCAATTGCGCAATCGTAAGGGCAATGTGGAGGCAGGGAAAGAGCCCGTTGCTTGCTAATCACTTCTCCCAGATCATGATACTCTGCTGGAACCTTGGATAAGTCAGGGATTTCAATGGCAGACGAGGTCGCAGTGACTTTCACAGGGGAAAGGGCTGATTGTAGACAAGTGGAGTGACAGAACGGACTCCAGCTGACTATCTTCCCAGTGGACCAGTCAATGTGGGGATTATGGCGGCTTAACCAGGGGTACCCAAGAACTGTGGGAGCTTGAGGAGAGGAAATTAGGTTAAATTGTACCTGTTCCCAATGGTTTCTGGAGAGAATAAGAGACAGGGGTGGTGTGCAGTGTGTGATTCGGGCCAGAAGTCTACCATCTAGTGCCCGGGCTTCTCTCTCTCTCTTTCAATCTTTTTTATTGATTTAAAAGAATAAATACAAACCAGAGGAGAGGTTATCTCAAATACGTATTTCAATAATAGTACAAACAAAGATAGGAATATACACTGTCAGAATCATATATAGTATTAAGCTAATGTAAAGAGAGAAAAGAACCACTTCTCCTCTTAACAGTTCATAAAAAAAAGGCTCAAGATTTCCTGTTATTGAGAAAAAACAACACTAAACTAACCTAAAGTATAAAAAAAGGGGGACTGGGCAGTCCATTTTGAGGATACAGTTAAAAAAAAGGGGAAATACTTCTTATCAAATCTAAAACTTCGCGGAGAAAGAAAAAAATTAACTGGAAAAATAAAAAGAATTAGTTCATATGAAAATATTGAATAAAAGGTCACCAAATTTGCTCAAATTTAAAAGATGTATCAAACGTCCGACTCCTTATTTTCTCCAAACTTAAACACGACATAATGGAGGAGAGCCAAAAAAAAAACAGTAGGTGGATTGGGATCCTTCCAGTACAATAGAATAACTCTCCTAGCCAATAAAGTTGAGAAAGCTATCATGTGTTGAGCGGAAGCAGGAACGTTTCCTGCTTCCGTTGGAATAATCCCAAAGATTGCCGTAAATGAATTAGGTTGTACGTCCAGGCCTATGACTTTTGATAACGTTCTAAAAACATCTCTCCAAAAGTTATTTAACTTTATGCAGGACCAAAGCATATGAGTTAAAGTGGCCACCTCAGTGTTGCATCTATCACAAGTAAGATTTATATTAGAAAAAATGTGTTAGTTTATCTTTTGACATATGCGCCCTGTGCACTACCTTGAACTGAATCAAGGAGTGACGGGCACAAATAGATGAACTATTAACTAATTGATAAATTTTATTCCATTGATTATCTGAAAGTGACTTCTGAAGTTCCTAGAGGGGTACTTAAAGGCTCCCAAGGGATTCCGGCCTGGGAAGCTATGTTTTCATCCAAAAGGTTTCCCTCAGCTCCAGAGTCCACTGGAGCTGACAGAGGCAGGGACTGTTGGTTTTAACGTAAAGTAGCTTGGATCTGCATCCGGGTTCGGGGGACGGAAGGGAACGTTGTCTGGCTCACCAGGGCCCCCCTTTCTACTGGCGAGCCTTCCCTTTTGACCGAAGGGGCAGGTAGCACGGAAGTGGCCGGACTGGCCGCAATAGAGACACTCCCCTGCTGTCACTCTCCGGAGTCGCTCTATAGGCGAAAGACGGTTCCGTCCCAGCTGCATGGGTTCCTCTCCCGGGGCGGTGGAAACGGCCGGGCTGGGAGCTATTCTTGGAGCAGGAGGAGAAGAGAGGCTTGTGCTGGTGGGAGATGGTAGTGAGTGCTATGGAGTGGCCAAAGGTGGTGGACGACCAGTTCTTTCCCTATGGTGTTCTCGATGACGATTGTCCAACCTGATGGCTAGGGAGATCAATGAATCCAGGCCGTCGGTGTCATCCCTTGCCGCCAACTCGTCTTTCACCATGTTGCTGAGACCATTCCAAAATATCCCTTGGAGTACCTCATCGTTCCACCCCGAGTCGGCCGCTAACATCCGTAACTTCACAAAATATTCGGTAACACAGCGTGAGCCCTGACGGAGAGTGAGTAGACGCTTAGTGGCATCTTTACCACGAAGGGGGTGGTCAAAGATCTTTCTCATTTCTGCGATAAAGGTGCGGAAAGAAGAGCAGATCTCCGGATGATTATCCCAAACAGCTGTAGCCCACGCTAAAGCACTTCCCCGCAACAGCCCCATGATATAAGCTATCTTTGATATCCATGGAGTACGTGGATGACTGCTGTTCGAACACCAAGGAGCATTGCAGAAGGAAGGCCCGGCACTTCCCTAAATCCCCAGCGTAGTGCTCTGGTTTAGGTACGTGCGGCTCTCTTGGGGGGGGTGTTGCTGACACATAGGGGGTTGCCACTACAGGCTGTCTGTCTGGGCTGGTTAGACAGGGTTCCAAGAGTGGATGGGGTAAAATGAGTGGATACACAGTTCACCTGGTCACCAACCTTCATTACGTTTGCAGACAGGGAACGGAGGTTTTCCATGACATCCCAGAGAAGTCGATCGTGCAGACCCAGTAGGGAGTCCTGGTTGGCGAGGACTTGTTGCAGGGTATTCGTGTCCGCTGGGTCCATAATGACCAGATTGTTCTGTTGCAACGAGCGAATGAAGCAAACCCAAGTGCAGGACACAGGCATGGAGATTGAGTTAGGATGCTTACGCGGATGTGAATGTAGAACAGCAAACAGGAGGGATCTTGCCATGGAGCCTTGACACAGAAAGACGGAGTTTCATAGGTAAACCTTGAAACTGGAGCAAAACTTAAAACACACGGTCCTAAGCGGCTGGGAAACATTAATTACCGCACGGGCAAAACCAACGATCTGGCGACTAGTGGATGTAATGCCGGGGTTATGCTGCAGGTCTTGATGGAAACCAGGTGAGTCATCATCAAAGAGAATTAGAAGCAAATGGGAAATTAACGGTTGGAACCATGGCACAATCAAAGGAAATTAGGAGAAGGATAGGGAATTAACGATCGAGACCGTAACAGCCCCAGGTTTTCATGTTAATGGTCTTTGAGAAACCCTAACTCCTTCCAATACCCTTTCATACTATACGCCAACCTCTTACTGCAGCCAGAGGGTAAGTGGAAGGGAATGAATAATCTTCTACAATCGTACAACATCTACTGGACACCTAATGTCTGAAACTGATAGTTTCTTTCCATATAAATGCAAGGTCAGTAAAATCCAACATGATCTTCGGGGCTCGAATGAGGTCTTCTAATTAACTCTCCTCGAAATAGGGTGCTGGTATTTTAGAGAAGATTTAAGTTCTATAGGTTATATATGTTGGTGAGGACAAATAACAATCAGATCTGAAGTTCACGAAAGTGAGTCCACAACCAAGAAGCCAGTCATCACTGTAGCCAGTTCAGGAGCCTGTTAGTTGCAGGCCATAGCCTCAGTTCAGCGATGACATATAGGAGTGAGAGAACAGTTTCACAGATCTGATCAGCTAATGGATTCTGTACATTTCCATTGCAAGTTATCCATCTGTGATATTGGCTCAGGTTTTCTCTTTTCATTCCTGATCTGTTGCATGGTGCTCCATTCCACCTTCCCTTGTTTGCATTCTTGATCACTGACTGCATCCAAGTCATACCTTTGTTCCATTTCTTCTCTCTCTAACCCCTTGCATTAACCTATCAACTGGATAATCTCTCACAATTATCCCCATGGCAACCTTGGACTCCCACATCTCAGATGTTCCCTTTGTCCTATCTACTTTTCTCCTCCGTCATCTCTGCAACTTAAACTACCTCGTTACCTGTTTTGCCTGGTCTTTGACTTGAAATGATAACTACCTGTTTTTCCAAAATGCTAACCGCCTTGCTGTGCTTTCCGTTTTTATTTCAGATGTCCAGTGTCTGCAGGATTTTTGTTTTTATTTTCATGGGCTCTAGCCCATCAGGTAATTGCATAACCAGCTGATTAACTTGTCAGCTGCCTCATAATGTAAGGACTCTGGCAATAAATGACTGTGGATTCTGGTAAAGCAAACCCTGAGGGCAGTTTGCTGCAACAGGCAAAAGAAGGTAAAGGCAATGGTGTAGTTTTATATTTAAAGATTTGTAAAAAAAAAACTGACATATTTACATAAATAAAGCAGAAATAGGCAAGTAGTAGTACAAGGTAACAAAATTAATAAGGATAGCCGCACCCTGTGATACCTTACACTCTCAGTTTATTAAACAATCTCTTCTGTTTTTTGACTTCTCCAGTGTGTTCAACACCATCTGCCCTGCTCTGCTGGGGGAGAAGCTGACAGCGATGCAGGTGGATGCTTTCCTGGTATCGTGGATTCTTGATTACCTGACTGGCAGACCACAGTACGTGTGCTTGCAACACTGTGTGTCCGACAGAGTGATCAGCAGCACTGGGGCTCCACAGGGGACTGTCTTGTCTCCCTTTCTCTTCACCATTTACACTTCGGACTTCAACTACTGCACAGAGTCCTGTCATCTTCAGAAGTTTTCTGATGACTCTGCCATAGTTGGATGCATCAGCAAGGGAGATGAGGTTGAGTACAGGGCTACGGTAGGAAACTTTGTCACATGGTGTGAGCAGAATTATCTGCAGCTTAATGTGAAAAAGACTAAGGAGCTGGTGGTAGACCTGAGGAGAGCTAAGGTACCGGTGACCCCTGTTTCCATCCAGGGGGTCAGTGTGGACATGGTGGAGGATTACAAATACCTGGGGATACGAATTGACAATAAACTGGACTGGTCTAAAATCACTGAGGCTGTCTACAAGAAGGGTCAGAGCCGTCTCTATTTCCTGAGGAGACTGAGGTCCTTTAACATCTGCCGGACGATGCTGAGGATGTTCTACGAGTCTGTGGTGGCCAGTGCTATCATGTTTGCTGTTGTGTGCTGGGGCAGCAGGCTGAGGGTGGCAGACATCAACAGAATCAACAAACTCATTCGTAAGGCCAGTGATGTTGTGGGGATGGAACTGGACTCTCTGACGGTGGTGTCTGAAAAGAGGATGCTGTCTAAGTTGCATGCCATCTTAGTCAATGTCTCCCATCCACTACATAATGTACTGGTTGGGCACAGGAGTACATTCAGCCAGAGACTCATTCCCCCGAGATGCAGCACAGAGCGTCATAGGAAGTCATTCCTGCCTGTGGCCATCAAACTTTACAACTCCTCCCTTGGAGGGTCAGACACCCTGAGCCAACAAGCTGGTCCTGGACTTATTTCATAATTTACTGGCATAATTTACATATTACTATTTAACTATTTATGGTTCTATTACTATTTATTATTTATGGTGCAACTGTAACGTAAACCAATTTCCCCCAGGATCAATAAAGTATGACTACTACTACTACTACTGTGGCACCTTACTGAAGTTTTCCTGAAGTCCATATACATAACAACAGAATCAGGTCTAATACCACCAGCGTTGCTGTGAAATTTGTTGTCTTTGTGGCAGCAGTACGAGACAATATATGATAATAGAAAAAATGTGAATAACAGTAAATATATTTAATATAGGCATCCGTTAGTCTCGTGAGACCATGGATTTATGCCTTGGAAGGTTTCCAGGGCGCAGGCCTGGGCAAGGTTATATGGAAGACCGGCAGTTGCCCAAGCTGCAAATCTCCCCTCTCCACGGCACCGATGTTGTCCAAGGGAAGGGCACTAGGGCTGATACAGCTTGGTACCGGTGTCGTCGCAGAGCAATGTGTGGTTAAGTGCCTTGCTCAAGGACACAACACGCTGCCTCAGCTGAGGCTCGAACTAGCTACCTTCAGATCGCTTGACGAACACCTTAACCTCTTGGCCACACGCCAACACCAGCAAATATATAATATATATATAAAATAGTTAAATTAATTAAGTAGTGCAAAAATAAAAATAAGAAAGGAGGGAGGTAGTTAGTGTTCATGGGTTTAATGCTCATGATGCAGTTAAGTTTACAACTTATTTCGATCCTGTGCAATAGCCACCCACAGCACCACCCCCCCCCATACCAAATGCAGCCTGTTAGAATGCTGTCCACCGTACATTAGTAGAGTGTGTTTGGTAACATACAAAAATCTCCTCAAACTCCTAATGAAATATAGCCTCTGTCATGCCTTCTTTGTAGCTGCATTAATATGTTGGGCCCAGGATAGATCCTCAGAGATACTGACACCTGGGAACATGAAATTGCTCACCCTCTCCACTTGTGATCCCTCTATGAGGACTGGTGTGTGTTCCTTCGTTTTACGCTTTCTGAAGGCCACAATTGGTTCTTTGGTCTTACAAACAGGTTCAGCATCTTCAAGTTGCATAGATTTTCAGCAGATTTCATCAATCTCTACTGGCTCAGTGCAATTCTATCGTTTTCCGAGTGCTCTATTATTCTTCTGTGAAAGAAGGCAGAAGACATTTGTTTCTCTGCCATTCCCCAACATCATTTCTCATGTCTCAGTCTATAGGGAGGGAGGAGAAGATGGTGGTGCGACGCAGCGCGTGCAGCCACTCCGAATGATTATCGATATGTGTAACTAGGGGGCCGTGCATCAACCCGGATTTGATGGGGTCAGCCGTGAGAAGCACGGAGGAACATCTGGAGAAACTTCTGAAATGCCTGCTTCACTGCCGCTGCTACTGTGCGATCGAGAATCTCCGGAGACATAGGCCGTAAATCCTCAGCTTTGCGTATCGCTTGTTGCCAGGGCTGGGGTCAAAACGCTCGGCAGAGATGATGCTCAGTGCATCGGTGTCGGGAGGTGGTCGGAGGCTCGGAGTTTTCAGACGGACTTGGGTCAGACTGTGGTCGGATGCTTCCGGGATGCTACATCGGCAAGTTGGCGGCGCTGGGGGTTTACCGTCTGCGTGAGATAATGGGACTTTGAGGGACTCTGAGACTTTTACCATGCCATGGTCAGTTCTTATCAAATTACGGTATTGCTTTGCACTGTTGTAACTATATGTTATAATTATTTGGTTTTTGTTAGTTTTTAAGTCGGTTTGTCATGCGTTTTCGTGATATCATTCTGGAAAAACATTTTTATCATTTCTTAACGCATGCATTACTAAATGACAATAAAAGGGGATTGCGTGACCTCATAATCATAATCATCATAAGAAACCCACATGAACTTTGATAACTGGTAAAATGTCCTATATCCTGTTTTATGTTTCTTGCCAGCCTGCTCTCCCTTTCTGCATCGATTTCTCAGTCCTCCTTTGTGGAGTTCTGCAACCTTTCAAGTCTGTGGGCTTACTGCATTTTTGGGCAATGTTATAGCATTGTGAGGTCATAGAGCGCCGAGCACAGTAACAAACCGTTTGGTCCATCTAATCTATGCCGAACTCCGCCAGCCTAATTTCTGCCTAGTCCCATCGGCCTGTAGATGGACCACAACCCTCCATACCCCGCCTCATCCATGTACTTATCTAAACTTCGCTTCAAAGTTGCAATCAGACCTGCATCCACTACTTCCACTGGCAGCTCATTCCACACTCTCACCACCCTCTGAGTGAAGAAGTTCCCCCTCGGGTTCCCCTTTAAATATTTCACCTTTCACCCTTATCCTACTCTCACCCGAGTTTCAGTGAAAAAATATCCTGCTTGCATTTATCCTATCTATATCTCTCATAATCTTGTGTACCTCAGTAAAATTTCCCCTCATTCTCCTATGCTCCAGAGAATAAGGTCCTCACCTATTCAGCATTTCCTTATAACTCAGGTTCTCAAATCTCAGCAACATCATTGTAAATTTTCCCGGTGTGCTCCAATACTGTATTTAACTTCTCGTGGTAGCCAAGACTGATTATTGTTCCTTTCTTTTTGCCTTTAAAATATTGCCTTTTACATGTATTAGCTTACAGACATCCCACCCTGCAAAAACTCATTTCAGCGAGGTATCACCATCATTTCAGGGAGGTAGCACCCCTGCCCCCCCGCAACCCCATATTCCCCGCCACCCCCATCGACCTCCAAGGGTGTATGTAATACTTTGTTTAGTGATTTTGTCTAATCTGTAAACCAAGTTGGTATATACAGCAAATGTGACATTAGAGTATGTACATATTATATTATATTATATTATATTATCATATTTATTCTACTACAACTTTAAGCAAGACGACAGGGAGTTTGGCCTCATCACGTAGGACATCAATAGTGTAGCTCCTTGGCAGCCAGCCAGCTAGTTTAAATCAGGGGTCCCCAACCTGATTTGCGCTGTGGACCGGATTAATATTGACAATATTCTTGCGGACCGGCCGACCCCAGGGGGCGGCGGGTGTTAAACGTGACCAGAATATAGGTGATAAGTCAACTATAAGTCACTTGTAAGTGGCTAATACACTCGATTTCATTTCTAAAGGGGTTTATCTAACGAATTTAATATTAAACACACAGCCCATATTTTCCTCGCATGGATTTAGTAATAAGTCAATTATAACAGTGGACCCAAACCTCCGGGCCAATACATTGCCGCAAAGAATGCAGCGGTACAGTGGTGGCCAGAACGAACCCAGCACATCTTTAAGAAAAAAGCTGAAATAAACAAGCTAATTGATTAAGTGCTGCCCGGCACATAAATATCGGCCCAGATCAGAGATGACGCAATCGACAGTCGCCTCTGATCTGGGCCGACATTTACGTGCCGGGCGGCACCTAATTAATTAGCTTGTTTATTTTGGCTTTTTTTCTTAAAGATGTGCTGGGTGCGTTCCGGCCACCACTGTATTCTTCGCGGCCTGGAAGCTGGGGACCACGGAATTATAAGTCACTTATAAATCAATGGCATCATAACATTTTAAGTAACGTTTGGATATTAATCAGACAGCCCATATTTTCCTCGTATGAACATATAAAATCACTGCAACACACCAATACCTGTATCGCTGAGTCAGTAGGAGCCCTGGGCTTGTTTTCCTGCACGGTTCTATCGAGGGGTGATGGGAGACAGCGATACTTGAAGGGGGTTCCTTATGTCCAGTCTATTCTGCAATTTAGTTTGCGTTGCATTCATTGCTGAAAACTCCGCTTCACAGAAATATGTTGGAAATGGAAGCAACGTTTTCAGTGCTTTCGTGGCTATCTCGGGACATTCAGCCTTGACTTTGATCCAGAATGCTGGCAGAGATGTTATGTCCATCATACTTTTCAGCCCACCGTCAATTGCAAGCTCGAGGAGTTGATCTTCTTCCAGCGCTGACATAGATGATTCACCAGGAACATTCACAAATGGGTCACGAACCCATTCCTTTGCACATCTTGAGTCACTGATGACCTTGCGTGCGTTAAAATTCAACAGTGCGTGACAGGGAATGAGGAAAGGTACAGCCAACTCATATCGCCAAATCATATCGTTTCCTCGTAGCCCGGTGGTTGGCCACCACTCTTAGCACGAAGAGAGACCAATCAGGATGCTTGCTCTCCCTCTTCCTCTCCTGCTCAAAAAAATCTATTTCCGGGATATTGTGTATAATTTCCGGGCGTCAGGGAGCCACTATCGATATGCGGGAGACTCCCGGAACTTCCGGGAGAGGTGAGATGTCTGAGTTTATACCAGATCAACACACACAAAATGCTGGACAAACTCAGCAAGTCAGGCAACATCCACGGAGGAGAATAATCAGTCAGTGTTTTGGGCCGAGACCCTTCATCAGCACTTGGTTTATTCCTTTCAATTTATAGCTTCACAGTTGATGGTACGCATTTAACCCTTCGGAGTTTGCTTTATTCAGACTGAAGATGTTGATCTAAAACCACCTTCAATCTTAATATAAAATTCTATACTTCTGTGTTCTCTGCTTTCTCAAGGCTCCTGAACTAGCAGATCATCAATACTGGATCTAAACTGAATCAATACTGGATCTAAACTGAATCAATGCTGGATCTAAACTGAATCAATACTGGATCTAAACTGAATCAATACTGGATCTAAACTGAATCAATGCTGGATCTAAACTGAATCAATACTGGATCTAAACTGAATCAATACTGGATCTAAACTGAATCAATGCTGAATCTAAACTCAATCAATACTGGATCTAAACTGAATTAATACTGAATCTGAACTGAATAATACTGGATCTAAACTGAATCAATACTGAATCTAAATTGAACCAATACTGGATCTAAACTGACTCAATACTGGATCTAAGCGGAATCAATATTGGATCTAAACTGAATCAATACTGGATCTAAAACAACCCGTTTCCCCATTATTCCCTCAACACTCTGAAATGGAATCACTTCATGAACTCATCCTTTGCTATATTTTGCCCATTTGGTTCTGCTGCTCTATGTAGATTGCAGCCAGTCATGACTATTGCATTGCCCTTGTATATGCACTTCAAATTCCATGATCAATATATCTTCATTTACTGCACCTATCTGCTTCTTAGCACCACCAAACTGGTCGTTGATCATCTGAACTAAGGTCCTTCCTTTCTCGGTCCCTTTGAAATCAGGGTTACCACACCCCCTTTACAATCTCTGAGATATAAATACATTGGAACAGTTAATCGCAAAACTTAGTAGAGTTGCAATCACCTTCTATCATGACTATTAGGTTGTAACCATTCATTTGTTAAGTACGACCTCCCTGTGGAATACATGGGTTTTCCCTGGATGCTCTGGTTTTCTCCCACAGTTCAGAGATGTGCCGGGCCGGTTAATTGGTCGTTGTAAATTGTCTCATGATTAGGTTAGGGTTAATCGGGTTGTGGGCTCAATGGGCTTACGTCACACTGTATTGCTACATAAATAAATGGGTAACTATTATTAAAGTTTTCACCTTTTAAATTATCTTTGCTGACTTTTGTCTTCTAACTAAGTAAAGTTACATCCAACCCTAACCCCTATTTAACTATTAGTTCAAAATCTTACTACAGCCCTAGTCATACATTTACCAATACACTGATCCTGGCTCAACTTAAGTAAACTCAAGCTTATTGACTCTTACTAGTTTGTACACAGCTCAAGTAATAATCCAGAAATTATCATCTTAATCTTCAAGTGTTTGAATGTGGATACTGGCTAGTCATATTCCTTCAGCAGAACTTCCTCCCATACATGGGCCATGACAGCAGTGATTCCCCGTCCCACTCTAAAGTTCCTCTCCTTACCCCGGTACCTGGTGAGCAGCAGAGTCCAGGACTCACACTCTCAGCTGCAGAGGACACGGTGCATTCCCTACCACACCGTCTGCTATTTACCTTCGCTCCAGCCTGGTGTATGGTCACTGCAACGTGGTGCTGTGTTCAGGTTGTTCACCCACCCTCCAGCCTCTGCTCTGGTTAACACAGGCTTAAAGACCCTCACACCAGCAGGATGAACGAGTCTTCTACAACTTAACAGGCTGAGGTTGACCAAGATGCTGTCTGGATTAGAGAGCATTAGCTGGACAAACACAGACTGTTCTCTCTGGAGCATTGGAGGCTGAGGTGCAGCCTTGATAAAGGTTTATAAAATTATGAGAGGGGTACATAGGGTAGATATCCAACATCTTCTCCCAAGGTAGAAATGTCAAATACTCAAGTGTATGGGTCTATGATGAGTGGGGGAATGTGTTGGGCAAGTCCTTTACACAGAGAATGATAGGTGCCAGGAACACACTCACCTGGAGTGGTAATGGTAGGGTGATTCAAGGGGCTTTTAGGGGAATGTGTTGGGTACGTGATAAGTGGTTAAGGCATTTGTCTAGTTATCTCAAGGGTGCTAGTTCAAGCCTCAGCTGTGGTAGCATGTTCGTGCCCTTGAGCAAGGCACTTAATTACACATTGCTCTAGTCTGTGTGAGGAGTGGTGCCCCACACAGACTTCCAATCTCGGCCTTGTAAGGCATGAAAATGCCCGACACAGGCCTCTCATGGTCTGAATCGACGTTCCCTCCCGCCTTTAGGTAATTCCATGAATATATAGAGAACGGAAGGATATGGATCCCGGAGTAAAAAACAATCTTCTGGAGGAACTCAGTGGGTCGAGCAACATCTGTGAGAGCAAATGAATGTTGAGGATTCAGGTGATAAACCTGCATGAGGTTTGAGGTTTGAGGACGATTCCTTTCCTCCGACACCACAGATGAACACTTTAGCAAAAAGTGGCTGGTGGAGTGGTGCAGCTGGTAGAATTATGTATCACAGCTTCCGTGGCGAGGTGAGGGTTTGCCCTGTGACCAGCTGGCTTCCTTCCAGATGCTCCACTGTACAAATTCAACACAATGTCAGCCTGGAACTGGAGTGCTGATTACTGACCACAGGAGGAGGAAGCCAGAGGTCCATGAGTCCGTCCTCATCAGAGGTGGAGAGGTCAGTAACTTTAAATTCCTTTGCTTTCTCAGTTCTGAGGACCTGTCCTGGGCCCAGCACGTAAGTGTCCTTACAAAGTAGGCACGGAGGTGCCTCTACTTTCTTAGAAGTCTGCACAGATTCGACATGTCATCTAAAGCTTTGACAAACTACTATAGTGGAGAGTATCCTGGCTGGTTGCATCACAGCCTGGTTTTTGTTGAGGCCCTCTTTGGTTGGGGTCGACTATGGATATTGTATCCTCTCTGTTTATGTGATACACGAGCCTTTATGCAAGCCAGGGCAGTAGGATATGGAGAGCAAGCTGTTGCCTGCGTGGCAGGCTCCCTCTCTCTATGCAGCTGGTGAACCCAAAGGAACGGCAGAGACTATACAGTTTATCTCCAGCGGTGTTGCAGGAGTTGCCATTCAGCATTGAACTCAACATAGGACTGCCTCAGAAACCCCAGTTCCGTATTTTTCATTCGGGGTTCACTCCCGAAACTTTCCCCATGATTGGGCATAGTCACTGGGCAGCGGAGGTTTGAGATCAGAGTTTTCCTTCTCCTAGACAGGCTGCCAAACCACAGCTGATGAGCCCCATCCACCCAAAGTGATTGGTTTTAAGGTGCCGGTAACCTGTCTTTGCCCCTTCTCCTGTCAGTAGAAATGGTTCCACCAGGCTTAGTGGTTGAGCCACACGTGAAGCCAGGAGCTGAACTTGATTGTCAGCGGCTATCTGAGATGCATGCCATCGGGAACATGTCCACAACCTCCCTGTCTATGACAGCCCTAAGAAACCACACACAGCCTGGTATGGCTACATCAATGCCCATGAATGGAAAGCCTACAAAAAGAAGTAGACACAACACAATAGACTACAGGAAAATCCCTCCCCACTATTGAGCACATCTACAAATAGTGCTGGTACAAGAAAGCAGTTTCCATCATCACCAACTGCACCAGCCCAGCCATGCTCTCTTCTCGCTGTTGCCATCAGGAATGATGGGTGGGCCTTAGGTCCGATATCCCAGGCCCAGGAACAGTTTTTTATCCATAAACCATCAGGCTCCTGATCAGTGTGGATTCATTCACCCCCCAAACGGAACTAATTCCTCAACCTACTTTCAATATTATTTCAAACACAAGATGCTGGAAATCCAACCAACGCACACAAAATGCTGGAGGAGCTCAGGCCAGCATCTACGGAAAAGAGTAAACTGCCGACGTTTCGGGCTAAGACCCTTCACCAGGACTGGAAAAAAAATGAGAAGTCGATTTTATGAGAAGTCAATATTATTAATTAATTTTTTTGTGTCTGGACAGTTTGTCTTCTTTTGCACATTAGTTCTATGTGTGTAGCTTTTCACTGAAATTCTATTGTATCCCTTTGCATGTACTGTGAATGCCCAGAAGAAAATGAATCTCAGAGTAGTATATGGTGGCAGATATGTCCTTTGATAATATTGCACATTTACTTTGAACTTTGAAATTCAGTGTTGGGTTCCAGACCACTTAAATTAAGTGGGTCCTGATAGAGAGTGCCTTTGTTTACATAGCTCAACCTTGTGATTTCAAAACTCATCACTGCTTGCAAATTGCAATGAAAGTACGTTTTTGGCTAATAACGTCGTGACTTTACATCTCCAACAACACAGGTTTACGCCGTATGATTGGAGTCTGCTTGCTCTAGCTCTGAAGTACTGGCTGAGTGACAAAGAGGCAGATTTTCAGGTAAACCGCCTGAATGGTACAAGAACCATGGAGCACTGGTACGCCAGCTTTAAGAGGAGAACGTTTAAAGGATGTCATCCTCAAGTGGTATCTTCTGTTTGTCTTTCCACAGACGCTGCCCGACCTGTGAGTGTTCTAGTGAATACTAAGGCACTCTTTGTGTTGGCAGTAAGTATGAGGAATTCCTGGTGGGTCATGTATTTCAATACAATATTCTTTCTACAGGGGTGCAGGGTGAAGATATGTCTCTACCAAAGGAAGTGTAAGGCACTTCTTCCCTCTGCAAGCTGCAGGTCATCCTTGGAATGTAGACCCCTCGATCGGGGTCACGTGAAGCCATGGGAGCAGCTGGTGGATGGTGCAAGTCCTGTTTAAGCAACCCCTGACGGGAGGCAGACAATCTCTGAAGAGTATTGATAATGGCTGGGGTCACCTGTTTTGTAAAGATACTACCCAGAAGAAGGAAATGGCAAACCACTTCTGTAGAAAAATTTGCCAAGAAGAACCATGGTCAAGACCCTGACCACCTGCATCATATGACACCACACATATTGATGACGATGATGATGATTCTTTCCGGTTCTGTCATTCCAAGATACCAACCAAACCTTCTCCAATTGAAAATGAAAGCCAGTAAATAGGAACATAGTGATTCAATAGTGACCTTTAAAGAGGAGTGGGAATGGGTGAAGTGCGGGGGAAATGAAGGAGAAATGGAAAGCTGCGTTGCCTAGGCAACGAAGGAATCAGACGGGTAGAACATCCAAAGAAAGCCAGTCTCTGTACCCCGGGGAGAATCCAGAAAAACAAACAAAAAAGAAACTTCATATGAACAGAAAGTGGCTGAGGCAGGCACAATAATGACTTTTAAGAAAGGCTTGGATAAGTACATGGATACAAATAGAGATTATTAGAGCCAAACACGGGTGAGTGGGACTAGCAGAGATGAGCACTTCAGTCAGGATGTACAACTTGGACAGAAGGGCTGTACTGCTCTGTGGTTCTGTGAATAGAGCCAACAGAAAGGGAAGCCAAAGATCTTCTACTGTTATTTTAGCAATGAGGTGTTTGTCAGAGCAGTTAGTGGATCAATTAGGAAGTCAATGGAGAACAAGTTGTGAAGACAGAAAGTGTGTGAAAGGTGTTAGTTTAATGATCTGCACCAATATTTTTTATGAGTTCATTTTTCAGGATCTGGGAGGCACAAGCTATTGTCCATCCCTAAGTGGATAATTCCGAGCTATTGTTGCATGAATGAAATCACTGGAGAGAGTTACTGGTAGATACAAAGCTGCTTCTTTATTCGACAATACTAGGTACAGCAGCCACCATATGGAGATGCTTTCAGTGGAAGGGTCTGCTGGCCCAATGTGGGGCCCGATATTTATTTATTTATTTGCTAAACACAAAGGACAATTCCATATTTACAAAGTATAGACAATGCTTTCTTTTGAAGCTACATACAAACTTCACGCCTTCTGATTTGCACCATCCCATAGACGCCAGCAGGTCTGTGGACTGGGATTCACAGCTTTTAGGAAATGCATTGTTCCAAATTAAATCCACAATACATTTTCAAGGAACAAAATACTGGTAGCCAAGGCCATTGCTAAATGTAAATGACCTAAATCCAAAAATCACTCTAACACAAGCCTTCTTCTTAAACCACTGCCTGATTGTCATCTAGGTCTTGCTAGGACCTAATGAAAGGTCTCAGCCTGAAACCTGGGCTGCTTATTCCCCTCCATAGATGTTGTCTGACCTGCTGAGTTCCTCCAACATTTTGTGGTGTGTTGCTTTAGATTTCCAGCCCCTGCAGAATCTCTTGTGTTTACGGATTGCAGACACTCCACTGCAGAGGCGGCCAGCTTTTAGTTGCCAGCTCAGTTTCGGACTGGAGAAGCTTAAGACATTCTCCCTACAGTAGAGTAGGAAGAGGTGAGAGTTGATATTGGTTTAGCTGACTTCAGTAAAACGGTTTCCTGCGGTTGAACGGCTGCTAACTAGAGGACACAAATGGTGAATGGCGGAGTGAGTGGTCTCTTTACTTGACGATAGATATACTGGTACTGGAGACAGTGCAGAGGAAGTTCAGTAGGTCGATTCTGGGGTTGAGGGCATTAGGGTATGAGGAGGGATTGAGTCACCTATGACTATAAATATTGGAATTCAGAACAGTTTGAGTGTACCTTATAGAAACATATAAAATCATGAATGTATAGATGAGATAGAGGCAGGAAGGTTGTTTCCATCAGTAACTGAGATTAAAACTGGGGGACATAGCATCAAGGTTTGGCAGAGTTAATTTAGGACATCGATGAGGAGGAATTACTTTTCCCAGAGAGTAGTGAATCTGTGGAATTCTCTGTCCAGGGAGCAGTGGAGGCTACCTCATTAAATATATTTAAGACACAGATAGATTTTTGCATAGCAAGGGAATTACAGGTTACGGGGATAAAGCACGTAGGTGGAGCTGAGTTTATAGCCAGATTGGGCATGATCATATTGAAGGGTGGTGCAGCTCGAAGGGCTAGATACTCCTGTCTCCAGGTCTTGAGTCTTTTCCAACTGTCACCGAGACATCAACCATCTCAACTTCACCACCCCTCTGTCCTGTTCCAACCTTATTCCCTCTGAATGCACTGCCCTCCACTCTCTCCGCACTAATCCCGACCTCTCCATCAAACCTGCTGACAAAGGTGGTGCCGTAGTAGTCTGGCGGACGGACCTCTACCTCACTGAGGCCAAACGGCAGTTCTCTGACACCTCCTCTTACTTACCCCTGGAACAGGACCCCACCAAAAAACATCAAACCATTGTCTCCCGAACCATCACCGCCCTTATCAACTCTGGAGACCTTCCATCCTCAGCCACTAAACTCATTATTCCCACACCCCTTACCGCTCGGTTTTACCTCCTCCCCAAGATACACAAGCCTGACTGTCCCGGTAGACCCATAGTTTCTGCCTGCTCCTGTCCCACCGAACTTGTATCTGTCTACCTGGACTCCATTTTGTCACCCATAGTTCAGTCCCTCCCCACCTACATCCGGGATACATCCCATGCCCTCCACCTCTTCAATAACTTCCAGTTCCCCAGTCCCAACTGCTTCATTTTTACTATGGATGTCCAATCCTTATACACCTCCATTCCCCATCAAGAAGGCCTCAAAGCCCTCTGCTACTTCCTGGATAACAGACCTCACCAGTTCCCCACCACCACTACCCTCCTCCGGTTGGCGGAACTGGTTCTCACACTTAGTAACTTCTCTTTTGGCTCTTCCTACTTTCTTCAGACTAAGGATGTAGCTATGGGAACTCGCATGGGACCTAGCTACGCCTGCCTCTTCGTTGGTTATGTGGAACAGTCTGTGCTCCAAACCTATTCTGGTACTGCTCCTCAACTTTTCCTTCGGTACATTGATGACTACATTGGTGCTGCTTCCTGCACCCATGCTGAGCTCGTCAATTTCATCAACTTTACTTCAAACTTCCACCCAGCCCTCAAATTCACTTGGTCTATCTCGGACACTTCTCTCCCCTTTCTCGATATCTCCATCTCCATCTCTGGAGACAGACCGTCCACTGACATCTTCTTCAAGCCCACTGACTCTCATAACTACCTCGACTATACCTCTTCCCACCCCGCCACATGCAAAAATGCCATTCCCTATTCCCAGTTCCTCTGTCTCCGCTGCATCTGCTCCCAGGATGAGACTTTCCGTTCCAGGACATCTCAAATGTCCTCTTTCTTTAAGGATCGTGGTTTCCCTTCTACTGTCATCAATGACGCCCTCACCCGCATCTCCTCCATTTCCCGCACTTCAGCCCTCACCCTATCCTCCCACCATCACAACAGGGACAGAGTTCCCCTTGTCCTCACCTACCACCCCACCAGCCTCCAGATCCAGCACTTATCCTCCGCAACTTCCGCCACCTTCAACAGGAACCCACCACTAAGCACATCTTTCCCTCTCTTTCCGCAGGGATCGGTCCCTCAGCAACTCCCTTATCCACACGTCCCTCCCCACGGATCTCCCACCCAGCACTTATCCTAGTAAACGTAAGTGCTACACCTGTCCCTACACCTCCTCTCTTGCAACCATTCAGGGCCCCAAACAGTCCTTCCAGGTGAGGCAACACTTCACTTGCGAGTCTGTTGGGGTCATCTATTGCATCCGGTGCTCCCGGTGCGGCCTCCTCTACATCGATGAAACCCGGCGCAGATTGGGGGACGGCTTTGTCGAGCACTTCCGCTCTAACCCCAACAAAAGACAGGATCTCCCGGTAGCCACCCACTTCAACTCTGCTTCCCATTCCCATTCATATATGTCCATACATGGCCTCCTCTACTGCCATGATGAGGCTAAACTCAGGTTGGAGGAACAACACCTCATATACCGTCTAGGTAGCCTCCAGCCCCTTGGTATGAACATAGAATTCTCCAACTTCCGGTCATTCCCTCCCCCTCCTTTCCTCTATCCCTATTTCACATTTCCCCCTCCCCCAGCTGCCTGTCACCTCCCTCATGGTTCCACCTCCTTCTACTACCCATTGTTTTCCTGCCTATCACCTCCCTGCTTCCCCTCCCCCACCCCTTTTTCTTTCAAATTATTGGTTTTTCAACTGAACCTATCAGCCTTCTACTTCCAACCCTCCCCCACCTTCTTTATAGGGCACCTGCCCCTTTCCTCTTCAGTCCTGACGAAGTGTTCTGGCCCGAAACGTTGACTCATCATCTGCCTGACCTGTTGAGTTCCTCCAGCGTGTTGTGAGTGTTGCCTTGAGTCCTTATGTTCTTATGAACCGGAATCTGAAAACTGGAACGACTTATAAGACCATAAGACCATAAGACAAAGGAGCAGAAGTTGGCCATTCAGCCCATCAAGTCTGCTCTGCCATTTTATCACGAGCTGATCCATTCTCCCATTTAGTCCCACTCCCCCGCCTTCTCACCATGACCTTTGATGCCCTGGCTACTCAAATACCTATCAATCTCTGCCCTAAATACACCCAATGACTTGGCCTCCACTGCTGCCTGTGGCAACAAATTCCATAGATTCACCACCCTCTGGCTAAAAAAATTTCTTTGCATTTCTGTTCTGAATGGGCGCCCTTCAATCCTTAAGTCATGCCCTCTCGTACTAGACTGCCCCATCATGGGAAACAACTTTGCCACATCCACTCTGTCCATGCCCTTCAACATTTGAATTGTTTCTATGAGGTCTCCCTCATTCTTCTAAACTCCAAGGAATACAGTCCAAGAGCGGACAAACGTTCTTCATATGTTAACCTTCTCATTCCCGGAATCATTCTAGTGAATCTTCTCTGTACCCTCTCCAATGTCAACACATCCTTTCTTAAATAAGGAGACCAAAACTGCCCACAGTACTCCAAGTGAGGTCTCACCAGCGCCTTATAGAGCCTCAACATCACACCCCTGCTCCTATACTCTATTCCTCTAGAAATGAATGCCAGCATTACATTCGCCTTCTTCACTACTGACTCAACCTGGAGGTTAACCTTAAGGGTATCCTGCACGAGGACTCCCAAGTCCCGTTGCATCTCAGAACTTTGAATTCTTTCCCCATTTAAATAATAGTCTGCCCATTTATTTCTTCTACCAAAGTGCATAACCATACACTTTCCCACATTGTATTTCATTTGCCACTTCTTTGCCCATTCTTCCAATATATCCAAGTCTCTCTGCAGACTCTCTGTTTCCTCAGCACTACTGGCCCCTCCACCTATCTTCATATCATCAGCAAACTTAGCCACAAAGCCATCTATTCCATAATCCAAATCGTTGATGTACAATGTAAAAAGAAGCGGCCCCAACACGGACCCCTGTGGAAAACCACTGGTAACCGGCAGCCAACCAGAATAGGATCCCTTTATTCCCACTCTCTGTTTCCTGCCAATCAGCCAATGCTCTATCCATGTATGTAACTTTCCCGTAATTCCATGGGCTCTTATCTTGTTAAGTAGCCTCATGTGTGGCACCTTGTCAAAGGCCTTCTGAAAATCTGAAAATAAGAATGGAACTTTTTTAGAGAATTGGACAAATTCTTGGAGGGGAAAATCACCGGGATTTGGGGGAAAGAGCACAAAGTAATTGGACTGAAAGATTGTTTTAAGACTTGGACCAAGTGGCCGCATTCTGTGCTGTGTTAATCGTTATTCTAGGTATCTAAACTAGACATCAACCTCACTCTAATAGAGAGAAGATGTATGGACAAATAGCATGGCTAGAAACCCTGCCTTCTCCACTTGGTGTATGGAATTAACTCGGCACCGGGCACAGCATTTCCTTGCTAGGATACCCATTTGAATTTTAGTGTCATTGGCTAGCTGGAATCCCAGGCAGAGAGGACACTTGCTGCCTCCTCCTCTTGCAGCTCAGTTTTGATCCTGGCCCCAGTGCTGTCTGTGTGGAGTTGGCATGCTCTGCTGAAGACCACGTGGGTTTCTTCCAGCTGCTCTGCTTTACACCCATTCCCCAAAAACACGCAGATGCCCCTTGTTTATGTAAATATGGGGAGAATAACAAGGGTTTGTGTAAAAATCAGTGATGACTCAGAAGTCTGAAGGTTTTTCTCCCTCTCCCTTCCCCTCTCCATCCCCTCCCTCTCCCCTCCCTCCCCCCCTCTCGATATCTATATATATATCTATATATACATATATAGAAAAGTGGCGGAGGGAAAGAAGTACAAGATGGCAGGAGATAAGTGAGACCAGGTGAGGGAGAAGGTGGGTGGGGGAGGTGGGGAGGTGATAGGTGGAAAAGGTAAGGACTAAAGAAGAAGGAATCTGATAGGAGAGGAGAGTATACCACACGAGAAAGGGAAAGAAAAGGGGAACCAGAGGAGGTGATGGGCAGGTGTGTTGCTCTGAATTTCCAACATCAGCAGAATCTCTTGTGTTTTTGATTAACTATTCATGGTGCATGGAGGTTCCATTCCCCGGTCAATGAGCAATTGTGTAATCATGTAGTGTAGGATGTTATTAGGAGCTCTAATGGAAGAATGGGCCTGATACAAGATGTGAAGGAAAGCTAAGGGTTGGAAAAGGTGAAACATACCATTTCTACATCTCAGGTTGTATTGGAAAGGCACTTTTTACAGAGATGCCTGCTTCTTCCCTCAGCCACAGTAAAACAGGCTAGGCATAAAGGATCTCACATACCAGAGGCAGATAACGCCCTATATATACAAAAAAAATTACACTTCTTACTGCCTTGGGAAAGCAGCCAACATTATCAAAGACCCTGCCCAACCCAGGCATCTCACTTCTCCTCTCTTCCATCAGGCAGAAGACACAAAAGCTTGAGACCTTGCTCAAGGACAACTTACAACCTGCTGTTATAAGGCTCTTCATATGATAAAGAACTCCTAATGTCCGAATCTACATTATTTGCAGATTATTTGTCTACCTACACTACATTCCCATCTCTAACTAACCGTTACGCTATAGTTTCTGGATTCTATTATTGTTCTTTCCTTTTGTTCTACCTCGATGTACTCATGTACAGAATGGTCTGTCTGGGTGCCACACAAACAAAAGCTTTACACTTTACATTGTTACATGTGATAATCCTAAATTAATTACCAAATAATCAGCCTGGCTTCTAGTGACAGACCGTTCACCCACCTCCTGTTTCCTCTCTTTTTAACCTGAAAATCAGGCCGCATCAATATAACTTGAGCCAAACATTTTAATTCCCATTCCCATTCCATCACGTCAGTCCCTGGCCTCCTCTTGTATCAAGATGAGGCTCCCTCTGGGTAGAGGAGCAACACCCTATATTCACTCTGCGTAGCCTCCATCCTGATGACATGAACAACGATTTCTCCTTCCAATAAAAAAAATTCCCTCCCCTCTTCTTCTATTCTCCAATCTGGCCTCTTCCATCTTCTCACCTCTTGTGTCCCCTCCTCCTTCCCTTTCTCCTCAGCTCCACTCTCCTCTCCCACCAGATTCCTTCCTTTCCAGTCCTTTATCTTTCCTAACCACCTAGCTTCACCTATCACCTTCCAGCTAACCTCCTTCTCCTCAACCCCCCCCCTCAACTTTTTTATTCTGGCATCTTCCCCCTTCCTTCTCAATCTTGAAGAAGGGTCTCAGCCCGAAATGTCGACTCTTTACTCTTTTCCACAGGTGCTGCCTGAGCTGCTGAGTTCCTCCAGCATTTTGACTGTATTACTTTGCATTTCCAACATCTGCCGAATTTCTTGTGTTATAACTTTGGTTAGTTTTGAAAGTTTCAAAGTTTCTCTAGTTCGCATAGCCTGCAAAAAACTAGTTTGTTGGGGGGGGGGAGGATGTAGTTAAAATGGCACCATTCCTCCACCCCCTCCCGGGAACTACAGACAGGGAGAGCCACAGTATCTATTAAATCAGACGGTGCAGTCCCATTTAAAAATCATCCCCAATTTCATCTCAGCGCAGTGGCAAGTGGAAGGGGGAAGGTGGGGTAAGGGAAATAATATTCTTGTCACGTGGGTGATTCAAAATAGCCCTGGAACTGGAAAATCTGGTCCCTTCGGCCTTCTCTGATAAGCTTTCCAAAAATCAGTTCCACTCCCTCCCACTGAAGTAATGCCTTATTACATTCCCTCCTCAACTCTGCCAAAGACCAGTCACACACCCAATTAATGAACGTCGTAGAAATATGAACCTGTCCCATTTGTTATACAACCTGCTCTCATTTTTACTGCTCTGCCCACATTTGTTGTGTTTGAAACTGAAGGTAGGGGGATTTTTTTTTTTGGATAAAACCATACAACTGAACTGAAACTGGATCCACGTGTTGCATTGAAATAAAGCCCAGAGCAGTGGGTCCTGTGGCTCTGAGAGTGAAGAATCAGCTTATTGTTAGCGAGCTCTGGCTGCTTCCCAAGCAGCTAATTGATACCAATGGTTAACTTCACATTTCGAGTTACTTTACATTCACAATAAAACAATTGTTTCTGTTGCCAGCAGCTGAAAGGAGTGATTCCAGTTTACAAAATAAAATAATATAATTAACTCAATGTATCAGTAAAATGTGCCATATTTTGTGAAAGTTTGGTCACTTACCTCTGAATAGCCCCAACGTTTTCAAGAAGCCATGAAGCCCTCAGATATTGACCACTGTTTAGTGCATTAATTAATGAACCCTAACAACACTTTGTCAGATAGATTGGACTTGAATTGTGTTCAATTTGGCAGCTACTATCTCCTGAAAGAGTTCAGAACTGCACTCTTACAGGGGCCAAATGTACTCTAGTACCTTCCTGAAGCAAATTCAATGTGAGACATTTAGAAAGTCAAAATGATGGACCCTGCTTAATAAAATGTTCTTTCTTTTCAAACTGAAAGCAACCACTCTCATAACTAAAACTAGTGCAGTCTTAGCAACAAATAGTCTGCTGGAGGAACTCAGCAGGCTGAACTGCATCATTGGAGGAAAGGAATGCACAGAGGTAGACAGAGGTTGAATGAAAATAATTGTTCCTAGTCCTGTGTGCTTGCACACTCACATTAACAATAGTGTTTGCACAATCACAATTCAGAATTCCTCAGGGTATGCTTTGCCACCTGCAGGTTATGGGCAGGGGTCACACTGGAGCTGGCCCATTCCTTGCTGGTCACTCTTGTCCAGCCACCTAATGCTCAACACCCTTTGGACTTCATTACTGCAGCCATTCATCAGGCTGAGTCGGCTCCCATCAGTGGTTATGTTACTAAAAATGTTATTGAAAGGACTGAGAGGTATACTGATTACAGGAGGACCTTTGGTGGATTCATGGAATCAAGATCTTCAGTCTGCCAAGTCCACAGTGATCACCATTATTCAAACCACTGATATCAATATGCATATATGGAGTAGCAGTATATGTTTTGTTCGAACAGATATGGTAGTGTAAGCAGTGAGCTTTTGAAGCATATTACTAAATACTAAAACCAAAACAGTTTATATCATGGGAATTTTGCAGAGCATGGATTTCCAGGAAAAGTTGGAGGCAGAGACTTTGGCACACACACTAAAGTCTATTTGATGTAATCTGAAACTCTAAATAAATACATTCAAGGATAAATCTAAGGAGTTTTTTTCTGTGGCTTAAAGATGCCATTAGGACTTGCACATTGTTAGGTTTTTTGGCCCCTTTTCTGGTTATTGCAAAAGATGTAGATATGAGCAAAGAAAAAAAAATAACAGGACTTTATACAAAATAAACCTGATCTGAATTTCCTGTCCTCTGTGGAATAATCTGATCCTGGAATGAGGGAGAGGACATTTGCATGTCCCAAGAGACCAAATGTTCCTACATTCAAACAAAAGACAGTGACACAGTTGGGTGAGTCCACAACCAGAGGCCACAGTTTAAGGATAAGGGGTAGACAATTTAGAACGTAGTTGAGGAGAAACTTTTTCACCCAGCGAGTGGTGGATATGTGGAATGCTCTGCCCCAGAAGGCTGTGGAGGCCAGGTCTCTGGATGCTTTCAAGAAGGAGATGGATAGAGCTCTTAAAGATAGCGGAATCAAAGGTTATAGGGATAAGGCAGGAACTGGATACTGATAGTGGATGATCAGCCATGATCACAGTGAATGGCGGTGCTGGCTCGAAGGGCTGAATGGCCTACCCTGCACTTATTGTCTATTGTCTATTGACACAAGTGGAAAGTCTGAATGGCGTTTCCAGGTTGAGTCTTATAATTTCCCTCTCCAGTGACATGAATGAAATGGGACTAGACTTTATCAAGGCACTCACGCAGGTCACTGAAGTTCAAGTACAGCTCCTATCCTGTTGTTATAAAACTCTTGAACAAAGCTCCCAGAATAGCTAAAGGGGGAATTCTTGATTCTCCCAGTTTATCTCTCTGAGGTCCTTGCACTTTATTTGTTTACCTGTACTGCACTCTCTCTGGAACTGAACTCTCTATTCTGCATTCTGTTTTCCTGTTTATTACTTCGATGTACTTATGTATTGATTGATCTGACTAATGGCACACAAACAGAAGTTTTTTACTCTGTCTCCAAATATGTGACATTAACAAACAAATCCCCAGCCTGACCAGCACCCAAAAACAGAGCCCCAGATGGAAAACCCAAGTGGATCAAAATGTCATCCCCAAAGGGACAAACGATTCTCAGTATCTGTTATTGACACCAGGATAGCTGAACATTCAGTGCACGTTGTGGACAATTTTAGTAACGAAGGGAATTGTGTTCTCTGCATTAAGAGTGAATGTGAGGAGAAAAGTCACTAATCTGCAGTAAGTAAGGAGAGCCCAAAGATCCAAGGGTAGGAATAGTAATTAACCCCTTAACACCCTTCATGGTCAGTTCAATCAGAGGCTTTCCATAACTTTACCAATCTCCACTCTGTGCTCATTCCACACACCTCATAAATTTCTCATTTCCCTCAGTTACAAACATTTTAATTGTTCCTCTAGATTTAAAATTTTGGGGGAGAGAGTTCCAAATGTCCACCCCTTTTAATGAGAAAATTTGCTGGGGATTCTGTCCTCTCTCCCTCCATATCCTCACCAAAGGAAATAGATTCTCCTTATCTCCCCTGCCTTTCATCCTGATAACTTATTGGCTGATTGCAATAGATGCTTCTGACTCATTGAGAATTAACCACTTTACTACAAGAAATTTATTTCTCCCTCATTCATAGTTAAGGTTAAAAATCTTAGTGGGGAAACTTCCCATAAATATCCCATGCACTGAACCACAGGATAAATCCAATCAAAGTAATAATAAACAGTTAACTTTTTAGTCTGTAACTCTTCTTCAGGAGCCCTGATGGTGTGCCCTGCTCTGAAACAACAACTGTTTATTCCCTCTATAGATGCTGCCTGACTTGCTGAGTTCCTCCAGTATTTTGCATGTGTTGGTCTAGATTTGCAGCATCTACAGAATCTCTTGAGGTTATGGACAACTAATTATCATCTATTAGTCCATTTCCAATCCTCAGCAAAGAATGCTGACAGCAACAGTGTGACAAAGCACCACAATCTGCTCCTAGACCTCAGTTAATATAATGCTGGGACTACTTGACTACTCATTACAGCTTTGGCCCACAGATGGACAAAGCTATTAGATTCCAGAGGTGTCCACAGTCATTGTAACCCTCCCAGCTGGCCAAGACAAGTGTTGAGGCCTAACAGATAACCCTCCCTGTAGGTCAAAAAAAAAGTTTCTCCATCATGTACCACAAAGACATTGAGATGTCTTTTTGTCCTGCCTACACACTTCCCACTACTGTCCTGCCAGAGGCTCTTGAAACCCATTTCCATCATTTTCTGCGAACAGTTGGTGTATTCATGCAAGCTATTGTCCAATTCCCTCAAACTCCGCTTCGTCTGGGCCAGTTACAGGTGGACAACAGACCTCGGCAACTTCCTCAGGTCTACAAGTCAAGGGAGTGTGAGGTTTGAGCATTTTCCATGGACTGGTGATGGGATCCTTTTCAGAAACTCACAGCACAGTGGAGATGACTGGAAGCCATCTAGTCCCCATCTGTCTTCATCTAGGTTTTCTGTGGCGTTAGATAGAACCATGGTGTCACTAAAAGATGTAGCTCACCAATCATTCTTTCAGGCCACTGACTCTGCATTAACCATCATCCACCCATTGTATGCTAATCCTAACCTATTCTATCCTCCCCACGCTCACAACAACTCTCCTCCCTCCTCTGCCCAGAGACTACCACTCACCCGTACATCAAGGGAATTTATGGAGTCAAATGAACTTTCCAACCCCCAAATTTAGTTTTGGGATGTGAGAGAAAACCTCACAGGGAGAATGTGTAGGATCAACACAGTGAGGAGTTCGAGGAGATCTGGTAAGTCACCAAAGTCACTCGCAATTTTTTACAGACGTCCTGTAGAGAGCATTCTAACTGGCTGTATCACCTTCTGGTATGGGGAGGCTACTGCACAGGATCCAACTAAGCTGCAGAGAATTGGAAAATTAGTCAGCTCCATCATGGGAACAAGCCTCTGTAGTGTCCAGGACATCTTTAGGGAGCAGTGCCTCTAAAAGGCAGCATCCATCATTAAGGATGCCCAAACTTAGGTCATGACCTGTTCTCATTGCTATCATCAGGAAGGAGGTACAGAAGCATGAAGGCACACTCTCAACGATTCAGGAACAGCTTCTGCCCCTCCGCCATCCAATTTCTGAATAGCCATTGAACCCATGAACACTACCTCACTACACTTTTATTTTTACACTATTTATAACTTTAACTATTTAATATACATATGCTTACTATAATTCACAGTTTTTCCGCTCATGTATCACCTTGTACTGATGCTGCAAAGACAACAAATTTCACAACATCTACCGGTGATATTAAACCTGATTCTGATACCAGCAGAGGTCAGGTATGGGCCTAGGCTGTGGAAGCTGGAAGCAGCCTCTCTCTCAGCAGCTACTGTGCCGCCCATTCACTTCTCCTGTTTTTTTTGCTTTATCCTACACTATCCTCCTGAACATTTGGATTGATCTAGTTTTAGGAACTGCTCCCCTTTACTTTCTCCTCTTTCAGTACTGCTCACTGCTCTGGTACTGATTTACCCTCAAAGAGCTGGATCCAGCCCACTTTAGTTCAATTGAAATTCGGTCTCATATGACTGACCTCATCACAATTTGGAAACTCCTACCCTCGGTTTATCTTGTCTTCCTTTTTGCACAGGTATGCTATGCCTGCCTCTCAAATTCCAAACCTACGCCTCAGTCATGAGAGGTGGAAGCCGGTAAGCCGGCCAACAGGGTTCTGGTGAAGCTCTATAGGCCAATCCCCTGTACAGTGGGCGCAATGGATTGCCAAAGCATTGATGAACTCCAACCATACCATCGACTTCCAAGGACAAATGAGGTGGGTGGTCATCGATGGTCTCTGCTCCACTTAGGAGCTAGGGGCCTGAGTAAGTAAGTAAGTAAATATGCTGTTTTTAGCAGAATTCTGATTGCTGCCTCCAAAGTGCTTGCTCACAGACTCTCTTTCCCATCTGCCTATTAGAACCAAGTTCAACAACTCCTCCTCTATAATTCAATTATAGACCAGTGAGCCTTACGTCCGTGGTGGGAAAGCTGTTGGAAAAGATTCTTAGAGATAGGGCATTTAGAGAATCATGGTCTGATCAGGAACAGTCAGCATGGCATTGTGAAGGGCAGATGGTGTCTAACAAGCCTGATAGAGTTCTTTGAGGAGGTGACCAGGCATATAGATGAGGGTAGTGCAGTGGATGTGATCTATATGGATTTTAGTAAGGCATTTTACAAGGTTCCACACGGTAGGCTTATTCAGAAAGTTAGAAGGCATGGGATCCAGGGAAGTTTGGCCAGGTAGATTCAGAATTGGCTTGCCTGCAGAAGGCAGAGGGTCGTGGTGGAGGGAGTACATTCAGATTGGAGGATTGTGACTAGTGGTGTCCCACAAGGATCTGTTCTGGGACCTCTACTTTCCGTGATTTTTATTAACAACCTGGATGTGGGGGTAGAAGGGTGGGTTGGCAAGTTTGCAGACGACACAAAGGTTGGTGGTGTTGTAGATAGTGTAGAGGATTGTCGAAGATTGCAGAGAGACCCTCTCCCTCTCTGCAAGGGCCATGGGCATTACGCAGGACACAGTCTGTTCAGGTTATGCTGGTCCCACCTCCTCAGGGAAAGTGAACTCTTCCCCGTGTGGCATGCTCTGAAACGTAGAGCTCAAGCTCCTTGAAGTGATGGTGCTTGTGGTTATTCACAGTCATACTTCATTAATCCCGGGGGAAATTGGTTTTCGTACAGGTAAGAGAGAAATTCAAGAAATGTTGGATAAGAACGTGAGGCCCTCAAGTCTTCTCTGTCATTCAGTAAGGTCACTGTTGATGCCATTCCTCAAGTCTATACTGCCGCACAGTCCCTGTCTTCTAATTCCAAAGATCATCTGATACCAGCCCTGAGTATACTTGATGACACAGCATGTTGAGTTTATGCTCAGGAGGTGCACTCGGTAGGACTAAGATGCCCCGGAATCCCTTTATTTATCAGACTATCCAATAGAATATTTGCCTCTCCCTCAGGTCTCTACTGGAGTCTGCTGTTTTTGGTTTTAGACTGTTGCAAATCTTTTTTTAAAAAACAGGTACATTCCACGTTGGATGGCACAGCTCTCCCACGGCTTCAGTTCAATCCTGATGTGTGGTACAGTCCGTTTGGAGTTTGCCCTGGTACTGTCGGTTTGGAGTTTGCCCTGGCACCATCTGTCTGGAATTTGCCCTGGTACTGTCTGTCTGGAGTTTGCCCTGGCTCAGTCTGTCTGGAGTTTGCCCTGGTACTGTCTGTCTGGAGTTTGCCCTGGCACAGTCTGTCTGGAGTTTGCCCTGGTACCGTCTGTCTGGAGTTTGCCCTGGTACCGTCTGTCTGGAGTTTGCCCTGGTACTGTCGGTTTGGAGTTTGCCCTGGTACCACCTGTCTGGAGTTTGCCCTGGTACTGTCTGTCTGGAGTTTGCCCTGGTACTGTCAGTTTGGAGTTTGCCCTGGTACCGCCTGTCTGGAGTTTGCCCTGGTACTGTCTGTCTGGAGTTTGCCCTGGTACTGTCGGTTTGGAGTTTGCCCTGTGACCATGTGGGTTTTCTCTGAGTGCTCTTGTCTCTTCCCACATCCCAAAGATGGACGTGCTGCTAGGTTAGCTGGCCCCTGTACTTTGCCCCTGCTGTGTAGGCCTGAGGGAATGAGGGGGAGAATAAAAACTGGGATGAATGTAGGATGAGTGAGAATGGGTGTCTGATGGTTGGTGAGCTGAGGGGCCTGTTCCTGTTCTGTACCACTCTGACTCTTAAAGCATGAGAATCAGGTTGAATATCACTGGTATATATATATATTTCCTCATGTTTGCGATCATGAAATTTGTTCTTTGTGGCAGCAGTACAATGCAATACACAGTAATAGAAAAAACTGTGAATTGAAGTGTGTGAGAACAAGGGATGACCTGGGTGATGGGGTCCTTAATGATGGATGCTGCCTTTTTGAGGCATCGCTCCTTCAAGACGTCCTGGATGCTACAGGGGCGGATGCCCGAGATGGAGCTGACTGAGTTTACAGGTCTCTCTAGTGTACTTTGATCCTGTGCAGTAGTTCCCTCCACCCGCCCCCACACATGATGCTCTCATGAAACTCTGCAAATATTAGACACATAAGTATTTCCTCCAACTCTGCACCAAACAACCATGTTGATACCATTCCCTGTTAGCACGCCATTTAAATTCCACTGTCCCTTCAATGTGAACCTGTATCTGATATCATATAGCCACAGCTGCCATATCATCGATGCAGTTCTGGAATAAATACTGCAAAAACCCTCCAAAAATCACCCACTGTGCCCTTTGTAGCATCTCGAGGAGCCTCACTAACTGACAGTTGCCAAGCAGGACTGACATGAGCCTGTACTAATATTTAGATTAGATTAGATTCAACTTTATTGTCATTGTGCCGAGTACAGATACAAAGCCAATGAAATGCATTTAGCATCTGACCAGAAATGCAAAGAATAGTGTTATTTAAAAAATAACTGTGAATAAAAAAAAGTGCTACAGCACACAAATATAAAAGTACTGAGACAGTACAATATGGGTGCAATACTGCTTAACGCTGTGATGTGAGGTTCAGCAGCGTCACAGCCTCAGGGAAGAAGCTCTTCCTGTGCCTGCTGGTGCGGGAGCGGAGGCTCCTGTAGTGCCTACCGGATGGGAGGAGAGTAAAAAGTCCATGGTTAGGGTGAGATGCATCCTTGATAATGCTTTTCGCCCTGCCCGGGCAGTGTTTATGGTAGATGTTCTCAATGGTGGGCAATTGGGTGCCAATAATCAGCTGGGCAGTTTTCACCACACGCTGGAGTGCATTGTAGTCTGATATGAGACAATTGCCATACCACACTAAGATGCAGTTGGTGAGTATGCTCTCAATGGTACAGCGGTAAAAGTCCGTCAGTATCCTGGGACAGAGGTGAGCTTTCTTGATACTCCGCAGGAAATAAAGACGCTGTTGTGCCTTTTTGATCAGGATGGAGGAGTTCAGGGACCAGGTGAGATCCTCGGAAATGTGGACCCAAGGAATTTGAAGCTTGATACACGCTCCACTACAATTCCATTGATGTGACACACACGAGAACACACTTAAACTTAGACAGCACGTCTGAACCTGAAAGATATTGCAGTCAAATTTTCTTATCACCCTCACTTCCGTGGCACAAGTGGACATCTTAAGAGTACTGGGTACAGTGGTTACCACAACACAGGAAGCTACAGAGAAAGTACAACACACACAAAATGCTGGAGGAAGTCAGCAGGACAGGCAGGCAGCATGTGTGGAGAGGAGTGAACAGTTGACACTTTAGACCGATATCCTTCAAAAGGGATTTGCCAGGATGTTGCCTGGAATGGAGGACTGTAGTTATCAGGAGAGATTGGATAGGTTGGATTCATTCGTAAACCTAGGAGGGTGACCTTAAAGAAGTTTATAAAATGATAAAGGGTATAGATAGGGTGCACAGCCAGAATCTTTTTCCCAGGGCCGGGGAGTCTCGAGCTAGAAGACAAAGGTTTAAGATAAAGGAGGGGAAACTTGAAGGGGATCTCAGGAGTAAGTTTTAACCAAAGAGGGTAGTGGTTATCTGGAATGAGCTACCACAGCAGGAGGGAGAAGCAAATATAATTAAAATGTTCAGGAGACATTTGGAATCCTTGTTGTAAGAACTTGATCCCCTCTGACTCTTCTAGTTCATGAGGGTACTTGTCCGCCTGCATAATATCTTCCGATAAGGCAGCTCACCTATCCCAAGAATCAATCAAATCCTTGCTGTATTCCCTCTGTTATAAGGTATGTCCTCCCCGGGGTAGGAAGACAAGAGCCACACCCACACTAGTTTGGACACAATCTCGCCAGGCACTCGCATAACTGTAGCAAGATATCTCTCCCTTGCGTTTAGTTTCTCTTCCAATAAATCTCAACATATTGTCATTTTCCTAACTGTTTCCTGGGCATTTGTGAGTTTACAATGTACAAGGATATCAGATGTCTCCAAATATCAACGCCTTTCAATTCCTTGCCATTTGAAAAAAAAATCCTGTTTTTCTAATATTTTCAACCAAAGTGAATGACTTCACGTCTTGTGCTATTCCATCTGCCACCCCACCCAATCATCTGGTCACTGTATATCCCATAAAGCCCATTGTATTTCTCACTCAGTGATTTGCTGGCAGTCAGCTTTGAATCTTCAGTAAATTATGCTTGCTTCCCCCTAACCCAAATCATCCGTATAGATTGACCAGCTGGAGCACAGTACCACATCTTATGTCACCCCACTTATTACAGCCTCAAAACACAACTTCTTCTCTCTCTTCTCCGTCCACTACTCAGTGCTCAGTCCATGTTGGGATATTGCCTCAAATACTAATTATGTTTCACAATTTTTCATGTGGCACCTCATCAAAGGCCTCCTAAAAGTCCAAATACATTTGTTAACTGTTTCATCCTCATTTATTCTGCTCATTGTAACCTCAAAAACTCTAAAGGTATGTCAAACAGGATTCCTTGTGTTTGTCGAACAGGAACACTGGAGCTGTGTGAAGTCCCTCATTGCTTCAAGTGCTCCATTATCATTCCAGTCCCTAAGAAACCCACTATCAAGGGACTAAATGACTACAGGCCTGTTGCCTTGACATCTGTGGTCATGAAGTCCTTTGAGAGACTAGTGTTGGCTCAACTGAAGGACATCACAGGCCCCCTGCTGGACCCCCTGCAGTTTGCTTTATTGGGCAAATAGGTCAGCGGATGATGCAGTCAACATGGGACTGCATTACATACTACAACACCTCGACAACCCAGGAACTTCTGCGAGGGTCCTGTTTGTTGACTTCAGCTTGGCGTTCAACACCATCGTCCCAGAAATCCTCCACTCCAAACTCACCCAGCTCACTGTCTCCCCCACCATTTGTCAGTGGATCACAAGCTTCCTGACTGACAGGGTGCAGCAAGTGAGGCTGGGGAGCATCATTTCTAGCAACCGGACAATCAGTACCGGTGCCCCCCAGGAATGTGTGCTGTCCCCACTGCTCTTCTCCCTTTACACTAATGAGTGCACCTCACAGGATCCATCTGTTAAACTCCTGAAGTTTGCAGACGACACAACTGTCATTGGCCTTATCCGAGATGGTGATGAGTCTGCATACAGACAGGTGGTGGAACGGCTGGCCCTCTGGTGCGGTCAGAACAACCTGGAGCTAAATACGTTCAAGGCTGTGGAGTTGACAGTGGACTTCGGGAGGAGCCCCCCAGTACTTCCCCCCCACCCCCACTCACTATACTCAACAGTATTGTGTCTGCTGTGGAGACCTTCAGGTTTCTGGGTGTCACAATCTCCCAGGACTGGAAGTGAACACCCAACGCGGACACTCTTATCAAAAAGGTTCAGCAGAGGTTGTATTTCAGGAAGTACAACCTGCCTCAGGAGCTGCTGATTCAATTCTATTCCGGAATAATTCAGTCTGTTCTCTGTTCGTCCATCACTGTCTGGTTTGGATCAGCTACCAAACAAGACAAGAATAGACTCCAAAGAGGGCTGCGGAAAGGATTATTGGTGTGAAGCTGCCCTCGATCCAGGACTTATATGCATCTAGAGTCAGGAAGTGAGCAAGCAGCATCATTGTGGACCCATCACACCCTGGACATCACCTGTTCCAACTCCTTCCTTCTGGTAGGCGCTTTAGATCACTGTATGCCAGGACAAATAGGTACAAGAACAGTTTCTTTCCGTATGCCATCAGTCTTATGAACACTTGAACTTTAGTCTATTATAAACCACCTGTACATACACAGGTATACCTCATGGTATATAGTTCACGATTATTTGCACTATTGTTTTGTTTGCTTTTTGATTCTGTACAGCGAGAGCTCAGGGAAAACGACATCAAATTCCCTGTATGTGTCCACATACTTGGCGATAATAAAGGATTCTGATTCTGATTGTGTGAAGTTGTTGCCACAATACAGGAATGTACAGAGAAAGTACAACACACACAAAATGCTGGAGGAAGTCAGGAAGACAGGCAGTATCTATGGAGAGAAGTGAACAGTTGGCATTTTTGGCCAATAAGACTCCACCCAATATTATTAGTGATGGCCTCAAGCTGATTGGTCTACAGTTCCCTGTTTTCTCTCTCGTTTCTTTCTTTTATAGCAAAATTATATTTGCTACTTCCTGATCTGTGGTTACCAATCAAGAATCTGTAAAATGTTGAATGAAGACAGCTATGGCACCCATTATCTCTACAGCTATCTCCTTGACAACCTTACCCAGCGAATCATCAGGAACTGGGGATTTTTCATCTTTTAGTCCAAACTGACTTTTGCAACTTTTTTTCTACTAAAGTTAATTTCTTTGTGTTCCTCTTTCACTTTGGATCTGCAATTCTGCATCATTCCTGTAACTTTTCTTATCTTGTTTCACAAAAACAAGAAGAAAATATTTCCTCTATCTGCTATTTTTCTTATTTCCCGATATAATTTCTCCCATCTCGGTCTGTCAGAGACGCACATAACTTACCATACTAGCCCATCTTTTCCATTTTGTATATCAATTGAAGCTCCTATAATCTGCTCTCTCATCTCCAACCTAATTGGAGCCCTTTCATCCCAGGCAAAGTTGGATCTGACATCTGTGCTCCATTTACTCTGGCCGTCTGGAGCTCCCAGTTGCCAGCCACTTTAATTCTCATCCCCATTCCCACACTGACCTGCCAGAGTGAGGTTAAGCACAAACTGGAGGAACAGCACCTGGATAGTCTTCCTCTCGCAGCATGAACATTGAATTCCCCAGCTTCAGATAACCTGCTCCCCCCATCTCTTTTCTCACTCCTTTTTTGCCCAGTCCCTCCTACACCCCCCCATTTTCCCACTGCGCCCTCCCATCCACCCTGCTTTCCTATCTTCCCGTTTCTTTCCCTCCTCCGCCTGCCCATCATCCACACAGTCCTTCCACTGCGTCCATCCCCACCACTGTTCCCACTTGCCCACTCCACCTCCCCTCCCACTTCCCATAATCGGTTCCATGCTCCACCTTCCCCTCCTATCATCCTCCAATAAGATGGCACCGTGCTCAGAGACAGTGGTCTCTGTCGCTGTAAAGGTCCTGAATAGTGGGAAGTTCACATCTACAGATGTGCTGGGCTGTCAGCACCACTCTCCTGTGATTGAGGGAGGTACAGTTCCTATACCAGTCAGTGATACAGCCAGCCAGGATGCTCTCAATTGCACCCCTGTATAAAGTCCTTCGACCTTTTTATGATTGAAGGACAATGCTGGGCATTAAGAACTTCAAGTGTGCAGGCGCTGGACTCGTTGCTGCCTGCTACAGAGCTGGTACACAAAGGCAGTGTGGAGTCTAACAGCTGGTGGTTGTAAAATATCGCAAGTCTAGTTCACTGGTTTATTGGAAGACCGACGGGGGGTGGGGGGCGCTGTGTGGCCTCGGCTGTAGCCAGGATGCAGTGGGCTGACCTGTCGCAGCCATCCGGGAGGGGCGACACTGGAGACGGTGTGGTGCAGAGTCCATGCTGGAATGGGAGCTGGCCCCTCCCTTGGTGCTGCTCTCCACTGTTTGCTCAGTGGAAGACAAGCTGGATTGCGTATATGCGTTTGACTGCGGACTGCTAGGGGCTCATTCCTGCTGACAACACCATGCACCATCAATTTACAGGACATGTCAGTCAGAGACTTGGGATCTACATATGCTGTTGAGCGACTGTTATCCTATATGTGCCTTGTGTTGAGTATGACTGGTGGTACTGTGATTTGCATCCTAATGCAGTTTCATTTGGCTGTAGTCATGTATGGTTTAATGGTAATTCAATAGGTTCAAAAGGTATATTTAATGTCAGAGAAATGTAAACAATATACATCCTGAAATTCTTTTTCTTTGCAAACATCCACAAAAACAGAGGAGTGCCCCAAAGAATAAATGACAGTTAAATTTTAGAACCCAAAAGCCCCCCAGCTCCCCCCTCCCACACACAAGCAGCAGCAAAGCAACGACACCTCCCACCCCCACCAGCAAAAAAAAACATTGACACCCCCCCCCCACCGAGCACTCAAGCGTGCAGTAAAGCATCAATAAAGACAAAGACTTGCAGTACCCCAACGACTACTTGTTCACCCGGTATTCGACATACCACAGGCTCTCTCTCTCCCTAATAAGGGAAAAGGAGGTGTCCCCGTTTCACAACGAGAGGGGAGACATAACAAGCAACTCGCTGATTTATGATTTTAAATGTCTGTTACATTGCTTTTTCTGAGCTCTGCACCCAAAGAGTCAGCCCCAGAAAGGCTCAGGTCTCTGGACACACGGCCGGCAGCTAACCCGCTTCTCCTGATATTCCGTGTTCTCCCACGATGCCTCAGTCAGGGGCACTGGCCTTGAATCAGCCCGTCTCCAGGACCACGAAAATCCAGCACCTTGAAGATGCACTAGTCTTCCAGACCGCGTCCTTGGGATATCAAAAAGTGGTCGCTTGTGAGGCCCCGAGAGCGGATCCCCTTCCTGCAGAGAACCAAAGTCAGAGTGTAACTCCAGGTCAGGGTCTTCAAAAGAACCCTGAAAAGGAAAATACAGAGATATCAAAGATAGAAATAGAGCAGTTTCTGAAGATACAAGCAAAGGAGTCACCATTTAGAGCCATCTTGACTTTGCTCCGCCCTCCTCTTAACTTGAATTAAACTTGAACTTGAATGTGAATTTGAAATTTGTACCTCCACCTATCAGCTCCCAGCCTCTGTCACTCCTCCTCACCTGGATCCATCCACCTCTTCTCCTCACCTCTTTATACTGGTGATTTCTCCCCCACTCTTTCAATCCAGGTGAAGGATCTCAACCCAGAACATTGACTAACCATTTCCCTCTCAGATGCTGCTCGATCCATTGAGTTCTTCCAGTGATGAGGTTTTTTCCTCCCGAGGAAAACGTCAGTGACCCACACAGGACAAAAAAGGCAGCTGGTTTCTGGAGTCCATTGTAGTTATTATTGTGATATCTGCAGTGAGTTGGCCATAAACCTCCTTGACCTAGATGGCTTCACCTGTTACTGCTGCTCTACTGAAGAGGATGCTGCAGGGAACACCCTCGGAATTATTGTGGATAACTGTGTCCAAGCAAGGGACAGTTCTTTTCTGACCCCACCTTTTGTTCCCCGTCCTTTTCAAATAAAGCTGCTAAAGAAGAACTCAACAGATGTCTACGGGTTCACAACAAAGTGAATGAGTAGCAAACTGTAAGGCATAATAGACTCAAATTAATTTGTATTTGAGCATGCATAAACCACAGTCAAGTATATATTAGGGAAATCAAGGGCTTCTCTTTAACAAACCTCTTATGCCCAGTTTAAATGTAAAATAAAACTAATGGACTGCATTATTATGCACAATGGCAGCAAGAATCTGGATCGGGATCAAGGAGAAAAGCACATGGGGCATTCCACAGCACAACTCTCGATTCACCTCACCTTGACTTCAGTGTCTGGCATGTAGATATCTTACACAACATTGAGCAGTGCTGTGTCTGGACTTTCCCCCATCCCCCAGAACTCCTTCCAGACATGCCATATACAATGAGACAAAAGTGGAACAAACCAGAAATCTGTTTACCCTTGACTGATGAAGAAATAATCGGAGAATTCCAAGAAGCACAAGATCATAAAGGACACATTATTTATAGGAAATGTAGCCCTCCAATTAAAGGTTTATGAATTAGATTTGTAAGTTCAGAGTTACCACATAGGGGAGTTTCCTTTGGGTGATCCGTTGTCCTCTCACAGTCCAAATACGGACTAGTTGATAGTTAATTAGTCATTGTGGACTGCCCTGTGATTAGGCTAGGGTTAAATTGGCCAGCAAGGCTTATTTCATGCTGTATCTCAATAATAATTAAATGATCCCCCAAATCTTGAGGGTTTGTTCATGTCTCACTTAGCAATGGAAACCTTCCTGTCTTAAGAAAGGGCATGGCATTAAATTTTAAAAGATTTCTGCCGGTAAGTTGTCTGCTGATCAAAAGGCAGCAGAGAAATTCACTGATGGGGTTTGTCAAGATCATTGCTGATGAAAATCTAGCACAGTGAATGGCTACATCAGTACATACGTGAGATGAACAAGTGTACAAGAGAACAAGTGTGGATACTATAGAGAGGGTGCAGAGGAGATTTACAAGGATGTTGCCTGGATTGGAGGACGTACTTTATGAGAATAGATTGAGTGAACTTGGCCTTTTCTCCTTGGAGTGATGGAGGTGACCTGATAGAGGCGTATAAGATGATGAGAGGCATTGATCATGTGGATAGCCAGGAGCTTTTTCCCAGGGCTGAAATGGCTAACACGACGGGGCAGAGTTTTAAGGTGCTTGGAAATAGGTAGCGAGGGGACGTTTTTCACACAGAGAGTGGTGGGTGCGTGGAATGCACTACCAGCAACGGTGGTGGTGGAATCAGATACAAGAGGGTCTTTTACATGGAAAAATAGAGGGCTATGTGGTAGGGAATTTCTAGGCAGTTTCTAGAGTAGGTTACATGGTCGGCACAACATTGTGGGCCGAAAGGCCTGTAATGTACTGTAAATTTCTATGTTCTACGTAGGACAAAGACTGCTTACCGGTAGCACATAAATTCAGTGTTGGGAATGATGACTGTCCACCTGGGCGACTGAGGTAGAGATAGCTTACCTTTCTGATGGTTCACTGTACACATTATTATTTCATGCATAAAATTATTTAACAATTACATAAACCTACCTTCAGGGTATATGTATAAGCTGTACATGTAACGTAAGTGGATTTTGTGATTAGACTTGGGTCCCATCTCCAAGTTATCTCATTGGATAGATGCAAATATTCCAAAATCTGAAACAATCCAAAACACTTCGGGCCTCCAGCATTTTGGATAAGGGGTGCTCAGAGTGTACCAGGCTATATTTTATTGTTACACTTGACAAGATGGTCTTTTGTCTAAAAAGTGAAGGTCGGTTGAGCATTGTGCACTTTAGAAACCTATAGTACAGTTGTCTGCATGTGATGATACACAGAGGGTGACAGACACGCAGCAGTGATGTCAAACACCGTGAAGCAAACAATTAGTACCACTGTTGTGATGGCTGAGCATGAAACCCTGTTGTTCTCAGAAACAGACTTGGCACAATGGTAAATGACTCCTCTAGGATTGGTTACAGGTTTCCTCTCTACTTGAACTGCTGATGAGGACACTAGTCCCAATGAAGGGTCTTGGCTCTTTATTCCTCTTCACACAGATGCTGCCTGATCTGCTGAGTTTTGTCAATACTATTCACTTCTACTTTGAAATACTGTAAAACATGCTTTGTATTGGTCTTAGGTCTCAGCATCTGTGGTGGCTGTCCAAAAGATATTCTCCAGACTGATTCCTGAGATGAAAGAATTGTCCTGGTAAGAAAGGCTAAATGAACCCCAAGGGAGCACTGCAGGGAAGATGCTGAGGTTGTTTCACCAATGGGGGAGTTTAATGAGGAGATAGAGTTTCCGGATAAGGGGCCTGTCATTTAAAACTGTGGTGTGTAGAAATTCTAGAATTTCTGGAATTCGATGCCCCAGAGAGAGATGGAGGCCAGATCATAAAAAGTATTTAAATTGGAGGGAGATAGATTTTTGAAATATTGAGGAGGTAAGGGCTATGGGAACTGAACACAGAGCAAGAGCTGAGGCCTGCGGTAAATAACCCATGATGGTATTGAATGGCGCAAGAGGCTTGAGGAACCAGGTAGCCTATGCCTGCTCTCATATTGTTATGTTCGATGTTGTAGTCGAAGTTATCCATTGAGTGAAACTGTTTAGAAGAATGAACGAGGGGGATTACCTATGCTTAAAGTCAATGACATCTGGTTCATGTTGGATGCATCTAAGATTAGGTAAGTGAAGTGAGAGTGATCCATAGCAGTCTGTCCTTTTAGACACTGGGAAGTTCCCAAGAGCCCAAATACAAGCAAATGTAATCGGGGAAAGTGAAAGGACACTGGTGGACATTTCCATAAATCAAAGAAACCCCCAGGGTTTCAGTAAAAGGAAAACCATTTTTGATTTATAGGATAGAATTTCATCATGAAGTAACATAGAAAGTTGAAAGTTTTCTGTTTTTTTTATATAGACAGAAGACTGGCTAAAAGGGAGAACTGAGGTGAGGGACACATCAGTTAAAGTGACACAAGTGGAGGTAAATTGATACAATCCAATGGCCAATACCTTAACACATTTGCAAAGGGACCAAGACAAGGCATTGAACTTTCCAGACCTTTAACTTTCAGAAAAGGGTGGAGCGAAGTGATGACGGTGCTAAACGGTGACCCCTTTGCTTGCATCTTCGCAAACAGCTCTATTTCCATCTTTAATGTCTTTATTTTTCCAATTCAGGGTTCTTTTGAACACCCTGACCTGGAGTTACACGCTGACTGCGGTTCTTTGCAGGAATGGGACCCGCTCTTGGGGTTTCACAACTGGCCGTTGCTCGGCACGCCAAGGGCTCAGCCTAAGAGTTCAGCTCGGCTTTGGGGGCCTGGATCTCGGGGCTCTGGAGACGGGAGGATCGAGAGTCGGTGTCACGGCAGGAGACCCGTGTGCCGTTGGGGGAGTTGGAATATCTACGGCTGTGTGCCCAGAGACTCGAGATCTTTGGGCACAGTGCTCGAAAAAAGCGATGTAGTGGACTTCTAACATCATAAACCAGCGAGTTATGTTATGTCTCCCTGCTCGCTGTGAAAACGGAGACATCGCTCTCTCTCTCATTAGGGAGAGACAGAGCCTGTGGAATGTCGAATGCCGGGTGAACAATGTAGTCTTTGGGGGTAACTGCAAGTCTGTGTCTTTGCTGTTGCTTTGCTCACGCCTGAGTGCTCAGTGGCGGGTGCCGATGCCATTTTTTTGCCAGGGGGGGGAGGGGGGGTTGCTTGCTGCTGCTTATGCAATGGGAAGGAGGGGAGCTGGTGGGGGCAACTTTGGGGTTCTAACATTTAACTGTCATTCATTCTTTGGGGCACTCCTATGTTTTTGTGGATGGTTGCAAAAAGAAAAGCATTTCAGCATGTATATTGTATACATTTCTCTGACATTAAATGTACCTTTGAAACCTTTGAGATGAACAAAAGGAAAATGGGTGGGATGGCTCTGACATTATAAAACTCGCGCCACCACGCTGAGGAACAGTTACTATCCCTCTGCCATCAGGCTCTTGAACAAAAGGGGATAACTACACTCATTTGCCCATCCATTGAGATGTTTCCCACAACCAATGATCTCAATTTAAAGACTCTTTATCTCATTATTTCATGTTCTCATTATTTATTGCTATTTATTTATATTTTCATTTGCACAGTTTGTTGCCTTCTGCACTCTGGTTGCTCTTTCATTGATCCTGTTACAGTTACTATTCTATAGATTTGCTGAGTATGCCCACAGGAAAATGACTCTCAGGGTTGTATGTGGTGGTCAGACATCCCACCCTGCAAAAACTCATTTCAGGGAGGAAGCACCCCCCCCCCAGTCGACCTCCAAGGGTGTATGTAATACTTTGTTTAGTGATTTTGTCTAATCTGTAAACCAAGTTGGGTATATGCAGAAAATGTGACATTAAAATATGTACTTATATTATATTATCATGTTTATTCTATTACAACTTTAAGCAAGTCTACAGGGAATTTGGCCTCATCACGTAGGACATCAATAGAGTAGCTCCTTAGCAGCTAGCCAGCTAGTTTAAATAACGTTAGCTATGCTAATGAACAAATGACACCTGTTAAACTCACCTCAACATGTCTTTTACATTTTAACCCACCATGGGCAATAGTAAAGTCACTGTTGCAAACAGTGCAGCGAGCATCACTGTCATTATTTTTGAGGTCGACGGTAAAGCCCGCCCACAGAGAAAACTGATAGGTCTACTTAGCAGGGGTCCGCAATCGTTTTTGCACCGCAGACCGGTTTAATATTGACAATATTCTTGCGGACCGGCCGACCGGGGGCGGGGGTGTTAATCACAACCGGAATATAGGTGATAAGTCAATCACATCATAACATTTTAAGTAACATCTGGATATTAAACACACAGCGCATATTTTCCTCATATGAACATATAAAATCATTGCAACACACCAATATCGCTGAATCAGTGGGAGCCCTGGGCTTGTTTCCCTGCAACAACACCATCCTATCGAGGGGTGATGGGAGACAGCGATACTCGAAGGGGGTTCCTGATGTCCAGTCTATTCCGCGATTTAGTTTTCGTTGCATTTAGTGCAGAAAACTCCGCTTCGCAGAGATACGATGGAAATGGAAGCAACGTTTTCAGTGCTTTCGTGGCTATCTCAGGATATTCGGCCTTGACTTTGAACCAGAATGCCGCCAGAGATGTTATGTCAAACATACTTTTCAGCCCATCGTCATTTGCAAGCTCGAAGAATTGATATTTTCCTGTGCTGACATGGATGATTCACTGGGGACATTCACAAATGGGTCACGGACCCTTTCCTTTGCATGACTTGGGTCACTGTCGACCTCGCATGCGTTAAAATTCAACAGTGCGTGACAGGGAATAAGGAAAGGTACAGCTGACTCATATCGTTTCATATTATCAAATCATATCGTTTCCTCGCGGCCCGATGGTTGGGGACCACTCTTAGCACGAAGAGACACCAATCAGGATGCTCGCTCTCCCTCTCCTTCTCAAAAAAAATCAATTTCTGGGATATTGTATATAATTTCCGGGCCTCAGGGAGCTGCCATCAATATGCGGGAGACTCCCAGAACTTCCGGGAGAGGTGGGATGTCTGGGTGGTGTATACTGTATGTACTTTGATAATAAAATGTACTTTGAACATTTAGATCGGTCTGTGGGAGACCATCAAGGCAGCAGGGATTTTTTTTAGACCTCTGAGGAGAAAGGGTTAATAGCTGAGGAGCCTATAGGGAATGGTAATCTATAGGTGATAGAATGTTGGAAAAAAAATGATAAATTCAATCTGAAAGTCAGGTCTTAAATCTGAGTAAACAATGGAGGCACGAAGCATGAGCTGGCTGATAGGCGACGAAAGTATCTGAAAGCAAGGTCTTAATTCTTACCGTTCATATCAACAGGAAATAATCCATAACTAACATTTTTTAAAAATTAATACATGGTGTATCAGTAATATATATTTCCTTAAGGCAAAAAAGACCAACCAGAAAAGTGACCCAGCTGTGGCAATCAAAACTTAAGGGTAGTAGTGGATCAAAGGATTATAACATTGCCAACAAAAAAGACATCCTTCAGGGTTGGGAAGAGTTCCGAATTCAGTGAATGAGTACCAGAAGTGGGCCATTCAACCCATCAAGTCTGTTCTACCATTCCACCAGGGCTGATATATTTCGCCTCTTAACCACTATTCTCCTGCCTTCTCTCCACAACCTTTGACACCCTTATGAATCGAGAACCTATCAACCTCCGCTTTAAACATACCTAATGACTTCACCTCCACAGCCGTCTGTGTCAATGAACTTCACCACCATCTGGCTAAAGAAGTTCCTTCTCATCCACCTGTCACCACCCTGACACAGTGGTGTCAAGAAAACAACCTCTCCCTCAATATCGTAAAGTCAAAGGAGCTGGTTGTGGACTACAGGAGGATTGGAGACAGGCTAACCCATATCGACATCAATGGATCTGGGGTGGGGAGGGTGAGCAGCTTTAAGTTCCTCAGCATAAACATCATCGAGGATCTCACATGGTCTGTATATACCGGCCCTGTGGTGAAAAAAACACAGCATTGCCTCTTTCACCTCAGAAGAAGTTTGGTATGGGTCCCCAAATAAGGGCACAATTGAGAACATCCTGACTGGCTGCATCACTGCCTGGTATGGGAACTGTACCTCCCTCAATCACAGGACTCTGCAGAGAGTGGTGCAGACAGCCCAGCATATCTGTAGATGTAAACTTTCCACTATTCAGGACGTTTACAGAAACAGGTGTGTAAAAAGAGTCCAAAGGATCATTGGTGATTTGAGTCACCCCAACCACAAACTATTCCAGCTGCTACCATCCAGGAAATTGTACCACAGTATTAAAGCAGGCTCCGGGACAACTTCTTCCACCAGGCCATCAGCCTGATTAATTCATGCTGATACAATTGTATTTCTATACTATATTGACTGTCCTGTTGTACACACTATTTATTACAAATGACTATAAGTTGCACATTGCACATTTAGATGGAGACGTAACGTAAATATTTTTACTCCGCATGTATGTGAGGCATGTAAGTAATAAAGTCAATTCAATCTTCTAAAGGGACATCCTTCTATTCTAAGGCTGTGTCCTTTGTTCCTTGAGTCCCCCATTATAGGAACCACGTCCAACTCTATCCAGGCCTTATAATATTTGATAGGTTTTACCCCCAACCCCCCTTTCTTCTAAACTTCCAGTGAATACAGGCCCAAGGCCACCATTCATTCCAGGAAGCCTTCTTGTGAAACTCCTCTGGACCCTTTCCAATGTCGGCTTGTCCTTTCCTAGATAAGGAGCCCAAAACTGCTCTCACTACTCCCAAGTACAGCCTTATGTAGCCTTACTATTACATCTTTGCTTTTATATTCTAGTCCTCTTGAAATGAAATGACAAGGGAATGAAAAGTACAAGACGAAAGTAAGCTCTCAAGAAGGACTAAAAAATATTGCAAAATCTTCTAAAAAATGTAAAAGTGAAGAGATTAGCAAGGGTTAATACAAGGCCTTTACAAACTGAGTAAGGAAAAATTATATTGGAAGCAAGAAAATAACAGAAAAATATGAGAAGTATGTGGGTACTTTTGCTGAAGAAGACATAAAACCGTTGTGCACGTGGTGGGGAATGATAGGTATGGAGTGAACAAGAAACTCAAATTAATTAGCTTTGATTAATGGGACTGGAAGATGGTCAGGGCTCATGTTCTCCTGTTGAGAGTATTGACTGAGGTCCCTGTGAAGATGGTACCTTTTTATTATGGCATCTTCCCCCTTCCTTTTCAGTTCTGAAGAAGGGACTCAGGCCCCCAAAAAAACTTCAGCTGTTTGTTCATTTCTTTTGGTGCTGCCCGACCTGCTCAGTTCCTCCAGCATTGTACGGATATTATCCTCAAAGTTTCACACTCTAGAACAGTTCCCACTTATTGGATGGTAGTAAACGTAACTCCGCTGTTTAAATGGGAGAAGAGAACACAGGAAACTATTCACTGTAAGATCAGCAGTAGAGAAAACACTATAAACTATTATTAAGGAAGAGGCAACAAGGCACATCAACATAATAATATGATTAGGCAAAGGCAAAATTGATCTATGAAGGGGAAAACAGATTAGATAAATTTGTTAAAATAGTTTGGAAGTTGTAACAAGCGGAATAGATAAACGAGACCCAGTGAATGTGAAAAGTTTGGATTGTCAGAAGGCTATCAAAAAAGAGCCACACATAGATTATTAAACAAAATTAGGTGCAAGACATTGGGCTTAAAGAGTCAATTGAAGATTGGTTCATGGACAGAAAACAGAAAATTGGAATAAAGAGGTCATTATTGAGTTGGGAAGAAGTGACCAGTCAAAGTCAAGATCAGGCTTATTGTCATATACACAAATATGTGTATATGTCAGGACACTGGAGCAGGGATCCAATCGCAGACCCAGTACTGCGCACACAGTGATATTAATTGAGGAACAAATCCTGAGGTTCAAACAAAGTCAGCGTCAAAGTTCAGGCAGAGATCAAAGCATCCAGAGAAATCCAAAAACCAGAATCGGGTAACAGGCAGAGTCGATATTCAGACAGACAGAGCACAAATACAAAAACTGGAAAGACTCAGGAAAATTCACTGGTACAATCTGGCAACAAACAGGTGAAACCACAGGACTGAAATACACTGAGCAATAAACAGAGAGGCAGATGATAGGTGGAGCACAGTGAGACACAGGTGGCAGCAATACAGGTAATAATGAGAAACAGATGAGAGACAGAGTACTCAGTAATACAGGGGCTGGAGTAGACCAAGAGCGGGGACAGGAGCACATGGCAGTACAAAACCACAGACTGACAGCTAGGGGGAAACAGCACCCTAAAAGACAGAGTTCAACTGGAGGTACTGACAGTTTACGTACTTTAGCACGTCACCCATACAGGGGCATAGGCCACCGACAACAGCTCACCAGAGTCCTCTCTCCTGAGCCAGTCCTTCAATCTGTCTCCAGGTGTAGCCCATCTTCCAGGGGTATCCTTCCTCCCCAGGGACGATTCCTTTGGAGCTTCTATCGGCATTTCTGGAGCACTAGATTTTCAGAGGGGGTAAAGATCCATGGGGTTGCCAGCCTCATGCCCGACCTTCCTCCTTTCACAGCCAGGCTTGGGACCGTCCATGGCAAAGGTAAATACATGTTCGCGCAGGTGCAATGAAAAACTTATTTGCAGAAGCATCACAGGACATAGCATTACGCATGCAGTGTTCACAAAAATATAAATAAGCTTCACACAATTTTTAGATAAAAGCACAATTAGAACCAAAAAAGTACAGTGTCTCTATTAGTGCAAAGTGGTCAAAGTGTTGCTAAACTGTAGTGATTGTGCCTTGGTTGGAACATGGATCAGTTTTCAGACACTAGTTCTTTACAGTGATCTGGATCTGATCTGATCTGGATGAAGGAATTAATGTTATGTACAGTATTTATATTTGTGAATGGTACAGAACTGGGTGATTGTGCAGGCTGTGAGCTAGATGCGGAGAGGCTTAAGGGGTAAATCGGTAGTCTAAGTAAATGGGAGAGAATGCATGGGATGGAATGATAAAAATACATGGTGTGCGCTGGCAACAACTAAACCCCGGCGCAGAGGAATGACAGACTCCCATGTAGAGAGGAAACAAGAGTTATACATAGGAATACCAACAGAAAATTGTTGGGTTGACCAAGTGACACTGCGTGGTGAATCATTCTCAAAACAAAGATCTCATGATAAGCATAACCAGGAGTCCACTTTAAATAATCACAGTATGCGGAAAACCCGCGCCAGTCAAAATTAATGACAAGATTAAGCAGAAAGTACAAGGGCTTAATGACTCTAATTAAGGCAATAATTACCACATGCAGGCGCTCTAGAAATCTCGGAGCCCAGCGCTCTATGGCTCACTGCACAGGGCTGCAGGACTCATGAAAAAAAATGTGAAGTATCACATTTAATATATTCCAGTCTTGCATTGATATGAGACTACAGCAGTGGAAAGAGGCTGAATGGAGTTGGGAAATGATGTGGTAAGTAGTAGGTTGGGCCGTGGGGGTAAGGTGGTGTGGAGGTGGAGAGTGTGGATTTAGATGGGTGAGGATCAATATTAATTAAGAATAATGGCTCATTCCTTCTTCTGCTTCCTCCATGATCTCGGACCTAACCTACTACATTTTACAGTCACCAATTCCATCTCCCCCCGTTACCCTATAAACTTCCGGTTCCAGTCTTGCACTGAAACTCTTCATAGCTCCAAATGTGACTGCAAATTTCTCCTAACCACAATCTTGCAATGAAATATCCCAGATCTAACTAACTTTGCCTGCAAAACCCTCTTTCTACACATCGTCTGACCTTCACTTTGTTTGCCAGTGTGAAGGTGCTGGGAACAATGCAGAAAACTTGACTAGGATGGTTCCAGGGATGAGTGATGGTAGCTACAATGTTAGAAAGCAGGGGATGTTCTTGCAGCAAAGAAACTGAGAGGAGATTTGCTGGAGTTGTACAATATTGACTGGTTTGGGTAGGGAAAAAGGAGGGGAAAGATGGTAGCCATAGCTTCAAAGACTGGAGAATGTTATTTCTCCCCCCACAAAATTAAGAACGAATGATGCACTAGGTTTGAAAAACTCCATTTCATACAAAGTTGTTACAATTCACAGACTCCCTTTTTGTAGGAATGCTGAAAGCTGTCAGTGAGGGCCTTGAAAGGCAGATGGATAGACATTGGTAGAGCCTCAGTGAAGGAGCAGGGGTGGGATTGCTTTGGAAGGAGAGTGATATACTCGACGGCCAAATAATCTCCTTCCATGAAACCACAATTCTATAATTTGAAAGAGCGCCAAAAGATTAGTCGAGAGGAAAAAACTTTTATGGGAAGAGTGGTTACTAATCAGAATCAGAATCAGAATCAGATTTATTATCACTGGCATGTGACGTAAAATTTCTTAACTTAGCAGCAGCAGTTTAATAAAATGCATAATATAGAAGAGAAAAAAATAAATATTAGATTATGAGAACACTCAGTCCTCTTTTATTGTCATTTAGAAATGCATACATGCATTAAGAAATGGTACGATGTTCCTCCAGAGTGATATCACAGAAAACAGGATAAACCAAAGACTAACACTGACAGAACTACATAATTATAACATATAGTTACAGCAGTGCAAAACCATACCATAATTTGATAAAGAGCAAACCATGGGCACGGTAAAAAAAAGTCTCAAGTCCCGATTGACTCCCGAGTCCCCGATAGCAGGCGGCAAAAGGGAGAAACTCCCTGCCATAAACCTCCAAGACACCGACAACTGCCAATGCCTTGGAAGCAGCCGACCACAGCCAACACCAGAGCCCATCCATCCGAAAACTTCAAGCCTCCAACCAGCCCCTCCGATACAGCCTCCCGAGCGCCATCCTCTGCCGAGCGCCTTTGACCTAGCCCCGACCGCTGAAACAAGCAAAGCCAAAGATTCGGGGCCTTCTGTTCCGGAGATTCCAGTTACCACACAGTAGCAGCGGCAGCAAAGTGGGCATTTCAGAAATTCTCCAGATGTTCCTCCGTACTCTCACATCCGTCTCCATCAAATCAGAATTATGCACGGTCCCCTACTTGACAGATTACAGATATCATTCACCGGAGAGGCCGCACACACTGTGTCGCGTCACATCTTCTCCTTCGAATAATAATAATAAATAAGTAAATCAATTACAGTATACATATATTGAATAGATTTTAAAAAGTGCAAAAAAACAGAAATAATGTATATTAAAAAAGTGAGGTAATGTCCAAGGGTTCAATGCCCATTTAGAAATTGGATGGCAGAGGGGAAGAAGCTGTTCCCTGAATCACTGAGTGTGTGCCTTCAGGCCTCTGTACCTCCTACCTGATGGTAACAGTGAGAAAAGGGCATGCCCTGGGTGCTGGAGGTCCTCAATAATGGACGCTGCCTTTCTGAGATGAGACACTCTCCCTGAAGCTGTCCTGGGTACTGTGTTGGCTGGTACGCAAGATGGAGCTGACTAGATTTACAACCCTCCGCAGCTTCTTTCGGTCCTGTAGCCATCCTCCCCAATACCAGACAGTGATGCAGCCTGTCAGAATGCTCTCCACAGTACATCTATAGAAGTTTTTGAGTGTATTTGTTGACATGCCAAATCTCTTCAAACTCCCAATGAAGCATAGCCGCTGTCTTGCCTTCTTTATAACTACATTGATGTGATGGGACCAAGTTAGATCCTCAGAGATCTTGACACCCAAGAACCTGAAGCTGCTCACTCTCTCCACTTCTGATCCCTCTGTGAGGATTGGTGTGTGTTCCTTCGTCTTACCCTTCCTGAAGTCCACAATCAGCTCGTTTGCCTTACTGACGTTGAGTGCCAGGTTGTTGCTGCGACACCACTCCACTAGTAATAATCACAAGTAAGCAAACACCCAGCCATGGACTAAAACACTTTGATGCAGCCAGAAGTAAGCCTTTTATTGCACCTGTGCATACACATACTTGCACATAGGACAGGAAATACAGCAATCGTGTGACTGACAATCAAAAAAATACTGCAGATGCTAGAAAACAGAAAAGGCTGGAAATACTCAGCAGGTCAGGCAGCATCTGTGGGAAGAGAAACAGACAATGTTTCAGATCAAAAACCTTCAAAGTCTGTCACTTGAAATGTTTTTCTTTCCACAAGTGCTGTCTGATCTGCTGTTTCCAGCGTTTTGTGTGTATTTATTATTTATTTATTGGGATTCAACATGGGATAGGCCCTTCTGGCTCTTTGAGCCGTGCAACCCAGGGCACGTTGGGCACGTGTTGGGCATGTGGCCAAGTGGTTAAGGCGTTCGTCTAGTTACTTCAAGGTTGCTAGTTCGAGCCTCAGCTGTGGCAGCGTGTTTGTCTCCTTGAGCAAGGCACTTAATCACACATTGCTCTAGTGTCTGTGCAAGGAGTGTCGCCCCACACAAACTTCCAATCTGTGCCTTGTAAGGCATGAAAATGCCCAAAGCAGGCCTCTCATGGTCTGAGTCAACGTTCCCCCCCTTCCCCCCCCAATCTCAATGGCCATTAAATGTACCAACTGGTACGTCTTCTGACTGTGGGAGAAAACTAGAGCACCCAGAGGAAACCCACACGGTCACAGAGACAACGTACAGGCAGCAGCAGGAATTGAACTGAGGCCGCCAGTCCTGTGAAGTGTTATACTAACCACTACGCTACAGTGTCACCCCTGTCATTATTATGAATAACGTAAAATCATATATTCTAACGATACAAACTGTAATAAAACCTCTGATTTTGCTTTAGGTACTGGGAATGCCTATCGCCTTGTTTGAATGCCTGAAAATCAACCAGGAGACAAGAGATGAATTACACGAAAGAAGCTGAGTGCCTGGTGATTGATTCTACTGCCAAATGTCCATCACTATAATTACAAATCTGTTTATGTGGGAAACCCCAATCTGCTATTAACATTGCAACAAGAATTTGGACAGCAGCTTGGGTTATGTAAACCAGAAACTGAGAGCCGTTATTAATGAAACCATTTCTTCTCATTGCTGGCTATATGGGAGGATTCTTTGTAATTTTGTTTCCCAGTTATGACAGAAAATACGTGGTATTCTAAGCATTTACAATGCCATGCGTGTTCAGTCATTGAGGCTTGTCTCAGGTACATTATTCAGAGCACAGACTGCATTCTAGAAATGTATTGCTGCACTTTTAATCTTCAATTCCATGCATGACTGCATCTTTTTAAATATTAAGAGGCACAATATCCCATTTCAAAGCCCAAATATAATTTGCTGGAATGCTTCACCTCTCTGTCAATTCTGAAATACCTGTGCCTTTATGGTTTGATTTACATTTTCACAGATGAACAACTTTTATGAAGAGAAATAAAAGGTTCTTCTCTGTTCTCTTGGTTTAGTGCAATTTTGGAGACAGAAGGTTGGTTGATGGACTGGAAATAAGGAGCAGGGTAATTGCCTGTTGCTCAGACAGGAGAGGATTGGAAATGGAGAACCCCCTGGGTCAGGGATAGTCTAGCTTTGTCCTTAGGCTTCACAGGCTAGTTTGCTTGGGTACAGAAACGCAACCCCTGAAATCTGCAGACAATACAAGTAACGGACTTGACGGGGACAGGGGAACGTGTTACACAGATAACGAACTGCTGTTAGCTGCGAGCTTGGCGCATCTTTGGAGAAATTAAGAACAAGTGGAAGAGCCCTACTGTGAGACCATGGATAACAGCATCAGTAAAAAGCCCACAACACTTTCAGCAGCAGAGTTTTATGAACACTAATGTGGTTCCCACGAATAGAAGAAAAATGTGCTTCTGCAGGTCTGGCAGGTCTAGCAGCCCTTCCAGTCCACCTGTCTCAGATTCAATATCAGATTGATTCTATCCCCGCTTCCCTCATGCTCAAAGTCCAAAACCAGCCAAGTATAAAACATTCTGAGTTAAAAAGCATCCACAGCCCTCTGAGATCAGGAATTCTACATGGTTAGAGATTTTCGAAGCTGTGTCCCACTAGGGAGGAAGCTGTACTAGGCATGATTGTTAGCAAATGAATCACAATCAGGTGTTGTGAAATTTGTTAACTTCGCAGCAGCAGTACAATGCAATACATGATAATATAGAAAGGAAAAAAAAGTAAATCAATAACAGTAAGTTTATATGCGTATATTAAATAGATTTAAAATAGTGCAAAACAGAAATAATATTTTAAAAAGTAAGGTAGTGTTCACGGGTTCAATGTCCATTTAGGAATCGGATGGCAGAGGGGAAGAAGCTGTTCCTGAATCACTGAGTGTGTGCCTTCAGGCTTCTGTACCTCCTTCCTGATGGTAACAGTGAGAAGAGGGCAGGTCCTGGGTGGTTGGCGTCCTTCATAATGTATCCCTTCTTTCTGAGGCACTGCTTCATGAAGATGTCTTGGATACTACGGAGGCTAGTGCCAAAGATGAAGCTAACTAATTTTACAACTTTCTGTAGCTTCCTTTGGTCCTGTGCAGAAGCGCCCCCCCCCCCCCGCCGCCATCCCCACCCCATATCGGACAGTGATGCAGCCTGAATGAGTTCAAGGAAGGGCAAGTGATGGAAGTGTCTATGGAGGAGCTCTTTGGGAACAGTGGCTATAGCTTCAAGGCAGTCATGGAAAAAGACAAGGTTGGTCCTGAAATTCCGGCCCCCAACAGGGGGAAGACACATTTTGATAGTGTAATACCAGACCTGACTGAAGTATGGCAGATCAGGAACAGGCGCTGCAGGAGAAAGCAACATCCAATAAGTGGAAGTCATTTAAAAACGAGATTGCAGGAGTTCAGAGTCAACATTGGGCATTGAGTTCAGGAGTAGGGTCATTACGTTTCATTTACAAATTGTACAGTGCATGAGACTATACTTGGAGTATTATGTAGTTTTGATCACCTGTACAAACATTAGAACACTGATCATTACAGTACAGTACAGGTGTTTCACTCAAGCGATCCTCATAAGACATGGAGCTTTCTGGTAAACCTCCGCTACACCATCTCTAAAGCTTTTACATCTTTCCTATAATGAGGCAACCAGAACTGAACACAATACTCAAAGTATGGTCCAGCCAGATTTTATAGAGCTGTAACATTATTGTGAAATGGGGACACCTCTTTTTCCCTTATCAGGGAGATAGAGAGCCTGTGGTATGTCGAATTACCAGGTCAATGAGTAGTTTTTGGGGTACTGAAAGTTTATGTCTTTATTGATGTTTTGCTGCATGCTTGAGTGCTCGGTGGAGAGTGGTGATGGTTTTTTTTTTGCTGGTGGGGGGGTGGGGTGTTGCTTTGCTGCTGCTTATGTGTTGGGAGGGGGAAGTTGGGGGGGACTTTGGGATTCTAACACCTAACTGTGATTCATTCTTTGGGGCACTCTGTTTTTGTGGATATTTGTGAAGAAAGAGAATTTCAGGATGTATATTGTATACATTTCTCTGACATTAAATATACTATTGAAACACTACCTGGTGGCTCTAGAACGCAATCCCTCAATGAATGAAGCCAGCACACCATATGCCCTATCAAATTGCAGAAATTTGGAAGGATCTATGGATGTGGATCCCAAGACCACTCTGTTCCTCCTCACTGCTAAGAATCATGCCATTAGCCCTGTGTTCTGCCTTCAGTTTCGACCTTCCAAAGTGAATAATTTCTCCAGGTTGAACTCTATCTACCATTGTCAATCTGGTTAAGGTGCAGAAGAGATTTACTAGGATGCTACACACACAAAATGCTGGAGGAACTCAGCAGGTCAGGCAGCATCTATAGAAAGGAGAAAACAGTTAATGTTTCTGGATGAAACCCTTCTTCAGGACCTCAAAGTCTCTTCGAAGGATGCCTACCCTGAAGAAGTTTAAATTTTCCCTTTACTAGGATTTACTAGGATGCCTAAACGACAGGGCCTGGGTTATAGGTAGAGGTTGGCCAGGGTGGATCTTTATCTCTTGGAGCATAGAAAACTGAAGGGCAAACTCAAAGAAGTTTAGACAATCATGAGGGGTATAGATGTGGATGGTCTGAGTCTTTTCCCCAGGGCTGGGGAGTTCAAAACCAGAGGGCACAGATACAAGATAAGAGAGGAGAAATTCAAAGGGGACCTGAGAGGTAACTTCTTTCCACAGTGGGCAATGAGTACCTCAAATGAGCTTCCAAAGGAAGTGGTCAAGGTGGGTACAATTGCTACATTTAAGAAGCATCCAGACAAGTCCATGGAGGGGAAGGGTCTTGGAGGGTTATGTGCTGAACGTCAGCAACTGAGATGAGCAGTGAGGGTGCTGTGGTTGCCGTGGGCCAGATGGGCTAAAAGGGTCAGTTTTCATGCTGTATTTCTCTATGACTCAATAACCATTCCCCTGCAAGGATAAGAAGCAAAGACAGTGAGTTTAGGGAACTTTTGTAAATAAAGGATATTCTATGTTTGATCAACGAAAAAAGGATTATAACCATATATAGGCAATTGGTATCAAGTGAGTCTTTTGAGATTCATAGGGATAAAGGAGAGAGAAAGAAATTAGGTGGGCACAGGGATGTAATGGCTAGCACAACGCTTTACAGTACAGGCAACGTGGGTTCAATTCCCGCCGCTGCCCATAAGGAATTCGTACGTTCTCCCCTTGAGCGCATGGGTTTCCTCCGGGTGCTTTGGTTTCCTCCCACAATCCAAAGATGTACCAGTTGGTAGGTTAATTGGGCATTGCAAACTGTCCTGTGATTAAGCCAGCATTAAATCGGGAGATTTGATGGGCAGCGTGGTTCAAAGAGCCTATTCAGCGCTGTATCTCAATAAATAATAAAAAAAGAAATGTAATGACCTTGGCAAGTAGGATTAAGGAGAACCAAAACCTTTTATCAGCATATTAGAAGGAAAATTCTTCAATTCTGTGAAGAAAAAAAGTATGACAGGAGTGAAGGTAGGACTGATTAGAGATAAAGGTGGGAAGATGTGCCTGGAGGCTGTGGAAGTGAGCAAGGTCCTCAATGAATACTTCTGGCAAATGACACTTAAAGGATTGACGGTGGATATGCAATGGCAAGCATTTAAAGGTTGCATGGATGAACTACAACAATTGTTCATCCCAGTTTGGCAAAAGAATAAATCAAGGAAGGTAGTGCACCCGTGGCTGACAAGAGAAATTAGGGATAGTATCAATTCCAAAGAAGAAGCATACAAATTAGCCAGAGAAAGTGGCTTACCTGAGGACTGGGAGAAATTCAGACTTCAGCAGAGGAGGACAAAGGGCTTAATTAGGAAGGGGAAAAAAGATTATGAGAGAAAACTGGCAGGGAACATAAAAACTGAATGTAAAAGCTTTTATAGATATGTAAAAAGGAAAAGACTGGTAAAGACAAATGTAGGTCCCCTACAGACAGAAACAGGTGAATTGATTATGGGGAGCAAGGACATGGCAGACCAATTGAATAATTACTTTGGTTCTGTCTTCACTAAGGAGGACATAAATAATCTTCCAGAAATAGTAGGGGACAGAGGGTCCAGTGAGATGGAGGAACTGAGCAAAATACATGTTAGTAGGGAAGTGGTGTTAGGTAAATTGAAGGGATTGAAGGCAGATAAATCCCCAGGGCCAGATGGTCTGCATCCCAGAGTGCTTAAGGAAGTAGCCCAAGAAATAGTGGATGCATTAGTGATAATTTTTCAAAACTCGTTAGATTCTGGACTAGTTCCTGAGGATTGGAGGGTGGCTAATGTAACCCCACTTTTTAAAAAAGGAGGGAGAGAGAAACCAGGGAATTATAGACCGGTTAGCCTAACGTCGGTGGTGGGGAAACTGCTGGAGTCAGTTATCAAAGATGTGATAACAGCACATTTGGAAAGCGGTGAAATCATTGGACAAAGTCAGCATGGATTTGTGAAAGGAAAATCATGTCTGACGAATCTCACTGAATTTTTTGAGGATGTAACTAGTAGAGTGGATAGGGGAGAACCAGTGGATGTGGTATATTTGGATTTTCAAAAGGCTTTTGACAAGGTCCCACACAGGAGATTAGTGTGCAAACTTAAAGCACACGGTATTGGGGGTAAGGTATTGATTTGGATGGAGAATTGGTTAGCAGACAGGAAGCAAAGAGTGGGAATAAACGGGACCTTTTCAGAATGGCAGGCAGTGACTAGTGGGGTACCGCAAGGCTCAGTGCTGGGACCCCAGTTGTTTACAATATATATTAATGACTTGGATGAGGGAATTAAATGCAGCATCTCCAAGTTTGCGGATGACACGAAGCTGGGTGGCAGTGTTAGCTGTGAGGAGGATGCTAAGAGGATGCAGAGTGACTTGGATAGGTTGGGTGAGTGGGCAAATTCATGGCAGATGCAATTTAATGTGGATGAATGTGAAGTTATCCACTTTGGTGGCAAAAATAGGAAAACAGATTATTATCTGAATGGTGGCCGATTAGGAAAAGGGGAGGTGCAACGAGACCTGGGTGTCATTATACACCAGTCATTGAAAGTGGGCATGCAGGTACAGCAGGCGGTGAAAAAGGCGAATGGTATGCTGGCATTTATAGCGAGAGGATTCGAGTACAGGAGCAGGGAGGTACTACTGCAGTTGTACAAGTCCTTGGTGAGACCACACCTGGAGTATTGTGTGCAGTTTTGGTCCCCTAATCTGAGGAAAGACAGCCTTGCCATAGAGGGAGTACAAAGAAGGTTCACCAGATTGATTCCTGGGATGGCAGGACTTTCATATGAAGAAAGACTGGATGAACTGGGCTTGTACTCATTGGAATTTAGAAGATTGAGGGGGGATCTGATTGAAACGTATAAAATCCTAAAGGGATTGGACAGGCTAGATGCAGGAAGATTGTTCCCGATGTTGGGGAAGTCCAGAACAAGGGGTCACAGTTTGAGGATAAAGGGGAAGCCTTTTAGGACCGAGATTAGGAAAAACTTCTTCACACAGAGAGTGGTGAATCTGTGGAATTCTCTGCCACAGGAAACAGTTGAGGCCAGTTCATTGGCTATATTTAAGAGGGAGTTAGATATGGCCCTTGTGGCTGAAGGGATCAGGGGGTATGAAGGGAAGGCTGGGGTGGGGTTCTGAGTTGGATGATCAGCCATGATCATAATAAATGGCGGTGCAGGCTCGAAGGGCCGAATGGCCTACTCCTGCACCTATTTTCTATGTTTCTATGTTTCTATGTTTCTCTTCGGTATTCACTAATGAGAGGGAACTTGATGATGGTGAGGACAATATGAGTGAGGTTGATGTTCTGGAGCATGTTGATATTAAGGGAGAGGAGGTGTTGGAGTTGTTAAAATACATTAGGACAGATAAGTCCCTGGGGCCTGACGGAATATTCCCCAGGCTGCTCCATGAGGCAAGGGAAGAGATTGCTGAGCCTCTGGCTAGGATCTTTATGTCCTCGTTGTCCACGGGAATGGTACCGGAGGATTGGAGGGAGGCGAATGTTGTCCCCTTGTTCAAAAAAGGTAGTAGGGATAGTCCGGGTAATTATAGACCAGTGAGCCTTATGTCTGTGGTGGGAAAGCTGTTGGAATGGATTCTTAGAGATAGGATCTCTGGGCATTTAGAGAATCATGGTCTGATCAGGGACAGTCAGTATGGCTTTGTGAAGGGCAGATCGTGTCTAACAAGCCTGATAGAGTTCTTTGAGGAGGTGACCAGGCATATAGATGAGGGTAGTGCAGTGGATGTGATCTATATGGATTTTGGTAAGGCATTTGACAAGGTTCCACATGGTAGGCTTATTCAGAAAGTCAGAAGGCATAGAATCCAGGGAAGTTTGGCCAGGTGGATTGCCTGCAGAAGGCAGAGGGTCATGGTGGAGGGAGTACATTCAGATTGGAGGATTATGACTAATGGTGTCCCACAAGGATCTGTTCTGGGACCTCTACTTTTCGTGATTTTTATTAACGACCTGGATGTGGGGGTAGGAGGGTGGATTGACAAGTTTGCAGACGACATAAAGGTTGGTGGTGTTGTAGATAGTGTAGAGGATTGTCAAAGGTTGCAGAAAGACATTGATAGGATGCAGAAGTGGGCTGAGAAGTGGCAGATGGAGTTCAACCCAGAGAAGTGTGAGGTGATACACTTTGGAAGGACAAACTCCAAGGCAGAGTACAAAGTAAATGGCAGGATACTTGGTAGTGTGGAGGAGCAGAGGGATCTGGGGGTACATGTCCACAGATCCCTGAAAGTCGCCTCACAGGTGGACGGGGTAGTTAAGAAAGCTTATGGGGTGTTAGCTTTCATAAGTCGAGGGATAGAGTTTAAGAGTCACGATGTAATGATGCAGCTCCATAAAACTCTGGTTAGGCCACACTTGGAGTACTGTGTCCAGTTCTGGTTGCTTCACTATAAGAAGGATGTGGAAGCATTGGAAAGGGTACAGAGGAGATTTACCAGGATGCTGCCTGGTTTAGAAAGTATGCATTATGATCAGAGATTGAGGGAGCTGGGGCTTTACTCTTTGGAGAGAGGGAGGATGAGGGGAGACATGGTAGAGGTGTACAAGATAATAAGAGGAGTAGATAGAGTGGATAGCCAGTGCCTCTTCCCCAGGGCACCACTGCTCAATACAAGAGGACATGGCTTTAAGGTAAGGGGTGGGAAGTTCAAGGGGGATATTAGAGGAAGGTTTTTTACTCAGAGAGTGGTTGGTGCATGGAATGCACTGCCTGAGTCAGTGGTGGAGGCAGATACACTAGTGAAGTTTAAAAGACTACTAGACAGGTATATGGAGGAATTTAAGGTGGGGACTTATATGGGAGGCAGGGTTTGATGGTCGGCACAATATTGTGGGCCGAAGGGCCTGTTCTGTGCTGTACTATTCTATGTTCTATGTTGTATGTTCTAAATGAGCAGGTCCCCTGTGGGTCATTTAATAAGCCTACCCTAACCAGCATACAGTATGTTATCTGGATAAATCTAAGTGCGGAGTTTAACAGGTATGAGTGGAGTGAGAACACAGGGTGGAGTACACACCCCTGTGTTTATCAATTCAGCAAAACAAAATCTTTTCATTGCATATGTTACAATAATAAACCAAAATGGGTAGAAATGACAGAGATGGTGTTAAGGATGGTATAGGACATGATAAGATGGGGTTGCAGAGATATGGATGGAGATGGTGGAGATGACAGTGGAGTAGGTGACAGAAAAGGTGCTGGAAGTGCTAGTGGAATTCGTAGCAAGGATGGAGGTAGTGCAGGAAATGGTCGCAAAGATTTTGACACAGACAATGGTGGAGAGTGCAGTGAAGATTATGGTGAGGATGGTACTGAAGATGTTCCTTAGGAAAAGGGGGATATTCAGATATCAAAAAAATCTAAGAGGAAAGGTGGAATGGACCAGGGAATTAAAGTGGAGGTGATGCTCGCAACGAACATGAAGTCAATAATACAGATAGTGTAGGTTGTAAGTGAAGATGGACAATACTCCTGCTTATATTTCCCAAGTTCCTGGTATTTTTTCAATGATAAGAGGTGCCTGGCACCTTCCTGGATTACACCCCAGTTTTATCTACTGCAGGAGGATAAGATGGTGACTCCCTTGGCTGTACCATTCTGCTTTCTCCATTTCCAATGCTCCACCTTCCCCTCCCCTTTCTGTTCCTCCTCAGGATTGGCCTTGGGTCTCCTGTGCTGAGAGGCAGTGGCTCCACAAACTCTGCCACCCTCGACTCTTCAGCAATGATATCCTCTCTGCTGTCATCAGTGTGGAATGCAGCTCTCTCTTCCAGAAGCTTGTCCTTTGGTCATTTACCCAGTTGCATAATAACAAGGTGAATATATCTTGGGAAACTGATTTGTGCAGAAGCCTTGAATACCAGCCTTATGGACATCCAGTAGATAGCAAAGATTTGTGGAATTGTATTAATGGAAATGAAAACAAGCAGCTTAGTTATGAATGGCTAATAATAACTTAAATTATCTCGGTGAGTCTTAATGAAAGCATTAACGAAAGGGCAAGCTTCAAAATGGCATTACTGTTGTCAAATAGCCTTCTCTGTATTCTTACAATGGGTCCTGGCTCTGTGCAAGCTTACACCTGACGAAGGGTCTCGGCCCGAAACTTTGACTGTACCTCTTCCTAGAGGTGCTGCCTGGCCTGCTGCATTCACCAGCAATTTTTATGTCTGTTGCTTGAAATTCCAGCATCTGCAGATTTCCTCGTGTACCCGCAGTGTTTTGTCATCTTGCAGGACTCACACTGCAGTCAGAGTGCTTGTGCACCCAACACCCCAGTGAAACCAGTTCAGCATTTGTAAAGCCAAAGTGAATTCAGAAAATGGAGCCAGACTTGCAGTTTAGGTGTTCAGCCTTCAGTTCTCTCCACACAGGCTTTGAAGTTTCAGATTTCCATTTATTTATCACACCTACATGTTAACATACAATGAAATGCATCGTTTGCCTTAACAGCAAACAGAACCTAAGGTTGAGCTGGGGGCGGCCTGCAAGAGATGCCAGGTCTTCCAACGCCAATATAGCATGCCGACAATTTTCAGCAGAGTAACGCAGAACACAATTAGCAACGAAATAACACCAGCAAAACAAATCCCTTTCCACCCTCTCACCCCTCCTCCCACCCAGCCACCGACACAGACAACCCCCCAGCTCCTTGATAGACCGATATTCTTCAATAACGGTCTTTTTCTTCTCTTGGACGAAGTCTTTAACTTGGTATCATTTAGACACAAATGGCATTCAATTTGTAAATCACTATTCAAGCATCGGTTATTGGAGCGTACAGCAAGTTTAGGCGAGCATCTTGATCTGTATCTCGGCCCAGTTACTTGTGCAAAATTTCATCACCCAGTTGTTTTTCTTGATTTTTTTAAAAATGGGAATATGTGAAGCTTTCAACATCTAAGAGCAAAGTATGCTCATTTGCATAACAAAGTTTGCACTGATTTCCACCGGGTAAAATCTCTGGCCTTTTTTTAAAACTGTCAGACACCCACCTTTGAATAATAACACAGTGCTTTGGATTCAGATTACTCCCTTGCACATACTTGTTTTCACAGTTCCTTGTCTCAGTCACCCTTTCCAGGTACAAATGTGAAACGGAGAAGCCAGGATCCTCTGCATCTTGTTTCAGTGTTTCAGTAACTCTCACTTGGGCTCTCAGGGGACGTGTTTTGTGACCTGATCAGACCCAACTAAGCACTATAAAACGTCCACTTATTTGAAAGATCCCAATCAGCAAGAGAGGGATTTACTCTAATAAGACTGGGATCAGCAAGTTTAACCTAAACCATTGCAACAACATTCCTAGCACTGGGTGGAATTAACCCCTGTCAGACTGCAGAAAGCACAATCAATAAAGTAGGAAAATGGATATTCAACTTAAGCTCCAATCTTACAAGCAGTGCACCTGGACAATATTAGTTTCTGAAGAATGCAATTTAATTAGAGTATGGATCATTTACCATAATTAAATTCAAGAATATACAATGTATTAACTTTCTAAGTAGATTCATTGATGAAACCTTCAGTAAATTTCCACAGTCAATCTGAATTTTACTTCTAAAGGTTTTTAATTTACTAACTAAACCTGTGCTTATTGTGCTGAAAGATTGGATGGACAATCCTCTGGCCTACAGTCATTACTAGTTCTTCATAAAGTCCAATTAGGCCCATTCTGCTGCCTATAATTTCCCATTGGGAGGTGTGCTTTTGAACCGTCTGCACGACCTGGCATTCCTGAAGGGTTCGGCAAACTGAGCTCTGGAGAATGCAGGCTCAGCTGCTGCGGCCATTGCTGGGGCAGACTTGGGGCTGGACTGAAACTTCAGGCCAGCCTGAAGTGGCGGGGCCTGGGCCTGAGAGTGGATAACGAACCGATGTTTGGCCGGTTTAAGTGCCGAGCCAGGTTAGAAAGATGAAGGTGTTGAGGCCGAAGGTGAAGGACAAACCAGTGTTCAGCTCACGACAGCTTTACTCGCCTCAGTGCTGAACGAACTCTGCAGCGGTGGCCTGCAGCCATCGGCACTGAACTAGCTCCGTGGCTGTGGCCTGCAGCCATCGGCACTGAACCTAGCTCCGTGGCTGTGGCCTGCAGCCATCGGCACTGAACCTAGCTCCGTGGCTGTGGCCTGCAGCCATCGGCACTGAACCTAGCTCCGTGGCTGTGGCCTGCAGCCATCGGCACTGAACGAACTCTGCAGCTGTGGCCTGCAGCCATCGGCACTGAACTAGCTCCGTGGCTGTGGCCTGCAGCCATCGGCACTGAACTAGCTCCGTGGCTGTGGCCTGCAGCCATCGGCACTGAACTAGCTCCGTGGCTGTGGACTGACTTTTGGGGACTCTGTGGCTCATCTTCTGTGGATTGTTTCTTTAAAAAAAATATTTGCATGATTTGGCACATTGGACATTTGACTATCTCTGTGGTGTGGTGTTTTTCATGAATTCTATTGTGTTTCTCTGATTTGTGGCTGTCTGCGAGAAGATGAATATCACGGCTGTATATGGTATACATACTTTAATAATAAGTGTACTTTGAACTTTGAAATTTTGAATGAGCCAAACTTCAGTGAAGATGATGCAGTGACAGTGGTGAAGGATAGAGTTTGAGTGGGATTTCTGTGGGACTAACTTGATGAGCCACAGTCAGCAGGGGACTTGTAGAGAGAAACGTCTTTGAGAAACCTTCTCCAGTAAGATTTTGTACAACTTTTTTAAGCCTGCAGAAATACTTTTGAATAATTTCCACACGGAAGATCTCTAATCAATTGCAAAGTCTCCAGGATCCAGACTGGATGAGCAGCTGATTAGAAAGTGGAAGAATCTACATGAATGAACAGACTAGGAGAAAAATTCTTTCTTCGGTCTTTCTTCCCTGTGTAAATGGCCTGGAAAAGGACACCACTGTAAGCTGCTTAAACCTGCTGGCCACACAAAAACAAGAGCAGATTTTCCAGCCAGTGAGCGTGAATAGGGAGATTCAACAAGGAATTCCTTAAAGACAGGGGCTCAGGGCTCCTTTCCCTGGGAGCAGTCTCTTGTCACCTGGTCTCACACTCCACCCGACACATCAGCAGCTAGTTCGGTTTCTGAGTGGGCCAGATCTGGCTGATGTACTGAGGCTAAAGGATTATAATATCATCCTGCTGGGAAGACCAACCAGAAGACTATCGCTCCCAATTAGAGTCAAAAACAATGCTTCCTCGATAGTTTAACTTCCTCCATCTCCTGAGGGATTCCACCACCAAACACATTTTCCCTCACCCCCATTTTCCGCTTTCCACAGGGATTGCTCCCTGTGCAACTCCCTTATCCACTTCTCCCTCCTGGTACTTACCCTTGCAAGCAGAACAAGTGCCACACCTGCCCCTACACCTCCTCCCTCACTCACATTCAGAGCCCCAAACAGTCCTTCCAGGTGAGGCAACACTTCACCTGTGAGTCCATTGCATTCTGTGTTCCTGGTGTGGCCTCCTGTATATTGGTGAGACCCAGCATAGGTTGGGAGACCGCTTCGCAGAGCACCTATGTTCCACCCACCACAAAGAGCAAGATCTCCAGGTGGCCACCAGTTTCAATTCTACTTCCCATTCCCTTCCAACATGTCACTCCAAGGCCTCCTCTGCTGCCATGATGAAGCCACACTCAGGTTGGAGGATCAACACCATGTATTCCGTCTGGGTAGCCCCAACCTGATGGCATGAACATTGATTTCTCTAATTTCCAGTAATGGCCCCCCCTCACCATTCCCCATTCCTATTTCCCTTTCTCAGCTTATCTCCTTACCTGACTATCATCTCCCTCTGGTGCTCCTCTCTTTTCCCTTTCTTCCATGGTCTTCTACCGTCTCCTATCAGATTCCCCCTTCTCCAGCCCTTTATCTCCTTCAAAAATCGACTTCCCAGATCTTTACATCACCCCTCCCCCTCTTTGTGTTTCACCTATCACCTACCACCTTGTACTGCTTCCTCTCCTTCCCCTTCCTTTCCAGTTCTGATGGGGGATCTCACCCCAAAACATTGACTGTTTACTCTTTTCCATACATGCTGCCTGACCTGCTGATTTCCTCCAACATTTTGTGTGTGTTAAAAAAGATGGCTGGAAATAAGCAGCAGGTTGGAAGAACAGTTAACAGTTCAGTGTTTAGAGCTTTCATTAGACCTGGACTTTCAGACTGAGGATGTATCTTAATTCAGCTCTCCTGGTGGGAAAATGATGAAGGTGATCAGCCCCTTGTTTACAACACCTTGCCTGATTTTACTCTGCAAAATCAGTGGCCTGTAGATTTTGACATAATCAAACAAGCAACCGACCCTCTTGGTTTTCTGGAGCCTCCGATAGTTGTAATTTCCTTCGGGGAATGATTAAGCCAACTCAGGACATCATTGGATCAATTGACTGCAGAGAGTCTTGGACCAAGAAGGGAGGGACCCAGTTGGCAGGGTCCATGTGGTAACAAATGACATAAATAGGAGACAGAAGGAAGTTCTAATCAAGGAATATGAACAGCTTGATTCCAAATTAAAATGCTGCACATGAAAGGTGATCATCTCTGGATTACCAATGAAACCTTGTGCAAGTTGTCATAAGGTCAATAAGATTAGACAGCTGAATGTGTGGTTCAAAGGTTGATGTGGGAGAAACAGGCACTGGGGAAAAGGAAACTGTTCAGTTAATTCAGACTTCACTTGAATTGGGGTGGGACCAGTGTCCTAATGAATGGAATAACTAGGGCTTTACACAAGGCTTTAAATGAAACAGTGTATGTTTTGTGTGTTCAGGGATAATAGTTTGTGCTGTGTACTGCTGATGGTGGTGTTTAGGAAGTTGAAGAAAGAAAAACAAAACCGTGAGGGTATCAAAATTAGTAATGAGAAACAAAAGCAGGCTCAATCAGAAGGGAAAAGTGTAAACACAAATCAGCGCAAACCAGTTGGAGTCAGAACAGGGAAAAGTGGCATAAAGGAAAATGGAAGGGTCTTTATTTGAATGCCTGTAGCATTTGTAACAAGCAATGTGGAATAACGGCACAAACAGAAATAAAGGGGCATGATCTCATAGCCTTTCGAAAGACACAGCTGCAATGTGCACAGGGTGGAGAAATGCAGACCAGATACACTTCAGAAACAGGTTTAATATCACTGGCAGACATCGGGAAATTTGGTGTCTTTGGGGTAGCAGTACAATGCAGTACGTAATAATAGAGAAAAAACATGAATTACAATAAGTGTGTGTGTATGTGTGTGTGTGTTTGTGTGTATATATATAAAATTAAATGAAATAAGTAGATCAAAAAATATAAATTAAAAAGTAGTGAGGTAGTGTTCATGGGTTCAATGTGGGTTCAGAAACTGGATGCAGAAAGGAAGAAGCTGTTCCTGAATCATAGAGTGTGTGCCTTCAGACTTCTGTGCCTCATCTTCGATGGTAACCTGAGTGACCTGAGTGATGGGGGTTCTTAATGATGGATGCTGCCTTTTTGAGGCATTGCTCCTTGAAGATGTCCCAGATACTATGGAAGCTAGTGTCCATGATGGAGCTGATTAAGTTTACAACTCTCTGCAGCTTACTTTGATCCTGTGCAGTAGCCTCCCCTCCTTCGCCGACCAGATGGTGATGCAGCCAGTTAGAATGTTCTCCACAGTACATCAGGAGAAAAATTGCCAGTGTTTTTGGAGACATTCCAAATCTTCTCAAACTCCAATTAAATATAGCTGCTGCCGTGCCTTCTTTGTAGTTGCATTGATATGTTGGGTCCAGGTTGGATCCCCACCCAGGAACTTGAAGTTGCTCACTCTTTGCACTTCTGATCCCTCTAAAAGGACTGGTGTGTGTTTCCTCGTCTTGTCCTTTCTGACATCCACAATTAGTTCTTTGGTCTTACTTTGAGGCAAGAAATCTTGAGTAATAAACAATCTACAGGAACTCTGTAGGTTGAGCATCATTGGTGGGTGGGGGAGGAATTTAACTGGTGGGGTGGGGAGATGGAGGAATTTCATTGGTGGAATGAGGAGATGGAGGGGTGGAGGGAGGAATTTCATTGGTAGAGTGGGAAGATGGAGGGGTGGAGGGAGGAATTTCATTGGTGGAGTGGAGTGATGGAGGGGTGGAGGGAGGAATTTCATTGGTGGGATGGGGAGATGGAGGGTGGAGGGAAGAATTTCATTGGTGGGGTGGGGAGATGGAGGGGTGGAGGGAGGAATTTCATTGGTGGGGTGAGGAGATGGAGGGGTGGAGGGAGGAATTTCATTGGTAGGGTGGGGAGATGGAGGAGTGGAGGGAGGAATTTCATTGGTGGGGTGGAGTGATGGAGGGGTGGAGGGAGGAATTTCATTGGTGGGATGGGGAGATGGAGGGTAGAGGGAAGAATTTCATTGGTGGGGTGGGGAGATGGAGGGGTGGAGGGAGGAATTTCATTGGTGGGGTGGGGAGATGGAGGGGTGGAGAGAGGAATTTCATTGGTGGGATGGGGAGATGGAGGGTGGAGGGAAGAATTTCATTGGTGGGGTGGGGAGATGGAGGGGTGGAGGGAGGAATTTCATTGGTGGGGTGGGCAGATGGAGGGGTGGAGGGAGGAATTTCATTGGTGGGGTGGGGAGATGGAGGGGTGGAGGGAGGAATTTCATTGGTGGGATGGGGAGATGGAGGGGTGGAGAGAGGAATTTCATTGGTGGGGTGGAGAGATGGAGGGGTGGAGGGAGGAATTTCATTGTTGGGGTGGGGGAGGAATTCCTTTGGTGTGTGGGGGGACGGAAGGGCAGAGGGAGAAATTGTTGAAGTTTATGGTCAAAATCTTGTGTCAGGAAAGTGGGATCTTCTTGATTTTAAAAGCAGCAGAGAAGAATCATCGTAGCTCAGAAAATCAAGTAGGAGCATCATTTTAGGTGGAAGTAAGCAATAGTAAGGGTCAAAAGAATATTGGTAGGAGTTATATATAAAGTCCCAAACAACACTGGTAACAAAGGCCATTGCATCAGGAAACTAGAGATGCTGTAACAGGGTAATATAATAATCATGGGAAACTTTATATATAAACTGAACAAAGCAAATTAACAGTTATGATGTAGTGGGTAAATTTACCGAGTATAAAATAAAGAGTATATTATATTGAGGAACTAATGTACAGTCTATTTTCTGGTAACTAAGGAGCCTTAAGGGAATAGTGATCATAATGTGATGGGATATTGAAAGCAATGTAGTGCAATCTGAAACCAGGTTCTTAAAGCAAACTACAAGAACATAAGGCATAGTCAGGTTGGAAAACAACTTTAAAGGTTTAACAGCAAACCAACAATGGGTAGCATTTAAAAAACATATATACTATTAAAACTTACCAAAAATACGGGGAAAGTGTTCCAACTATTGCAATCAATGAGCTAAATTCAATTTTAGATCATTTGTAATGTTGCCTCTAAACAGATGATGGGGAAAAACTCAGAAGTCAGCAAAGAAGGATGAAGGCATGGAGGAGGAAAGCAGAAAGCAAGAGGAGGCTAGCAACAAAAACAATTACAGATACTGAAGGCTTCTGCTGATACGCAAACTGGAAAAGATTAACAGAAGTGAGGTCCTTAGCAGCTAAAACAAGGGAAATGATCATCATGTCTAGAGCAAAGCAAACAAGTCAAAAAATTATTGTGTGAAAACTTCAGGGTAGAATTCACAGTAGACATCCTGGAAAAAGTGAAGGGCAAGGTAAAGGAGGTGTATAAAGAAGTCAGCAAAAATACAAACCTACCAATGGATAAATCAATATATTGAAAGCAGCAACTACCCAGGACCTCATGAACAGCTTCGGAGGAATTTGAAATAGGTTGTTATAATGGATACACTGGTCGATGTCTTCCAAAATTCCATAGATTCTGGAAAGGTTCCCGCATATTGCAAGGTAGCAAAGGCACTCCAGTATTTAGGTACAAAGGAAGAGAGCAAATGAGGACCTATAAAATAGTTAGCCTAACATTAGTAATATGAACACCGGCCCAGATCAGAGGCGAGAGCCGATTTCACTCACTCTCCATGATGGTCACTCCTCTCTCCAGGGAGCCTTTCACTATTCCATTGCTTGATCAGTATACACTCTGGCCCAGACAGGGTGAAATGACAGGGTGTTGGGATCCGGGGCGAGAGCCGATTTCACTCGTTCTCTGCGATGTTCACTCCTCTCTCCTTGACGCTGAGGTTATGAAGACTGACCCAGCCGCTGTGCTCTGTGCCCGTTAACATGATGAAATAATGAGCGAGGCTTTGGGTCTACTCTGGGCAGTTCTGGGGTTCACATCTGAGGGCTCAATTTGGTTCAGAATGTTGTTTGCATGATTTGTGTTTTTTTTCTTTCTCTTGCACGTCGGGTGTTGATCTTCTTTATTCAGGTTCTTATGCGTTTCTTGCTGTGTGGCTACCTGTGAACAAACAAATCTCAAGGTTGTAAAATTTACATATTCTTTATAATAAATGCACTTTGAATCTTTGAGTGAAAATGCAGGCACCTATTATTAAGAAAGTGACAACAAGGAGACTCAAGCAATTGTAGATGTTGCAATCTGGAGCTAAAACATATCTGTTGAGACAGAGGAGGCAATGTTTTTGGTCTGAGAAGGTAGAGAAGAGATAGCCTACAAAGAGGCAAGAGTGAGACTGGCAAGCAACAGGGTGAGGAGGGAGATAATAGGTGAGGGAGAGGGGGGAGTTGGGAGATAGAGGTTGGTATATTATAGGTAGAGATGGGTAATAAGAGGCAGAAAGGGGGCAGAAGGGGGTGGGTAGGTTGGACATTGACAGGTAGAAAGATGATAAGTTGAAATGGAAGAGGCTGTGGGTGCTGAATGTGGTAATGAAGTGGAACCAGGTAATGGAGGGCGATGGCAGGCAGATGCAACCATTAGGGTGAGGGGGAGGGGAGGAGAATGAAACAGGCAACAGGGGGCCTGGGGTTGGAACAGTAGAAATGTTTTAGGGGGGAGGGGTTGGTGGTGTGATATAATCGGAGTGGATCAGAAGGACAAAGGAACACTCTCATCCCTCCCTTAGCACTTTTCTTACTTATCGGATTCCTGCGAAAAGAACAAGCAGGAGCCAGCCGCTGTGTCACCTGGGGTTTTTCTAAAGGCCTTTGATGTGATTCCACACAGAAGTTTATTCACCAAAATTACAGCACACATTACTGTACAGGAGAAGAATGCGAATTGAACAACAGACAGAAAATGGCTTTAGGAATGGCAGCTTCTGTGAAATTAGGAAGATTCAGCCTATCAGAATCAGAATCAGGTTTATTATCATCGGCATGTGACGTGACATTTGTTAACCGAGCAGCAGCGGTTCAATGCAATACATAATCCAGCAGAGAGAGAAAAAAATAAATAAAATAAAACATAATAATAACTAAACAAGTAAATCAATTACATATATCGAATAGATTTTTTAAAATGTGCAAAAACAGAAATACTGTATATTAAAAAAGGTGAGGTAGTGTTCACGGGTTCAATGTCCATTTAGGAATCGGATGGCAGAGGGGAAGAAGCTGTTCCTGAATCGCTGAGTGTGTGCCTTCAGGCTTCTGTATCTCCTACCTGATGGTAACAGTGAGAAAAGGGCATGCCCTGGGTGCTGCAGGTCTTTAATAATGGACGCTGCCTTTCTCAGACACCGCTCCCTAAAGATGCCCTGGGTACTTTGTAGGCTAGTGCCCAAGATGGAGCTGACTAGATTTATAACTTTCTGCAGCTTCTTTTGGTCCTGTGCAGTAGCCCCTCCATACCAGACAGTGATGCAGCCTGTCAGAATGCTCTCCACATTACAACTATAGAAGTTTTTGAGTCTATTTGTTGACATGCCAAATCTCTTGAGAAGCAATCTCATTGAAATAGGTAAAATTGTTTTGCGTCTTGTCAGGATGGATGTCATTTATTTTAGTTTTATTCTGAGATACAGCATGAAATAGCTACGTCACCCAGCAACCCACTGATTTAATCCTAATCACAGGACAATTTACAAAGACCAATTAACCTACTACTAGTTCATCTTTGGACTGTGGGAGGAAACCAGGGGACCCAAAGGAAACGTGTGCAGTCAGGAAGGAACTGACAAACTTTCTTACAGAGGATGCTGGAATTGAATGCCGAACTCCGACACCCTGAGCTGTAAGAGCATTACTCTCCATGGTGCCTCACAGCAGAGCTGATGTTCCAAGGTCTTCCTGAGTTAGAGATCACATTCTCAAAGTAAGTGGTCAACTGTTCAGGACAGAAACCAGGAGAAGGGGTGCTGGTGAAGGAAAATGGAGTTGACCAACAAAACCTAATCGAGTGGTGGAGTGAGTTCAGCAGCAGTAATTGATTTCTTTCAATTCATTTTCAGGATTTAGGTAGGTGGAGATGAGTCCACGACCAGATTAACCATTATCTTACTGAATGGCAGAACAGGCTCGATGGCCTACTCCTGTTCCTATTTCTTATGTTCTTATGTATATCTGGCAAGAACAGTGTTTATTGCTGACCCCTAGTTGTTGAGAATGGTATGATCCTGTTTCTTTGTCTTCTGTTGTTACATAGAATGGTAGGACACAGGAACAGACCCTTTGGCGTACAATTTCTGCACTAAACACAAGGCCAAATTAAACTAAATCCATTCTGCCTGTACATGATCCTTACCCCTCCATTCCCTGCATCTTCATGTGTCCATCAAAAAGCACCTCTAACACAACGAGTGTATTTACTTCCTTGGCAGCATGTTCCACTCACTGTGCAAATAAAATCTTGCTCAGCACGTTGCTTTAACCACCCCCCTCTCGCGTTCAGTGCATGTCCTTTAGTATTTGACACTTCCACCCTGGAGAAAACATCCTGACTATCTATGCTACTTCTAAATTTATAAATTGCTGTGAGGTCTCCCCTCAGCCTTCAACACTGCAGAAAAAAAAACAATCCAGATTTGTCCAGCCTCTTCTTAAATCCTGGTAAATCTCTTCTGCGCCCTTTCCAAAGCCTCCACATCCTTCCTATGATGGGGAGACTAGAACTGTACACAAATGTGGCCTTACTAAAGTTTTACATCGCTACGACCTGCCCTTCTTATCATTGTACTCTGCACTCCAGACGATGAAAGCCAGCATGTCATTAGATTATGAGGACACTCAGTCCCCGTTTATTGTCATTTAGAAATGCATGCATTAAGAAATGATACTATGTTCCTCCAGAGTGATATCACAAAAAAACAGGACAAACCAAAGACTAACACTGACAAGACCACATAATTATAACATATAGTTACAGCAGTGCAAAGCAATACCATAATTTGATAAAGAGTAGACCATGGGCATGGTAAAAAAAAGTCTCAAAGTTCCGATCAACTCCCGTTAGTCCGCGATAGCAGACGGCAAAAGGGAGAAACTCTCCCTACCATAAACCTCCCGGCACCGACAACTGCCAATGCATTGGAAGCTCCCGACCACAGCTGACTCACTCCGTCTGAAAATTCGAGCCTCCGACCAGCCCTCCGACACCAAGCACCAAGCACCATCTCTGCCGAGCGCTTCGATCCCGCCCCGGCCGCCAAGCAACAAGCAAAGCCGAGGACTCAGGGCCTTCTCCTCCAGGGATTCTGGATCACACAGTAGCAGCAGCAGCAAAAAAGGCATTTCAGAAGTTTCTCCAGATGTTCCTCCGTTCTCTCACGTCTGTCTCCATCAAATCAGGATTGTGCACGGCACCCTACTTGACAGATAACAGATGTCATTTACCGGAGTGGCTGCTGTGAGCTGCGTCACGCCGCCATCTTCTCCTCACCTTGTCATACACCTTCCTTACCACACTATCTACTTGCATGTCCACTTTCAGGGAACAATGGACTTGAACTTCAAGATTCCTCTGTATCTCTTTGCCGTTAAAGGTCCTGCCATTAACTATCTACTTTCCATTTACAATTGGCCTCCCAAAGTGCCACACGTCACACATGCTTGGATTAAACTCTATTTGCCATTTGTAACTCATGGATATCCTTTATCCTCTCTACAAATCTATCAATCTCTGATTCGTCTGCAGATTTACCAAATGCCATCTATATTTTCATCCAAGTCATTTATATATAATCACAAACAACAGAAATCCCAGCACCAATCCTTTTTGAACACAATTGGTCACGGATCTCCAGCCTGAATAACACCCTTCCATCACTCCCCTATCTGCTATGAATTGGCTAATTTTAAATCCAAAGTATATAGTCTGATGCATTTTTATCTTTTAGTGTAGCCTCCCATAAGGAACATTGTCAAATAACTTATTAAATTCCATGTAGATAACATCCACTGCACTATTGTCAGTGATCACCTTCATCTCCTTGAAAAACTCAAATCCATTTTGTGACATGTGACCTGCCCCACATATAGCCATGTTTCATAAAATGTGACTAATCCTTTTCCAATAAATCCTTTCTAATAGCTTCACTACCTCTAATGTGAGGGCTAATGCTTTATAATTTCCTGGATTATCCCTAATTCCCTTCTTGAACAAAGGAACAACATTGACTATTCTGCAGATGTCCAGGACCTCACCTGGTATTATTGAGGACACAAAGAGCTTGGTGAAGGCAACAGCATTCTCCTCTCTTGCCTCTTTCAATAACCTGGGATATATCTCAGCAGGCCCTGCTGATCTATCCACTTCAGTGTTCCTCAGGAGACACAGCACCACCTCCGTTATTCCAAAATGTCCTACACTGCTGTCACTATCCTTTATGTCCTTCTCCTTGCTGAGTACCAATGCAAAGTACTCATTTAGTATCTTGCCCACTTCTTCTGACTCTAACATAAATCCACTCTGTGATCCTTCAGTGGTCCTACCCACTTCATAGTTATCCTCTTGTTTTTAATTGGGATTCTGTTCACTCTTACTCACCAAGGGTATTTCATGACCCCTTTTGACAATCTTAATTCTCTGCTTGAGTATTATTCCAAGAGACCAGTTGGATTTTTGTTTCCTAAACTTACATATGCTTCCTTTAAATTTTCAACTAAATTCACCATTTCTCTTGTCTTTCAAAGTTCTCTCACCCTGCTATTCTTGTGCCTCCTCCTTCCTGGAATGTGTAAGTTCTGAGCTCTGATCAACTGGTCTTTAAATAATTCCCACATTTTGATATGTGGACTTGCCCAATAACAGCCACTCCCAATTAAATTCCTCCAGCTCCTGTCCAATAATGGTGTATTTTGCCCTGCCCCAATACACACACACTGAAGTGGCAGAGTGGACAAGGAGCCATCTAAACTAATACTTGTTGTTTCGGATAAGGAGCAGAGTTAACGGATTAAATGTTTTGCAAACTGTTTTTTATGGAAAGCTAAGAGAAGTTAAAACAAATTGTAGTACAAAAAAATCCATGAATTAACTTTTATGCTTTCCAGAGGATCACAGGCACATAAGAGCATAGAACAGTATTGCATCTACTGGGTCCTTGGTCCATGATGTTGTGTCAGCCTATACAAACCTACTCCATGATTAATCTAACCCTGCCTCCTTACACAGCCCATAGCACTCCAATTTTCTAACATCCAGATACCTATCTAACAGTCTATTATATGTCCCTAATGTATCAATTTCTACCATCACCCTGACAATACACCCCTCTGAAAAAAATATGCTTCCCCAAATGTCTCCCCACTCACCTGAAGTGAATGTCCTCATTGAGAAGGAATTTGTAAGGTATTAGTCAGACCACATTTGTAGTGTTGTGAGTAGTTTGGGGCCCCAAATCCGAGAAAGGATGTGGAGAGGGTCCAGAGGATATTTATGAGAATGATCCAGGAATTAAAGGGTTAACTTATGAGGCTTGTTGGATGGCTCTGGGACTATACGCACTGAAGGTCAGAAGAATGAGGGGGGAATCTCACTGAAACCTACCAAATATTGAAGGACCTGGCTAGAGTGGACATACTGAAGAGGTTTCCAATAATGGGAGAGTTTAGGACCAGAGGGCACAGACTCAAAATAGAAAAATACCCCTTTCAAACAGGGATGAAAAAGAATTTCTCAGATGCTGGTGGATTTGTGGAATTCTTTGCAAAAGACAGCTGCGGAGGCCAAGTCATTGAATATATTTAAAATGGATACTCTTGATTAGTAAGAGCATCAAAGGTTATGCAGAAAAGGCAAGACAACGGGGTTGAGAGGGAAAATAAATCAGACATGACCAAATGGCACAGTAGACATAATGGGCTGAATGGCCCAACTCTGCTCTTATGTCTTATGATCCTCTGGTGTTGCCCAATGCCACCCTTGGAAAAAGATACTGGGCACTTTACCTATGCCTCTTGTAATCTTACACACTTCTATCAGGTCACCTCCCATTCACCTTCGCTCCAAAAAGAAAAGCTCCAGCTCACTCAACCTTTCCTTATAAGACATGCTCATTAATCCAAGCAGCATCCTGTTAGATCTACTCTACACCCTCTCCAAAGCTTCCACATCTTCCCTATAATGAGGGGAGCAGAACTGAGCAGAATTACAGTGTCACAGTAGCATTACAAGTGTGGTCTAACCAGAGTGGTGTTGGCACGTGGCCGAGTGGTTAAGGCGTTCGTCTAGTGATCTGAAAGTTGCTAGTTCGAGACTTGGCTGAGGCAGCGTGTTGTGTCCTTGAGCAAGGCACTTAACCACACATTGCTCTGCGACGACACTGGTGCCAAGCTGATGGGTCCCAGTGCCCTTCCCTTGGACAACATCAGTGGTGTGGAGAGGGGAGACTTGCAGCATGGGCAACTGCCGGTCTTCCATACAACCTTGCCCAGGCCTGCGCCCTGGAAACCTTCCAAGGCTCAAATCCATGGTCTCACGAGACTAACAGATGCCTATACTATATTAACCAGAGGGTTATAGAGCTGCAACTTTACCTCATAGCTCTTGAAATGAATCCCTTCAACTAATGAAGGCCTACACCCCATATGCCATTTTAAACCAAATTATCAACATGTGCTGCAGCTTTGAATGATCTATGCACATAGACCATAAGATCCCTCTGTTCCTCCACACTGTTAAGAATCCTGCCATTAACTCTGCCTTCAACTCTTGTGTGCTATCCACAACGCCTTCGTGACATCTGCAGACTTATGAACCCACCCTTGCACTTGCTCGTCCAAGTCATTTGTAAAATTCGCAAAGAGTAAAAGTCCCAGAACAGATCCCTGTGGAACACCATCGGTTACCAACCCCCAGGAAGTGTACGGTCCATCCACTACTACCCCCTGCCTTCTGTGGGCAAGCCAATTCTGAATCCACGCAGGCAAGTTTCCTTGGATCCTGTGCTTCAAGGCTTTCTACTGTTGGGAACCTTGTCCAAGGCCTGACTAAAATCAACATCCACCACATCCACCAGTCTACCTTCATCAATTTCTTTTGTTACTTCTTCAAAGAATTTCAGTCAGGCTTGTGAGACACAACCTGCCCCTCACCATGCAATGTTGACTGCCCCCAATCATACTATGGTTCTCTAAGTACTCATAAATCCTGTTTCTCATTATCCCTTCCAATAGGTTCTCCAACCTTTCCTCTACACTTGGAAGCAGAGGTTGGGCAGAGCCAGAGAGCAAGCCCACCTCGGTCTTACGTAGAACAAATGTAAACAGGCACTTCAGCCCTTCAGCACAATGTTTGCACATACACTGTGCTGAATTAAACTAAATCTCTTCTGCCTGCCTATGTACACTGCTTCCATTCCCTGCATGCCCAAGTGTCTAACAGCCTTTTACATGCCACTACCATGTCTGCACCTACCACTACCCCGTTCCAGGCACCCAAAACTCTGTAAAAACTATCCTACACATCTCCTTTAAACTTGTTGCCTCGCACCTTCAATGAATATCCTCTAGGTACCTGACGTTTCTACCCCGGGAAAGAGATCCTGACTGATCTATGCCTCATCTAATCTTATACATTTCACTCAGTTCTAATCCAAGCCTCTCAAGTTTCCTTGCCACGACCAAGATGAACTGTCCGTGTTTGTTCATCAATTAGTGCACAGAATGAGAAGTGGGAGCAGGCAAGTTATCCTGATTTCCCTTCAAGTGCTCAGAGGGGTAAAGCAGGCATCCCCTGTGGGCAGCCAGACCCAACTGTGGAGCTACACTGTTCCTTCTGGCCTTAATAACTCACTTAAGATGATATTACTGAAGATGGGCAACAGCTTATCGCTGGGATTGGAGGCAAAGGTTGTGCTCACCCTGCCCTCCTCGGTGCTGAGGATGAGGCTGTGTCCTACTCTGGGCTTCGTATCTGTGAGCTTGTCTCACTGTCTGATGAACTGTTTGGGGCTCCGGGTCTATTGTCTCAATTTCTTTCTGAATGCTGTTGCTTGCTTTTATTGTTTGCAGGATTTGTGTTTTTTTCTCTCTCTCTGCGCATTGCGTGTTTGCTGGTCTTTTTTTTATCGGGTTCTTTCAGGTTTCTTGTTTTGTGTCTGCCTGTAAACAGACAAATCTCAAGGTTGTATAATTTTAGATTAGATTAGATTAGATTATGAGATTCAGTCCTCGTTTATTGTCATTTAGAAATGCATACATGCATTAAGAAATGATACAAGGTTCCTCCAGAGTGATATCACAGAAAAACGGGACAAACCAAAGACTAACACTGACAGAACCACATAATTATAACATATAGTTACAGCAGTGCAAAGCAATACCATAATTTGATAAAGAGCAGACCATGGGCACGTTAAAAAAAGTCTCAAGTCCTGATCGACTCCCGAGTCCCCGATAGCAGGCGGCAAAAGGGAGAAGCACCCTGCCATAAACCTCCACGTACTGACAACTGCCAATGCCTTGGAAGCAGCCGACCACAGCCGACACTGAGTCCGTCCATCCAAAAACTTCGAGCCTCCGACCAGCTCCTCTGATACTGCCTCCCGAGCTCCATCCTCTGCCGAGCACCTTCGATACATTCTTTGAGAATAAATGTACTTTGAACTTATTGAGGCCTGAGCCTATCAGTCCATTAAAAAGATCTCCAGACTCATGACATCTTCTCTGCTTCAACTAGGGGCACAAGACCACAGAGACCCAGTGAAACACACGGTAGTCTCTAACCTGATGAATGAATGTTGATTTCTCTAACTTTCAGCAACCAGTTCCCCATCAGCCCGTCTCTTTCATCTCTCCCACCCTCTCCATCTGCCCATCACCCATACACTCATCCCACTGATTTCCCTCCTCTCTTCCTTCCCTTTATTCCACGGTTAACTGTTCTCTCCTATCAGATTTCATCTTCAGCCCTTTGTCACTTCCACCTCTCACCCGCCAGCATCCAACATCATTCCCACCTGTCTACCTTACCCCTTCATATGGATCCACCTATCACCTGCCAGCACTCACTCCACACTTCTTCCCCACCCTTTCACACTGGCTAACTCCGTTTTATTTCCAGTCCTGGGGGAAGGGGTTCAACCCGAAACATAGACTGTCCATTTCCCTCCGTGGATACTGCCTGTCACATTGAGTTCCTCCAGCATTTTGTGTGTTGCCCTACCTGAAGCAAATGCCTTCACCGCTGGAGGAGAATCATGGGCTACTTTATGTTCCGTGCCAGCAACAGAAGAGAGATGGTGAGAATCCCATGATGAACCAGGCCAGCAAATGCAATGAATGTGTGAAAGCCCTGTTCTGCCACATTGTTCACCAAAGGATGAGCACAGTGTGGCATTTGTACAGTCACTGTGAGATCACTGATAAACTGTGGGCAACACTACAGGCCAAGCAGTTCAGCTCAGAATGTTGAAGCTGCTCTAACCCTGGTCAGCACCAGCCATTGGCGCCAGTCATTCAAGCCTCACAGCAGATTCCTAACGCATCAAGGATGACTGGAGATCACTGAGGAACATCTCGGGGAGCTCAGATTCTTTGGTTAATAATAAACGTAATTATTCATTTACTGAGATACAGCGCAGAGTATGCCCTGCAGGCCCTTTGAGCAATTCCTTGATTTAACCCTTGCCTCACCACAGTACAATTTGCAATGACCAATTAAGCTCCCAACTGTTACGCGTTTGGACTGTGGGAGGAAACCAGAGCACTCAGTCACGGGGAGAACGTACAAACTCCTTACAGGCAGCGTAGGAAGCCTGTACTGTACTGTTAAGCATTGTGCTAACCACTACACTACCATGCCACCCTAGGTACCTATTACTTATTCAATGAGATTAAACATATCAAGGACAAATCAAAGCAGGAGGAAGAGGACGAGCAGTACCAGAGTGTGAAAGAAAGCAGATTTACTCCTTTGATCAATTAAACTCATGAGCTTAAGGTGCCCCAAGTCAAGTTATAGATGAAGTGGCAAGAGTCATGGAGCATGAAGACAGGCCACTCAGCCCAATTCATCCATCCTGACTAAGATGTGCATCTATAGAGCCACCTTCCTTCATTTAGCCCATATTCCTTGATAACTTTCCTATCCTTGCATTTAAGTGAAACCACTGTTAAAATGGAAGAAGTGCAACAATGGGGACAGGGATCCTGGGATGAGTGATAATGGCTGGATTCTAGGTGTAACTCAGAAGCATCTCCCTTTCATGGCAATTAAATTAATTTGGTCCGGGGGCTACTCCACTTAAGTTATTGTAAACAGAATTATTGAACATAAACATTGCAATAATATACTTAGCCAGAAAATAACTTCAAGAATTTTCTTTTGAAACACAAAATAACTTCAGTTCTCAGCCTAGTGAGGCATAGTTATTCCTGATAATGCTGGAGTGATTAATATTCTTCACATTCGGCAATAGACACTGCCATCTACTGGTTACTCCTGACAACAGACTGCAGTTATAAATTAAAGAAACCTGATTTTAAAATAGAGATATTGTAATACCTAGGTTCTCCTTCAAACACATCAAATAAAAACACTTCATTAGTTATGAAATCAATAATACATTCTCTTTATATTCAGAATATACAGTGAATTGACAGATATACAAACAACTATAAAAAAAGGATTGGGAGAAAGTTGGTGTTGCAATCTTTTTGGTGAAAGCAACAGACCAAGCAGCATCTATAGGAAGAGGTACAATCGACATTTTGGGGCGAGACAACGTTGACTGTACCTCTTCCTATAGATGCTGCCTGGTCTGCTGCGTTCACCAGCAACTTTTATGTCTGTTGCTTGAAATTGCAGCGTCTGCAGATTTCCTCGTGTTGCAATCTGTTTATTTATTTATTTGAGATACAGCATAGATAAAGCTCTTCTGGACCTTTCAGCCAGACCACACAGCAAACCCCGATTTAATCCTAGCCTAATCAAGGGACAATTTACCAAAACCAATTAATCTACTAACTGGTACATCTTTGGACTGTGGGAGGAAATCCACACAGTCACGGGGAAAACGTATAAACCCCTTACATGCAGCGGGAATTGATCTTGGGTCGCCTGTACTGCGAAGTGTTGTGCTAATCACTAGGCTACCATGCCGTCCCAGTGAGGGCCTGTGAGAATATTAGAGACTTCAGCGAGCTGTGGCAGAAACTTTGACGCAAAGATGTTGGAATTCATTTCCAGTAATAAAGGCAGGTACTGTCAACGTTCAAAGTTTTGCTGCATTGCTTACTAGAGGTTAGAGGAGATATGGAAAGGGTGATGTAGTGTGTACGCTATAAAGGACAGCCACTCTGCTCATAGCTGTACCTCTTCCTTTGCCTGTGCAAGCAGCAACAAAGGAATTCCTACACACTCCACTGTTACTGAGTTTGCAGTGTTGCTATTTGTAGCAGAAGCAGGACGGTGATCCACTGAGAAGAGTATAGGTTTCCCCAGGAAAAGCAGCCTGATGGACAGCAGGCAATGGGCACGTTGGAGGGGGCTTGAGAGGTACGAGCAAGTTCACCTCCGTGTCACCCAGCAACCCCGATTTAATCCCAGCCTTCATGCCACTCAGCTATCCCCCGATTTAATCCCAGTTTCCTCACCGCTCAGCAATCCCCCGATTTAATCCCAGCCTCCATGCCACCCAGCTATCCCCCGATTTAATCCCAGTTTCCTCACCACTCAGCTATCCCCGATTTAATCCCAGTTTCCTCACCGCTCAGCAATCCCCCGATTTAATCCCAGCCTTCATGCCACCCAGCTATCCCCCGATTTAATCCCAGTTTCCTCACCGCTCAGCAATCCCCGATTTAATCCCAGCCTCCGTGTCACCCAGCAATCCCCCAATTTAATCCCAGCCTCCGTGTCACCCAGCAAACCCCCGATTTAATCCCAGCCTCTGTGTCACCCAGCAATCCCCCGATTTAATCTCAGCCTCTGTGTCACCCAGCAATCCCGATTTAATCCCAGCCTCCGTGTCGCCCATCAATCCCCCGATTTAATCCCAGCCTCCTCACCGCTCAGCAGTCTCCCGATTTAATCCTAGCCTAAGCATTGGACAATCTACAATGGCCAATTAACCTAACAACCAATAGGTCTGGACTGTGGGGGGAAACAAGAACACCCAGAGAAAACCCATGTGGTCATGGAGAGAATATACAAACTCCTTACAGGTAGCAGCGGGAATAGATTTAGGACTGTTAGATTAGGGTGTAGAATTGTTATTTTTCTTGTGGTTTACCTTTCCTATACTTGCTTATAATTTTTATATAATCATCAATATATTTGTGTTCAGTAAATTTTCTGGTAATTGGAGTATAGCTGATTCTGTATTTTCTATTAAGTTTCGGTTTTTCTGCAATGTATCACACCACTTAAATCTGGCTATTTTATACATTAATCGTTTTCTCTAATCTGAGTATGAGACAAAGACAATGTTTTTTTTCTTCGTTTTTGTAACACTTTATAAAAAGGCCGCAGCCAACAAGCTTTTTGCCTCATTCTCAACTTCTGAGGAACCTCTGAATCACTATCATCAAATCCAACAGGAGAGATGAGGAGAGACCAGTTTTTCCTAGAGACCAGTAAATCTGTGGAATTTTCTACCTGGGAAAGCATTAGAGACTACCTCATTAAGTATATTTAAGACACAGGTACATTGATTTTTGCATAGAATGGGGAACTATGGGTAATGGGAAAAAGGCAGGTAAATGGAGTTCAGCCCATGGCTAGATCTGCCATGATCTTATAGAACACCGGAGTGGGCTCAATGGGCCAAGATGGTCTACTGCTGCTCCCATTTCGTAAATGTTTGTTGGCACCAGGAACTGCCGCGGTAACAGGAAATAGTATAGACCATGAGGGACACTTCAGTCCAATGCCATTGGAAACTGTCAGAACTCAGGCAGTGGATTATCAGGGAGAACCTAACGGGAGAAGGAGCAGCACTGCCTTCGACGTGGAGACGGGGTTTCAGAGTATAGTCATGAGGCAAGACAGGCTATGGGTCACAGTATCATGGTCAAATCATATTGATGGTGTTGGAAAACTGGTAGGCTGAGAGTCTCATACCTGGGAAAGATAAGAGATGGGATCGGGGTGGGGGGTGGGGGGTAAGACTTGGAAGTCACCCAATCTCAATCCCTCAATGTCATTTGAGATGCCCCAGTGTTATGGCTGTTGCAGGATGAGGGCCAAATGAGTGAGGTGGTCAGAAATGGTAAAGGCCACTATAGATAGTAATCCCCATTTGTGTCAGAGGCAGCTGAGATACTGTACATATGGTAGAGGCAGAGGATGAAATGGAGGAATTTGGACTGATATAAATTTGAAAGGAATTTTTTTTTAGAAAAGCCATTTTATTCTTGGGCCACCATGAGGACTGAGAATTAAAAAAAACTCTGCAGATGCTGGAAATCTGAAATAAAACCAGAAAATGTCAGAAACGTTTAGAATGTTAGGCAGCACCTGAAGGGAAAGAAACAGGGTTAATGGTTCAGGTTTGCTCCCCTTTAACGGAACCGAAGCATACCTACTGAATTTTTCCAACATTTTCTGATCTTACGCAGATTGAGAAAATGGCTTTGGATATGTACTTATGTATTGACACTGTAGCAAATTGTTAGAGAGAATGTGCTGGGAATATTTCTACCACTTTCGGTTAGATTATTGGGTGCTGCTACCAATCATGGCCATGGGCTTCAAATTATGCAGAGGCAATTATAATAAACTGAGTCCAACAACGTTTTAAAAGGCTCAGTGCCTTAGACATTGCAAGAAGATATTGAAACCACATTGTGGGAACTTTGGACTGTGCAGATCATTGGTCAGGAAACCCTGGAACAGTCTACAGTTTGTGAACATTGCTTTGGCGGGTTGCAGATGTCACAATACATAAATATATATACTGCATCCCTCACACGCTTATCATTAATATCAAATCAGGGAACCAAACAATTATGCAGAAGGGTATGCTAGGAACAATGTAAACCCAGATTGAGGGACCGACTTGGCAAGGATACCATGATGTGGGTCAACGAAAGCATGGTGCAATAGCACAACCAACAGACCAGTTGAAAGCTCTGTGGTTCTGCTACATTTGTCCTGGATGGTAGTGTGATAGTGGATAATTAAGAATGGCAGCTGTTGCAACATTCTCATCCTCAGCTACGGAGAAGCCCAACATGTGAATTCCAAAGGAAATGCTGAAACATTTGCCATCTTCAGCCAGAAGCAGTGAGTGAATAGTCCACTTTGGCCTCTTCCTGAGGTCTCCAAAATAAGAGAAGAGGGACTTCAACCAATCTGATTCATTTCAATGTGATATCAGAAACAAATGAAAGCTTGATAAATGCTGTAGAAACAGACCACAATACAGCTGTGGTACTGAAGAACTTTACTCCACAAATGGTCAACTCTCTAGTCAAAATGTTCCAGTAAATCACACTACTGATATCTAGTGGATATTGTGGACAATTGTCCAAGAATGGGATCATCTACAAGCTTAAATACACAGCAAAATATTATGTGCCATCAATACAGCTATCAGTAAACACATTGATAGCATTACTAAATGATTCTTAGGGTGGACATTTACACTTTCCAACCAAAACTATTAACCTCTGCTCCTCTTCCAAGTGTTGCTCAACACGGAAGATGATGAATTCGGCCTGGCTACCAAGGGAGTACAGTAGATGGAAATCATACACCTTTGCCCACATTCACACTTATGACACAAGACACCATGGGTGTTGGAGTAATAGTTACAAAGTAATTTGGCACTTAAACTGTAAGGTATGGAGATGTATGACCATGGCACTTGTATGGGGAATGCAGACACCAGCCCCTAGATGGACTTTAGGATTGGGAATATCTTTGTCCAATCTGAATCTGATGCAGTAGCCCATGGCAAGTGAGCCTTCTAGCTTTAATCCTAACACGCGTGTGTACAGAATTTGATAGTTAAGAAGCTGGTAGCATTTAAACTTACTAGTTAGGAAACAACCACATTGCAGTGAGTCCAGAGACATGAACCATGGACCAGGTAAAGACAGGTTTTCCTCTATAATGATGCCTTAGTAAACAAGATGAGCTTTCGCAAAAATCTGGTTGTTAGGAGTCACCATTAGTGAAGCAGGCATTTTTTAAATGTAATTTCAAATTACTAAAGTGAATTTAAATTCACTAAATTCTGTGGTGAGTTTTGAGCTTGCATCTCTAGATTACAAATTGAGATTTCTGGTTTATGTGTCAGTAATTTAATCACACTACCAGAGTACCCAGGCATCCCCAGCTGAAAAGTCAAAAGCAGAGTATAACTCCTCCCCTCCTTATGAACTCACAATTTACATAACAGACCATATACACAAGTGAGTGAGGGGCAGATTGGTGGGATGCACTTGCCAGTTGCTTTGGGCCTTCAGGCACTTTCTGCCTTGTGGTATCTTGGTTGTCAGCTGCAGTCCCAACTTGCAAACTGCTCATGTTTCAGAAAGTTCTCTGGAAGGGAACCCTGTTGTAATCTGGGAAGGATTTGTACATACATAAGTGATATAAGAACTTGAATGAGTAGAAGTAGTTTTTGGATAGTCCCAAAGGAACATAAGGAAGATTAGCATTTACGTACTACCTTTCACAAATTCAGGATGACACCTCAAAGTACTATTACTATCAGTAAGTAAAACGTTTACTGTGGTTCACTGTGTGGTAGTATTGCATGAGCTCATCTGAAAGGCCGTTGACCCTGAATGCCAACTGTTCCTCTCCATTGATTCTGTCTGACCTGCTGAAGATTTCCAGCTCTTTATTTTTAATTCAAAGGGATATACAAGTACTGCTTGCCCATAACTGCAGTTACTGTTTAAACAATACTGGTGGTCAATAAAGTTCAGACCACCTCAGGTGACCCTCTGACAAGCTGGCGATTCCTCCCTGCCTAAATATTGAAAGGAATGGGTTAGGAAACTGATACTTGGAATCCAAGTTCATAATGTTGTGCAATTGTTCAAAAAAGATCTTTGGAATATGACATATATTCAGTTGAAGCTAACTTTACAGAATTATTTTTTAAAACTTGCTGATTTTCTCCATTCCCCTACCCAGCTGTTGATTTCTTTTAGACAATGCTGAATTCGCAAAGTAACAACTAAGCACAAGTGTGGCTGCTGCAACTGTTAACGTGAAAAAATGCTTAGTTTATATATTGTCATTTTTAAGTATTTATGTAGCACTTTTAAGGATGCTTCACAGGTGCCTATGAAACTAAATTTAACATTAAAGCACATAAGGTTATAGAAGTGCAGAAGATCTAAAGCTTGCTTAGAGCCTTGGGAACTTTATAGAGGATCAGACAGACTTGGGGAGAGAATACCAGCAGCTGGCAGCTGGCAACTGAAGCCACAGCGCCAAGTATGCTTTACAGAACAGAACTGGAGGTGCATGTGAAGCACAGAAAGTTGAAGGGCTGGAGTTTGATTGGTTGAGCTGCATAATTGGCATCCAATGTAGATCAGGAAGTACAGGAGTGATGAATAATTTGGAGGATGAGCCAGGAATTGGGAGTTCAAAATTATCTTAAATTTAAGGAGGGTCAAACAAGGGGTCTTTATCAATAATGAACTGAAATATCCAAGTTTATAGGTAAGAATGGCAAGGCTTAAAGTCTCAGAGGTACTAAGTGAGAGGGCAGAGGCCTTCGGATAATTTTCTCCTTCTGGTAAACAAATCCTCCCCCTCCCCCATTCTGATCTTTTACTTCTTACCTGTCTATTACTTCCCCCTGCACCCACTCCTCCTTCCCTTTCTCCTGGGTCCACTCTTCTCTTCTATCAGGTTCTTTTTTCTCCAACCCTTGACCTTTCCTACACACCTGTCCTCACCTGTCACCTTCCAGCTACCCTTTTATTCTGGCATCTCCCCACTTCCTTCTCAGGCCTGATGAAGGGTCTCGGCCCGAAACGGCCTCTATTCATTTCCATAGATGCTGCCTGATCTGTTTAATTCCTCCAGCATTTTGTGTGTGTTACTTAGAGATAATATTCTTCCATTCTCCACCTACCACTATCCTTCAGGTTGAATGGCCCAGAATTTGTGATATTGGTAGACAGATTGGCTTTGTTTATTTTTAATTAGCTATCCTTTCAGTCAGAATGTCACATCTGCTGCCTCAGTACCATAATGTGTATTTTGCTTATCATTAAAACGATGCATGGCATTAAGTGCAGTGCATGTACCCATTCACTAAGTCATCAGCAGCATTTAAATATTTGATTTAAGCTAAGTCGTTGATTTCTTGAAAACTTGAGCTAGTGCTTTAAGTAGGACTTAATTTCATCTTTAGATATTTTGTGTTTCTTACCAAAAATGCAGCCTGGAAATGTGGGTATCATCTTCATAAATGACACAGACAGCAAACATCCTGATAATAATAGTAATGTTATTAACAAAATGGATACACTGCACAGATTAATCAAAATATATCATAGAACACAGCAAAACTTATATTCTTAACCAGTAAAGCTACACAAGTTTCATGATAACATGGTCATGTGCTGCTTTAAACACTAATTATAACATTTTGCAAGAGCTCTCCATTCATAGATACTACCAATGGATTTGACTGTCAGATCAATGCAAAGTTATTCCATAGTTTACTACTTCAGAACCATCAGTAAGACTAATGGGTACGCCACCTGTGAATTGTGTTAATCAGAAATTGCCATTTATCCCAGCCTTGCCTTGTTTGCCTCGTCGAAGTTTGCTGGTGAAACACAAGAGTTTATTTTCTCCAACTATAATCCTCACTCGGGCTCTGTAAGATTTCTCTGAATTGTTTTCTGGTTTTAGTTCCAACATTTAAAAGAAATGAAGATATATAAAAGCCTATTGTTTCCACTTGGTTGGATGACAATTTCTGACCAATGAGCTAGAGTGATTCATATGAAAATACACTTTCAAATGTCGGTAAACACTCATACAGATATAAAACAATTAATAAAATTAAACTAAAACTTTCTCAATCTACCTTGGTGATTAAATTCACCAAAGGTTCAGGGTAACACGAAACTCAAACAGGTATCTCAAGTCACATTCAAAGTATTCGAATACAAACAATATAACATAATTGACACTTAAATATTTTATTGAATTGTGGCATTTAAATACTCTAAAAATGTATTAATTTGTTTACATTTAGAACACAAAACATTTACAAAAATTAGTGGTCCATTTCTTCAAACATTAAATAGTTCCGTTGGTACATTACCAGTTATAAAACTGTACAAAAAAATTCATCCAATGAATTCTTGAAGATTTTAGTTTTTCTTTGGTATTTCAAGTTAAGGTGAAAATGTACAAAAAACACATTAAAAAAATTATGACACCTATGTATCATAGCATTTTTCCACAAAAAAAAATTGAGACATTTCTGTATTTACTGAAGGATTGGATCCCAACCCATCAAGTCTAGAAACGATGCACAATAAAGTTTGGTCATCAAAGCTGTTCAACTCCAATCAATTATTTTTTGTATTCTGAAGGCTTTTTATTATATCTCCCTTTGATTGTTACAAATAAAGCTAAATAGTTTGATTTCTCAAGACAGTAGTTCCCCAGTACATCTTGATAGCACAATAAACCTTTAGTACAACATGCTTTCCAGGATCACCTAAATGTCCTGAACATCACTAATTTCAGAGGCCATTATTACAAAATTTAGGGCTAGCCAGTGCACGGGTGCGATAGGCAAAAGAAAAAAAAAGCTGTAGTGCCAACTACATACAGGGTGAAGGCAAAATTTAGAATAGCCACGAGAAAACTTGCAAGTCTTTCTCATACGAGGGTTAAATGCTCCTGAGTACATGTATTCCTAGCAAATACAGTGTTACCTGAAAAAAAGCCAGAAACAACTCAAACTTTAATTATAAATTTATTACTTTAAAAAAGACAAGAAAAATAAAAATGATGGTTTCTAGAATGCGGAGGCTCCAAGACACACAACTCCTAGTTATTTATTTTGTTTGATATGTCACTGTGGAGAGCCACTCCAGTGTCAGACCAGTATTAGATGTATAAGGCATTTCATATTTGAAAAGTAAACACCAGAGTTTTCTGTAATATTACTGCCAATGTTCCAATATACAGTCATTCCAATAATAGCTTTATTGTTGCTTTTTTGCAAACGCAACATTCAGAATCAAAGTAAGTCACTAAGTTTTATAGTGGAGCATGTTAACATTGTCACTGATGTGAAGACAAGTGTTGGGTCTTTAAAACTTGTGTGTAAATAAGAATGTTAAGGTATGGGATGTGCAAACATGCAATCACTACCTAAGGAAGGGAGCACACTGTTGGAAGTAACTTTCTAGTTTAAACATCCTCTCATCTGCTACAATATACAAACACATACCACAAAACCTGAAAACAAAATCTAGAAAGTGTCTGTTATGTTTCAGTGGCTAAAGCATATTCCTGCCTTTACTTTTGCAAACTACAGAGTTGATTCATAGCAATCCTACCATGAGGATTCCATTGTTTATTATTTACTTCACTCAAGATGGGGGAATGGCAGTGAGAGCACATAAAGAGAAAGAGGGCAGTGGCCTCTGTTCTTACCACCCTGGTCTTTATCACTAGGTTAAACTTCTTACTTCACAGCTAAATAAGTTTAAATAAGCAGAGCAGAACCATGCATCAAGTCTGTAACGGAGGACCATTTTCTCAGTACTGATTGTAGTATGAATATAATTTTCTTCAAATTTTGACAGAACCAAGCATACATTTCCAGTGACCTCTGACCTCAATTTGGTAGGTAGAGAGAAGATCCTTTCATGATCTTATTTTCTGAGTTTACAAGACCCAATGTTCCTGTTTATTAAGTATGAGGTGAGGGAGAAATAGTGGCTGAGAATTGATCAGATTCTTTTTTCAAATCATTTACTGCTGAATCTTCAATCTATGCCCTAGTATGCAGTCCTATCTCAAATTACTACTTCTGGTTTTGATTCTTGTTTCCATGAAGTACATTATTGTCCTCTATAAAAACTAAAGTCAAGCTGGAAATAGGGTCTGCATTTCAACCTGCTTTATCATTGTCAATCAAATGTCAAATTATAATTCTCTAAGATCCAAGTTCTGTCCTGAATTTAAATAAGAAGCACTATCTGTTCTGCTTAGAATTTGACTCAATTGAAAAATATGGTAATATCTAATTTTAGGCTGAAGACAACATGCATGAAAAAGCTGTATAGTTTTAGGATTTTTCTGTTTTGAAACAACTCTTATAGATACAAAAATGACTGGGCAGACACACAAATACACACTGTCTTCAGTGCTGAAATAACTCCAGATAATTGTATGTTTGAAAAAACTAGAATGAACTGAATGTATACAATTATATTACAGCAATGGATAAGGTGAGCCTACAATGTAGATCAAATTAATGAGCCCCTGTCACTGACAGAACTGAAAGTGCCAATTCCAGTGTATCACAACTTGAGGGCAAAGATAACACACAGGCATGTTAGTAAAGAGCACAAATTGATGAGAGGGCACCATGGACCGACCAAAACTGAGTGAAGACATATTTATTATACGAACATTTGATTATGATACACTCACTCGTCATCTCTTCTCCATCCTCCAATATTCTAATGCATTCCAGCATGTGACCAGCATTGCTAAAGCACCATAGAATTTATAAGTGAAAAACAAAAGCGGTTTTGGGATCAGTCTAAAGAAAAAAAAGGTTATGGAAGGTATTGCAAGAAGTCCAATCGCAATGGCACCTTTGATTATTATATCTTATGATGTAAAAACACCAAACTGTGATGGCATCAGCAGACAGACTGAAGCAGTCTGCATTGTGGAGAGCATACACTGTCACAATTTGGAACTCTTTTATTTAGAACAAATAACAAATTAATATGTTAATACAAAAGTTTAAGTTGAGGGGAGAAGTAAGGGCAGAGTGTGAAGTATCATTAGATGATGAAACAGATTACCATGGTCAAGTGATAGCTTCCATCATTTTTTTCTTTAAACTTCCCAACTGCCTCAGTTGTTCACGCAGCCTTCAAGTTTTCTTTTGAATGAAATGATCGGATGCACCATTTAATCAATATTCTATTTCCTCAAGGATTTTTTTTATTTCACTCTCAGTTCTCCCTTTTACTAAACATTTGTCAAGTGTACATTATGTAGATACTAATTCAACTTTTTTCCACTTTTGTTTCACATTTCAAATTTGATTTTGATCAATTTTGATACAAATTTATAGATATACCAAGTATTTACTTATTCCATGACCACTATCATTCAAATGTCACCTGCTTCAGTTGAGTGAATTTGATCATCAATATGTTAAAGCAAAAACCATGTGTTGAAAAGGTCGAATTGAGAGGGAGGAAATAATGAAACGTTTTGAACTTTACTAAATCAAAGAGTTAAGTATGTTAGTTTTGAGCATTTGCTTGGAAGTGAAGAGATTCTCCTGGAGTGGACCTACTGTGACAAATAAGTTCTTAAATTCAGAGAGGTACAGACACCCGCATTGACTTTCAATTTCATCAAATTGGGAATTGCATAGAATGTACTTGGGGCAAGGCCGTGCCTACTGCAAACCCTCAAGACTTCAAATTTTAACATTCAGATGTCATCAAACTTGTGCTTCAAATAGTCTTTCATAACTTTTGCAAGAGGGAGTGACTCCAGTCCTTTCAAATTCTGCAAGCCTATACATTGTCGGATTTTAATTCGGCACAGATCCTGCAAATTTCTAGGCTGTCCTAAAGGAGGAAGAAAAATATGAGAAGCATTAATGTTTCATAGCTGTATTATCAGATTTATATCAACCACTCCTAGGTTTACAACAGATACAATTCAAGAAAACTTCAGTTAGTAAAGACTTGCTGATCAAATTTCATCGAGATAAATTGTTTGATCTCTATGATTTTCTTTCTTTGCTGTTGTGATGTTGAAGGTGAGCTTGAAGCTTGCTAGCTGACCATATTTGCCAGGATAATGCATTCATTTAGCACGTACTTAAATAATCTCATACTATTAGAGTAATTGCCATTCCCCTAAGCAAAATAATTAGATATGATAACACAAAACATTTGAATTATTAAATTATTTAAGATTTAATTTTATCTGCAGAGTTTAAAAACTCCATTTTCCATTGCAGATTTAGTTATTAGACATCAACTTGTTCTTTTGATTACTTCAACTCCACATTTAAAATGTAACACTATTTAATAAATTCTATGACAACAGGTATACAGTGATGTCTTCAGAATACTGATATTACCCCCTACTGACATTTGTAACAGTTCTACATTATTGAAATGTTTTTGCATACAAGTTGATTTTTTTCCCTTATTAATTACAACCATATTGAAACTATCTTCAGCAGGAAATTATCAGAGGAATCACCTAGTGTTTGAAAGGAAATTAATTGCAGCTATTGCAGGGAGTGATGCTAGCTCACTGAAGGTCAAGACCAAAAAACAGAAAAATAAAAAATGTTATTGCTTCAAGTATCTGTGTAAACTAGCAGTACAAACCACTATATTTTCAACGAAGTGTAAACATAGAAGTTTTGTTTTAAAAAAGATTACAGGAAAGTGGTCTGTTCTGGCATACTATTAGTCTTTTATTTTTTACCATAATGCAAGACTGCTGGGCTTGTCAGTAGATATTGTAATGAAGACAAGGAGAGAATCGTCAACCTATGTATTTTGCTTATATAAACTGAAAACAAAGACACACATCTGTCACTTCTGTGACAATTAAACATAGTTATAAATTCCTGCTCCAAATACCTTTGCAAGTATAGTGATATCAAGCATTTCAATAGATGATATTAGCATTTCAGATTATGGTAGATTATTCACACAACAGTATAAACCAGGCATGAAATAAACATTCTGCTGAAATATCATCTGGGTACTTGGGAGCCTCTTAACATTTACAACAACATTTAGGCAAATTCCTTTAGTTCAAGTCTAAGCAGTGAAATTCAACTTGACAGAAAAATAATGAACATGGTTCCACTCTCCAAGTTTGATGAATCACTTTAAGCAAATCTTCTAAAATTTGCCTCATAGTTTGGAAGATCCATTTTCCATGCAAGCCTTTTCTCCTTAACATTCCCTGTCAGTTGGACCTGTTGATCTTAGAATGACACAAAATGAAAGAAAGGCACAATCGATTATGCCAGCACAGTAACTTTGAAAGAGATATCCAATTAATCTCATTTCCCTGATTTTAGCTCACTAATCTGTAAATTTCCTTCTCTTTTCCGGTAAATATCCAATTATCTTAAGTTTACTATCAAATCAACTTTCTGGCAGTGTAATCCTGATTACGGTTTCTGTCAAATAACCACTTATCCTCCTCCCCTGAATATTTTGCCAAATACCTTAAATCTATATCTTATAGTTACTAATTCTCCAGTCAAAAGATCCTCCCAGTAATTCTATCAAAACTCATCGTAATCAAGCTTTTATCTTTAAAAAACCGCTTTGTTGCTCCATTCCTAAAATCCTTTCTCAAAAGTTTTGCCAAAAAATATGATATGCCCACAAAAAAAAACTAACATAAGTATTTTATTTTCAGGAAGAAATCATTTCAATTTTGCATATTAACCATTTCTGACATAAAACCTTTAAACAAAATACAGGGCTTTAAACCTCAACTGTTAGAGGCACCTTCCTGTGACACTGTGATACAAATAGTTGTTGATCCAGAAATGTAATAAATCCAATTGGAAGTTAAATGACTAAGAAGTTTCACGTTGGAATGTTGTAGTTTCAAAGGGGATTGGCAGGGGGTTGGGGAGGTGTAACATTACTGCCTTAGAAACTCTCCAGATGTCTACACACTGAACTGAATGTGGTAAATTGGAAGCAGAAAAAGCACATCTTAATTGAAAAAAATAGGGCATGCCGTCATGTTTTAACAGTTAAGTCAATACGTAACACTATACTTAAGATTCCGAAGAAAAAAAGTTATGTTTCTTAAACCCACTCACTGTGTCACAGCAATGAATGACACAGCAGATTGTTTTGTGATTCATGATCATTAATCAATCCAACATCAGTCCTATCAAATTCAATTAAGTTTCTGACATGTTCAGTAAGCTCTTCAGGAAAATTAGTCAATTTCAATCCAATGGCACTTTTCACTATTTATTGCATATCATTCAAGGGCACAGTTATCAGCACAGATGTGCTAAGGGAAAGTTATGTCCAGCAAGCTGATTGTAAACGTGGAAGCCTGTGGGATTTGAAGAGAAAGTAGAAATCAAAAGTTGTTCAGTGATAGAATGTGAGACTTAAAGAAAAATTGCATGCAGTGGGGTTCTGTAGATTTACTGAAGGTCCCTCCCTTTTCAATGGAATGCAACAACAACTTGACCTCAAGTTAGGGAACATGGGCATTAGAAGGGAGGCAGGGATTTCCTTTAAATATAAAGAATGGTGAAGGTCTAAAAATAACTCCCTACGAGACCAATAGAAGCAGAAACCCTCATCAAATTGCATAAGCTCCTGAAAAAGAACTTGATGTGCTACAGCCAAGCTGAAAATGATATTACTTCTCATAATAAACGTAAGAGAATCTGCAGATGCTAGAAATCCCAAGCAACACACACTAAATGCTGGTCGCACTCAGCATGTCGGGCAGCATCTACGCAAATTAATATTTAACAGCTGAATTTTCGGGCCAAAACACTTCATCAAGACTGGAAAGCTAAGAGGAAGATGCCACAATAAGAAGATAGGGGGAGGGGAGGAGTACAAATGAGCAGGAGGGAAGTGAGAACAGATGAAGAGGAGTATTTTTCCTGATTGCCATGAATCATTCCAATGCCAGGCACATCCGCAGTTAATTTTTCAGATCCTCAGTTTTCTCTTTAATCATTTACACCTCATTGAATAATACAAGCAAAGTCTACTAAAGCAGAGCCTGAGCCAAATGCTTCCATTCAAAACCAAGCAGAACTTATAAACAATCATTTTGCCAAAATAAAAAAAAGCAGAAGCAAACTTCATTGCACAATGTGCTTTTTGAGTATGCTTTAGGTTCTCCATTTTGCACTCTGCCTACCAGCATGGCTCTGGCAGCATTGTGCTAACAGCTCAGATTTTGCAGAGTGATGGTAGTGAAATTACTTTCTCCAACATTACCACTGACAGCATCTTCAAGATTCCTGCACAAATGTGTATGAATACAGAAATCAGGAAGATGCTGTTCAGCAAGACCGCTTGAGCGAGCTGCATGCGCTCCGACGCTGGACTCAGGGTTCAGCGAGGAAACGGGAACTTGGGGTAATTCCCCAAACTTACATCACGAACTTACTGCACCAGATCCGAGGAGGCACAAAAGGAATTCTCCCATTGTTTTAACTGAAGTGAACAGCTGTGAGAGATTCAGACAAGAATTTGTTAATTTGAATGGTCTTTGGGGAGGGTTATTAATTTAAATATATTCTCAGTATGGTCTTAAAAACAGTAATGGGTTACTAAATCAGATTTCTGTAAACACCTAAAGGTTCCTTAGAACTTCTTAAAAACTTAACTTTATGTATGTATGTAATGTTAAGTTTGTCTTGTTAATGCTGATTTTTTTTAAAAAGATTTGAGATTTTAACCAGTATGGCAGTTTTGGCATTATTTTTCTGATTCAGTGGGTGAAACTCGTTTTGACCATTCCACACTATTTGTAAAAATGCAGGCACAAGGGACTGCAGACACTGGAATCTGGAGCAAAAATAAACTGTTTAAGGGCCTTAGTAGATCAGGCAGCATCAACAGAAAAAAATGGGCAGACTTTTTGTGCACTCTAAGAGTTCTCAACCTAAAATGCCAGCTGCCTATTTCCATCCAGCAGTTTGTTTCACAAGAATCTGATAGAGAAATCTGCCGAGTGCGACCTGCAAGTTCTTTCTAAAGTTATCACAAAAAGCAAAGTCTTTTTGTAAACCAACATCATAGGCAGTGCTATGGTCAATGCAAGAATTTGGAGCACCGATCTGCGTGAGCTGAGCAGTATCTGCTTCATTAGACAGCGCTGTCGGCTCAGAGCTGACTCCATCTTATGTTACCCAGAGACTGAACTAATCAGTAACAGAGTCCACAAAGCTACTTGCTTGTAAAAATTCTACAGATTCACTTAATTCCATAAGGGCTTATCATTGTCACATATACCAAAGTAGAGTGAAAAGCTTCTCTTGCATACTGTTCAAAAGATCAATTCATTACACAGTGCATTGAGGTAGTAGAAGGTAAAGCAATAACAAAATATAAAAAAGAGCATTAACAAATACTGAGAAAGTGAAATAAAGTGCAAGATTATATCAAAGTAGGTCAAGAGTCCATTTTATCACCCTAGGGAACCATTCAATGGTGTTATAAGGGGGAGGGGAGGAAGGGATTGCCGACTCAGGCCTAAGAGGCCAGCATCGGGCATTTTCATGCCTTACAAGGTGCAGAACGAAAGACCGCGTGGCGCACCACTCCTCGCACAGATATAGAGCAATGTGTGGTTAAGTGCCTTGCTCATGGACACAACACGCTGCCTCAACTAAGGCTTGAACTGGCGACCTTCAGATCACTAGTCGAACGCCTTAACCACTTGGCCACACGATATAAGGGCAGGGTAAAAGCTATCCTTAAGGCTGTGGTATGTACTTTCTCCAGCATTTGCATCTTCTACCTGATGGAAGAGGGGAGAAGGAATGTCTGGACGGGTGGGTTTTTCATTAGGCTGGCTGCCTTACAGAGGCAGCAATAAGCATTGAGAGAGTCCATTACAGGTAGGCTGGTTTCTGTGATGTGCTGAGCTGTGTCCACATCTCTCTGCAGTTTCTTGTGATCACAGGTAGAGTAGGTGCCACAGCAAGCCATGCATTGGTGCATTCAGATAGGATGCTTTCTAGGCTTCATTGATAAAAATTGGTGAAGGTCAACAGGGACAGACCAAATTTTTTCGCCTCCTGAGGAAGCAGAGGAGTTGGTGAGCTTTCTTGGTGTCTACTTGGCTGGACACAGACAGGCAATCTGTGATGTTCAGTCCTAGGAAATTGAAGTTCTCAATCCCGCACCATTGATGCACGAGCAGCAGCTCCCTCGCTAAGGTCAATGATCGGGTCTTTTGCTTTGCTGATATTGAGGGAAAGGTTGTCATAACATCATGTTACTAAGCTCTCTTTCTCCTTCCTGCATTCCGATTCTTCATTATTTGAATACAACTCACTAGGATGTAGATGTTGTTAGAGCAGAATCAGACCACACAGTCATGAATGCACAAGGGCTGAGGATGCTGTTTTGTGGAGCACCAGTGTTGAGAATAATCAAGGTGGAGGTACTGCTGCCTGTCATTACTGACATTACTGTCATTACTGTCTGCTGGTCGGGAAGGTCTTGATCCACTTGCAGAGGGAGTGGTTGAGTCCCAGGTCTTGGAGTTTGGTAATAAATTTGCATGGAATTATAGTATTGAAGGCAGAGATGCAGTCAATAAATGATAGCCAAACACAAATTCAGGTTTATTATCACTGATATATTTAGCAAACTGTGTTGTTTTGTGGCAGCTTTTACTGTCCAGATGCTCCAGAGATGAGTACAGGGTTAAGGAGATGGCATCTGCCGTAGAAAGAAACTGGCTTCTCTTTCCTGGTCTGGGTAATGTGCAATCTGCAGCAATTAGCTGATTCTCAAATTAATTAACCACACTTCAAAGGAAAGGACATTTCAAGGTGGATAATAAATGCTAGATACTAGTGTCGTAAGCAGTAGAAACAAGGTACTTAAGAACTCTAAACATGAGGAAATTCTGCAGATGCTAGAAATCCAAGGCAACATACTCAAAATGCTGGAGGATCTCAGCAGGTTAGACTGTTCTATGGAAATGAATAAACAGTTGACATTTTGGGCTGAGACCCTTCTTCAGGACGTTGCCTGACCTGCTGAATTCCTCCAGCATTTTGTGTGTGTTACGTAAGAAATCTGCTCCCTTGCCATGTATTCTGCCCCAGCCGTGGCTATTGTCTAAAACTCATACAGATGGTTCACAATCTAAATGTCAGATCTGACCAAGATGAAGTTCAGAATACTTAATCAGCCATTGCAAGGATCACCGACCAGCTCAGCTGTTGCTGGAGCCTTCATTCACACCTATGCTAACTCAAGACTTTATCCTCTTACGTTCTGGTCATACTCTCCCTTTGTGCACTTCATACAGTTGAGGTCTGTATGAATTAATAATTCAAAGCATTATTTCTGATGTAATAACTTACATCAAAGCAACACATCCAAAATGCTGAAGGAACTCTGCAGGCAACTATGGAAAAATGTACAGTCAACGTTTTGGGCCGAAACCCCTTGGCAGGACTGGAGAAAAAAGTTGAGGAGTAGATTTAAAAGGGGGGGGGGGAGGGGAGAGAGAAACACAAGGTGATAGGTGAAACCTGGAGGGGGAGGGGTGAAGTAAAGAGCTGGGAAGTTGATTGGTGAAAGAGACAGAAGGCCATGGAAGAAAGAAAAGGGGGAGGAGCAGCAGAGGGAGGCGACAGGCGGGCCAGGAGATAAAGTGAGAGAGAAAATGGTGAAGGAGGGGGATGGTGGGCATTACCAGAAGTTTGAGAAATCAATATTCATGCCATCAGGTTGGAGGCTACCCAAATGGAAGACAAGGTGTTGCTCCTCCAACCTAAGTGTGGCCTTATTACAACAGTGGAGGAAGCCATGGATGGACATATCGTAATGGGAATAGGAAGTAGAAATAAAGGGCCGGCTGGTGGCGCAACGACATTGGTGCCAGACCCGGGAGCGGAGGTTCCCGAGTTCAAAACTAGTCGGGTCCACCTCCGAGCACGCTTTCCATGGGTTGAGTGTTGAGATCGCAACTCGACCTCGTAAAACAAAGAGAAAATACTGCGAAAAATATCTGTGTGAGGAGTGGTGCACCACACAGTCTCTCTCTCTCTCTCTCGCTCCGCGCATTGTAAAAAAAAGCCATGAAAAACCCATCATCACGGACACACGCACGGACACGCAGACGCACATGCACAGACTCGCACGCACGCAGGCACACACAGAAAAAAAGGAAGCAGAAATAAAATGGGTGGCTACTGGGAGATCCCACTTTTTCTGGCACTCAGTGGAGCAGTCTCCCAATCTACGTTGAGTCTCTCCGATATACATGAGCCACGCCAGGAGCACCGAAACAGTATATGACCCCAACAGACTTACAGGTGAAATGTCCCCTCACCTGGAAGAATTGTTTAGAGCCTTAAATGGTAGTGAGGGAGGAGGTGTAGGGGCAGGTGTAGCATTTGTTCCGCTTGCAAGAAGAAGTGCCAGGAGGGAGATCAGTGGGGAGTGATGAATGGACAAGGGAGTCGTGTAGAGAGCAATCCCTGCGGAAAGCAGAAAGTGGAGAGAGGAGGGGAAGATGTGCTTGGCGGTGGGATCCTGCTGGAGGTGGCAGAAGTTACGGAGAATTATGTGCTAGATGTGGAGGCTGGTGGAATGGTAGGTGAGGACAAGAGGAATTCTATCCCTGGTAGAGTGGCGGGAAGATGGGGCGAGAGCAGATGTGTGTGAAATGGAAGAGATGCAGTTGAGGGCAACGTTGATGGTGAAGCAAGGGAAGCCCCGTTCTTTGAAAAAGGGGGACATCTCCTTCGCTCTAGCATGAAAAGCCTCAACCTGAGAGAAGATGCGGCGGAGACGGAGGAATAGAGTGAAGTGGAAGGTATTTTTTCAAGTAACAGATAGCTGTGACAGTCCGTGGGTTTATAATAGACATAAGCTGTCTCCGGAGATAGAGACAGTGAGATGCATCAAATCCTGTTTAGCCTTCGCATTAATTCATCTTCTGCCATTTCTCCTCTTTCTATCAACCCAGCAAAATATGTTTCTTCCAAGGATTCATCCTCACAAAGTCCAAAAGTCACATCTTCTCTAATTTGTTCTCTGTAAATTATCCCAGACATGAGATCTCTTTCCTGCTCCGACAATCCTAATCCTACGAAACCCCTGAACTGGCCACACTTTCTCAGGGTTAGAATCTGCTCATTTTGATGACCTCTTCACCCACCATCTCACTAACCCCTCTGCCAGGATACTGTATGTTTCTCCTGTAAATTATGCCCTGTTCAACATCATCTATCATCAGAAATACATTATTTGATGAACATAAACTATTCCCATGACAGATCTCTGAAGCAGCCATCTTTTAAGGTTAAAACAAATTCTTCGAGCATAGTGTGAATTTAAAATTCATATCTTTGCCAGGACCCAAACCTCCACTTAGCCCTGACACTATCATTAGTTCCTAAAACATTTAACAATGCTTTCACCAAGTTTTATGTTCGAACAATATCCAAATTTCCATCTTGGATTGAGTCCACAGCATTCTTAGGTGGGAGGGTGAGCAGCCGGAGGTCATGGTCCACGTCAGTACCAATGATATAAGTAAGAGGGATGACGAGTGTGTTCAGGTGCTAAGTTAAAGCAGAGGACCTCCAGGATTGTGCTCTCAAAATTGCTACCCATGTCACGGGCTAGTGAAGCCAGATATATTTAGATTATACAATTTAACATGTGAATAAGGAGATGGTGCAGGAGGGAGGGCTTCAGATATTTGGACCATTGGGCTCTTTCCCAGGCAAGGTGGAACCTGTACAGAAGGGACTGTCTGCACCTGAAATGGAGGGGGACTAATACCCTAGCAGGAAAGTTTGCTACTGCTGCACAGGAAGGAGGTTAAGCTAGAATTGCAAGGGGAAAGGACCAGAGCATTAGAATAGATAGTGGAGTGGTTGTGGAGACAGATGTTAAGCCTACAAAGTAAGGAATCAAAAGACTGAGCATCCTGAGCTGCGTATATTTCAATGCATGTGGAAGTATCTTACATTGTAGCCATTGGTGAGACCTGGGTGCAGGAGGGGCAGAGCTGCCAGATCAATGTTCTGGGGATCCATTATTTTAGACGTGATAGAGCGGGAGGGATTAAAGGAGGAGGGGTGGGGGAAATGTCACAGTAGTGTTCAGACAAGACAGACTGGAAAGATATCCAGTGACCCAACAGTCTGCGGGATTTAGAGGAGCAAATTTGTAGAGAGATTACAGGTTGTTGCAGGAAACATAATTAGCAGGTCATTTTAACTTTCCACATATTGACTGGTACTCCCATACTGTAAAAGGGCTGAATGGGAAAGAGCTTGTCAAGTGTGTTCATGAAAGTTTCCTTAATCAATACATAGAAGTCCCAACCAGAGAGAATGAGGCAGGGCAGGTCACAAAAGTTTGTGTGGGGGAACACTTTGCATCTAGCAATCATACCACCATTAGTTTCAAAGTAATTATGAGAAAGGATAGATCTGGTCCTTGGATTGAGATTCCAAATTGAAGCAAGGGCAATTTTAATGGCATTAGAAAGGATCTGACAAGCGTAGATGGGGACAGGTTGCTTTCTGGCACAGGTGTACTTAGTGAGTGGGAGGCCTTCAAAAGTGAAATTTTGAGAGTACAGAGTTTCTATGTTCCTGTCAGAATAAAAGGCAAGGATAACAGGTTTATGGAACCTTGGTTTTGAGAGATATTGAGGCCCTGGTTAAGAAAAAGAAGGGGGTGCATAGCAGGTATAGGCAGGTAGGAACAAATGAGGTACTTGAGTACAAGAAATGCACAAGAACACATGAAGGAAATTAGGAGGGCTCCAAGAAGGTATGAGGTTCCTCTGCAGACGAAGTGAAAGAGGCTCCCAAGGGCTTCTACAGATATATTATCATGCATAATGATATTAGCCCTCTGTGGGAAGCTAGTGCAGAAATTGCAGGGGTCCTAGCAGAGATACTTAACATATCCTTAGCCACAGGTGAAGTGCAGGAGGACCGGAAGATAGCAAATATTGTTCCATTGTTTAAGGCCAGGAAATTATAGGCCATTGAGCTTGATATTAGTGGGACAGTTATTGGAAGGTATTTTAAGGAATTGGATATATAAGTACTTGGATAGACAGGGGCTGATTAGGAATAATCAACATGGCTTTGCGTATGGTAGGTTGTGTCTAAATTATCCTATAGAGTTTTTCAAGGAACATACCAGGAAAGTTGATGACGGAGAGGCAGTGGATGTTGTTTACATTGACTTCAGCAAGGACTTTGACAAGGTCCCGCATAAAAGGTTGGTCAAGAAGGTTCAGACGCTTTGCATTCAAGAGGAGGTACTAAACTGAATGGCGGAGCAGACTCAATGGACCAAGTGGCCTAATTCTGCTCCTATGTCTTATGGTGTTAACTTGGATAAGACATTGGCTTTGCGGGAGATGCCAGGGAGTGGTAGTAGATGATTGCCTCTCTGACAGGAGGCCTGTTACTACTGGGGTTCCACAGGGATCGGTGTTGGGTCCTTTGTTGTTTGTGTTCTACAGTACTATGCAAAAGTCATAGGCACATATATATAGCTAGGGTGCCTAAGACCTTTGTACAGTACTGTATTTGTCAACGTGGAGTGGTAAGCGAGTTAGTAAATCTGGCAGGAGGAAAGGATGTTGGGAATTGTGAGGGTGAAGCACAATGGGAGGGGTGTGAGGCAGGTGGCAGAGGAGTGCCAGGGTTGGTTAGACATGGCACAGGTGCGTACACATTCAGCCGAGACACCAGGCAAGGTAATTTGATTCTGAGCAATTGGTTAATTGATCATTACAGAATGTCTCCCTGGTGCTACCCGCTCGTTCCCTTCTCCCTTCCCCCGTCCTACCCATGATTCCCCTCTCCCTGCTCCCTTCCCACTCTCAGTCCACAATAGAGACCATATCAGAATCAGATTTACCATCACTCACATATGTCATGAAGTTTGTTTTTTTCTTCGTGGATGATAGTGTGGTAAACTGGATCAGCAAATGTACAGATGACACCAAGATTGGGGGTGTAGTGGACAGCAGGAAAATTACCATAGCTTGCTGTGGGATCTGGACCAGCTAGAAAAATGGGCTAAATAATGGCAGATGGAACTTAATGCAGCCAAATGTGAAGTGTTGCATGATAGGAGGACCAACTAGGGTAGGACTTACAGTGAATGGTAGGGCACTGAGGTGTGTTGCAGAACAGAGGGATCAGGGAATACAGACCCATTAATTCCTTGAAAGTAGCATCACAGGTAGCGTCATAGAGAAAGCTTTTGGCAGATTGGCCTTCATAAATCAATGTATTGAGTACAGGAGTTAGGATGTTATGTTAAAATTGTATAAGACATTGGTGTGGCCTAATTTGGAGTACTGTGAGCAGTTTTGGCCACCTACCTACAGGAAAGCAAAGAAGATTAAAAGAGTAGAGAGAAAATGTACAAGGATGTCGCAGGGACTTGAGGACCTGAGTTATAGGGAAAGGGTGATAGGTTAGGGCTTAATTCCTAGAACGTAGAAGGTTGAGGGAAGATTTGATAGAGGTATACAAAATTATGAGGGGTATAGATGGGGTAAACACAAGCAGGCTCTTTCCACTGAGGTTGGGTGAGACTGCAACCAGAAGTCATGGGTTAAGAATGAGAGGTGAAATGTTTAAGGGGAATATGAGGAGGATCATCTACACTCAGAGGATGGTGAGAGTGTGGAACAAGCTGCGAGAGCAAGTGGTGGATGTGGGTTTGAATTCTAAATTTTAAAGAAATTTGTATAGATACGTGAATGGGAAGGGTACAGAGGGCTGTTGTCAGATGCAGGTTGATGGAATTAGGCAGATTAATGTTTTGGCATTGGACTAGATGGGTTGAAGGGCCTGTTTCTGCCCTGTAGAGTTCAATGACTCATTCTGCACAACATTGTGGGCTGGAGAGTGTGTTGCCGTGCTGTACTGTTCTATGTTAAAATGTGAGAAATCTAAAATTCAACAGATAATGCTAGAAATGCCACATCAGGAGAGACAGCATTCACAGAGCGGGAAACAGTTAATGTTTTAGTTCATCATACATCGGAATGAAACTGGAGATTGAAAAAAAACTGAAAAGCAGAGAAAGATTGAAATGTGATGGGTACAAAAAGAAAGATCATGAGAGAGTGGACGGCTGGAAAATTAAATAATAACAAAATAGCAGATCAACAGGGATGGAGCTGATAGGGGCATTGTTAAATTACAGAAATAGGGGTTGAAGTGTGAACAAATAATTACCTAAATTACTGCAGAATTAGAAACTGAATGCTGGACCTTTGAGATGCAAATCACACACTTAAAAAATGTAAATCCCCTTCACATCATGTGCTGCTGCCCTGAATACATCAAGATGCTCCATTTAAACACCAACACCGCTGTTTTATTTACAAGCTGTGTGTGGTCTCAAGTTCTACCAGCTAAGAGAGCCAATTTCTTCAATTCCCTTTTGAAAATAAAGCTGACTTTCCACTGTGAAACCCCAATCACCTTCACACCTGCCCAGTCCCACACAAAGAAATCTATTATCATGAAACCAACCGCTTTTAGTGCTCACGACTGTATGTTACAACTTATTCTAAAGATCAAATGTTGAATGCAGAAAGAGCGTAACAGTGAGGCAGAATGGAGGAGGGGGAGGGGAACAAGAGGTGAGGAAAGTTGGCTCATTGACTGCAAGGTTTGAGAGATGGAGAATTCGAAGATAGACAGACTGAATGATGGGAAAGCCTCACGCTGCCAAAAGGTCTACAGAATTCATTTCCTGTAACTCTTTTTCTTGCAACACATATAATACGAAAAATCACTGGGACACTGCTACTGCTAGAGGGTGCATCAATTTTCCAGTTTCAGAAACTGTATGTAGATTTAAAAAGTTATTTCACTTGAAGGTTAACTAATAATAAATTTACCATCAGCTGCAGGGATATAACTGTAAGATAATATTGAAACTAAGTCAACAACATAAATTCAGAGAATACTTGTGAAGAATAGATTGTATCTGAATCATTTGAGGCCTTCAGTGACACAACAGTATGTAACAATATACAACACGAAAGATTAAAAGCAAAAGTGAAAGCACATCAAATTAAAGTACAGTAAACCTCTCATGGTCCAACAGTCTTGCAATTTTGGTGTTCCCAGATGGCAGATTTTCCAGACCAGTGGATATTATTCTAATATCCAACACATTAATCATTTTCTAAAGAGGTGATATAGCAGTAGAATAAATTTTCTCGTGAAAAATGTTTTATGAAAAAAGGTGAGCAAGCTTACGGCTTTTTTCTTTGGAACAAAGGAAATTGAGAGGCAATTTAACAGGGGTGTATAAGATTATAAGATGCATAGATAGAGTGCAATGGCTAATGTGAGAAGACATCTTTTTAAGGAGAATGGAGGAAAGTTTAGAGAAGATGTCTGAGGTAAGTATTTTTTATACAGAGTGGTTACTGCTTGGAATGTATACTGCCAGTGGCGGTGGTAGAGGCTGATTCATTAGGTGCATTTAAGAAACTCCTAGGCACATGGATGAAAGATAGAGGGTTATAGGCTACATAGAAGGGAAGCATTAGGTTTATCTTGGAATAGTTTAAAAGGATAGCTGAAGGAACTATGCTCTGCTGTGTTGTTCTACATTATATGTTTGAAGTAAACACAGGAAAAGATGCCCTGAAGCATTTAAATAAAGTAGGAAACAGACCCAGTGAGTTAGATGCTAGATCATAATTTTCAAAACTCTCCAATTATCTGGCATTCTTTAGACTGATGGTGTTGGATTATCAGATTTTCCAGACTGTTATATGTTATACCTGTCAACAAGCAAACATTATTTTTACATGTATTCCAGTAGTATAATAAACATGCCAGTGAATCTGAGGAACTTGAAAGGAAAGGGAAATACACAAGCACTCTCAACTTTGGGCTCTGGCAAACACCTTGCTTGCACTCTGTATCACCAGCTCACAAATGCACTAATTCGAGAGCCAGATTGAATTTCCTGAATAAATGGATATGGATTATCAGAGTTTTACTGTAACCAAACAGCATATTATCAGTGACCTACACTAATCCTGTGATATAGGTAAGCAATTATATAGCAAATGATTGGCAGAGAACAAAGGGTGCGTTCTCAGGCCACAGGTTAAATTCAATGTGATGAAACGCAAGATCACACTTACAGAAGGAACACTTATTAAGGGAGCCAAAGGTTCAATAACAGCTAGAGAACAAGCAGCAGAAATTATAGAAGCCAACTAATATACCTCTTTATGTCAAATGCAATGCATAAGTGATAAAGCCACTGCACAGTTCCTCAGATCATTGCCTGTGTTCCACATGCAGTTTAACACTCCAGAATAAATGCATCACAAATTATAGAATTATGAGATTGAATTATGAATTTACACTGTATAACAGAGACACAAGAGAAACTGCAGATGCTGGAAGTTCCTCCAGCATTTTGTGTGTGTGCTTCAGACTGCATAAACTTGGAATTCAGAGGATGAGAGGTGACTTAATAAAACTTTAAATACTAAGCAGATTCAATTAATGTATCCATTATGTAGGTAGGGAAGTTCATATTGTGGCTCATGAAAATATATTTAATTGAGATAGAGGACGAGACAACCAGGAAAAGTTGCCTAGCATGGAGGCTAAAGGACAAAGCAATTGAAAATATCGAGAGGAAACTCTACACAACTTTGGTAGACTACAGAATTTAAGAGTGTTAAACAAGTGAAGTCCTGAGAAGAAGACTTTACAAGAGTTGTGTTACACCAGTGAGAACTGGAAATTAGAATTCTAACTCTACCACATCTGTTTGAACAGGCAAGCTATGTAAGGTATAAACACAAGAGTTAACATATCCTGCAAGTAGCAAAGTGGTGTGTCACCAATGAGCCTTGTTTCAGTCAACGCAAGTATCCATATTGAAGTTGTAGATGGGTCAACCCTCACTTCCAAGTGAATGGACTATCAGTAAGAAGATACATAGAATATGCTGACCTATAGGAGCATCTTCTCCCGTAGGGATGTGAAATATTCCATGGATCCATTCAGGAGGAAATTATTCTCCATTAAACTAATATGCTTTACAACAAGTTTAACTAGCCATCTGTTTTACTGCTACTCGTGGTATACTCATGTGTAAGTTAGCTACTGTAAATGTGTTATGCACAGACTGAAGCTCAAAGGTAATTCACCAAATACAAAGAACAAAGGTAAGTGCTTTCTATTTGCAGATTTTTCATTGTCATAGTTCATACCATCCTCTGCAAACTAGTTTAGACTTTTCTAGTTTTAAGAACCAGCTGAAAGATTGGGCTGAAAAATAACAAATGGAAGTTAATGCAGGCAAGTGTGGTGTTGTACTTTGGGAAGCCAAACAAGAGTAGGACTTACACGATGCGCAGTAGGGCACTGAGGGGTGTGGTAGAATAGAGCGATCTGAGGAATACAGATCCATACTTCCTTGAAAGTGGTGTCACAGCTAGACAGGGCCATAAAAATTGCTTTTAGAACATTGGTTTTCAATGTACTGAGCACTGGAGTTGGGATGTTATGCTGAAGCTGTATCATTAGATCATATACCACAAGACACAGGAGCAGAATTACGCCAATTGCCCCATGAGTCTGCTCTGCCGTTTCACCATGACTGATCCATTTCCCTCTCAACCCCATTCTCCTGCCTTCTCCCCATAACATTTCATGCCTTGACTAATCAACCTCTGCCTTAAATGACCTGGCCTCCACAGCTGCCTGTGGCAATGAATTCCACAGATTTACCATCCCCTTGCCAAAGAAATTCCTCATCTCCATTCTAAATGGACATCTCTTTATTTTGAGGCTGTGCCCTCTGGTCTTAGACCCCCCCCCCCCACCAAAGGAAACATCCTCTTAACATCCACTCTATCTGGGCCTTCAACATTTGATGGGTTTCAATGAGATCCTCCCTCATTCTTCTCAATTCCAGTGTGTCTAGGTCCAGAGTCTTCAAATGCTGCTCATATCACAACCCTTTCATTTCGGGAATCATTCTCACAAGCCTCCTCTGAACTTTCTCCAATGTCAGCAGATCCCTTCTTAAATAAGGGGTCTAAAACTGCTCACAATTCTCCGTGAGGCCTCACCAGTGCCTTAAACAGCCTCACTTGCTTTTAAATTCTAGTCCTCTTGAAATGAATGTGAACACTGCATTTGTCTTCCTCACCACCAACTCAACCTGCAAATTTACCTTTAGGGAATCCTACACAGGGACTCCAAATCCCTTTGCGCCTCAGCTTTTTGAATTTTCTCTCTGTTTAAATAAAGCTTTATGCTTTTATTCCTACTATCAAAGTTCATGACCATACACTTCTCAACACTATTCATCTGCCACGTCTTTGCCCATTCTTCTTATCTAAGTCTCTCTGCAGCCTCTCTTCTTCCTTAGCACTACCTGCTCCTCCATCTATCTTCATATCATCTGCAATCTTGGCCACAAAGCATTCAATTTCATCAACCAATTTGTTGATATACAATGTAAAATAAAATGCGGTCCCAATACAGAACCCTGTGGGACATCCTTGTCAAAGGCCTTCTGAAAATCCAAGTGCACAACATCCACCAATTCTCCTTTGTCTATCCTGTCTGCAATACCTTTAAAGTTTTCCAACAGATGTGTCAGGCAATATTTTCCCTTAAGGAAACCATGCTGACTTTGGTCTACTTTGTCATGTGCCTTCAAATACCCCGAAACCACATCCTTAACAATCGACTCCAACATCTTCCCAATCACTGAGGTCAGGCTAACTGGCCTATAATTTTCTTTCTTCTGCTTTTCTCCCTTCTTGAAGAGTGGTGTAACATATGCAATTTTCCAGTCCCCAAACTATGCTAGAATCAATTGATTCTTGAAAGATCATTACTAATGCCTCCACAATCTCTTCAGGTACCTCTTTTAGAACCCTGAGTATAGTCCATCAGATCCAGGTGACTTCAGACCTTTCAGTTTCCCAAGCACCATCTCCCTAACAATAGCAACTGCACTCACTTCTGCCCCTTGACACCCTCAAACTTCTGGCATACTAATATTGTCTTCCACAGTGATATCAGATATTGGTAAGGCCTAATTTGGAGTATTATGTGCAGTTCTGGTTACCTACCTACAGGAAAGATATCAATAAGATTGAAAGAGTGCAGAGAAAATTTACAAAGATGTTGCCGGGACTTGAGGAGCTGAGTTACAGGGAAAAGTTGGATAGGTTAGGATTTTATTGCCTGGGGAGCAGGAGAATAAGAGGAGATTTGATGGAAGTATATAAAATGAGGGGCATTGTTAGGGTAAATGCAAGCAGCTTCTTTTCCACTGTGGTTGGGTAAGTCTAGAACTAGAGGTCATGGGTTAAGGATGAAAGGTAAAATGTTTAAGGGGAACACAAGGGGGAACTTCTTAACTCAGTGAGTGGTGAGAGTGTGGAATGAGCTGCCAGCAGAGGTAGATACAGGTTCAATTTCCACG